>NC_084752.1:5101062-5148562 GCF_033978785.1 Entelurus aequoreus
ATATATATATATATATATACATGTATACACACATATATATATATAGACAAATATACACACACATATATATATATACACACATATACACACACATATACATATACACGTATACACACATATATATATACACACATACACACACATATATATGTACGTATACACACATATATATACATGTATACACACATATATATACACGTGTACAGACATAAATATACATGTATACACACATATATATATACGTGTACACACATATATATATACGTATACACACATATATATATATATACACGTATACACACATATATATACATGTATACACACATATATATACATACACGTATACACACATATATATATATACACGTATACACACATATATATATACACGTATACACACATATATATATATATATACATGTATACACACATATATATATATATATACATATACACACACATATATATATACACGTATACACACATATATATACATGTATACACACATATATATATATATATAAAATATATATATAAAATCTCCTGAGGATTGAGGAAATCCCTCATGAAACAGGCCTGTAGAGATGAAATAGTCTTGTGATTTTTTTCCCACACATATATATATATATATATATATATATATATATATATATATATATATATATATATATATATATACACATATACACACACATATATATATATATATATACACACATATACACACACATATATATATATACACGTATACACACATATATACACACATACACACACATATATATACGTATACACATATATATACATGTATACACACATATATATACATGTATACACACATATATATACACGTGTACAGACATATATATACATGTATACACACATATATATATACGTATACACACATATATATATACATGTATACACACATATATACACACGTATACACACATATATATATACATGTATACACACATATATACACACGTATACACACATATATATACACACGTATACACACATATATATACACACGTATACACACATATATATACACACGTATACACACATATATATACATGTATACACACATATATATACACGTTAGGGCTGTGAATCTTTGGGTGTCCCACGATTCGATTCAATATCGATTCTTGGGGTCACGATTCGTTTCAAAATCGATTTTTTTTTTTTTCAATTCAACACGATTCTCGATTCAAAAACGATATTTTCCCGATTCAAAAGGATTGTCTATTCATGGAATACATAGATTTCAGCAGGATCTACCCCAGTCTGCTGACATGCAAGCAGAGTAGTACATTTTTGTATAAAAGCTTTTATAATTGTAAAGGACAATGTTTTATCAACTGATTGCAATAATGTACATTTGTTTCAACTATTAAATGAACCAAAAATATGACTTATTTTATCTTTGTGAGAATATTGGACACAGTGTGTTGTCAAGCTTATGAGATGCGATGCAAGTGTAAGCCACTGTGACACTATTGTTCTTTTTTTTATAAATGTCTAATGATAATGTCAATGAGGGATTTTTAATCACTGCTATGTTGAAATTGTAACTAATATTGATACTGTTGTTGATAATATTCATTTTTGTTTCACTACTTTTGGTTTGTTCTGTGTGGTGTTTGTGTCTCCTCTCAATTGCTCTGTTTATTGCACTTCTGAGTGTTGCTGGGTCGGGTTTGCTTTTGGAATTGGATTGCATTGTTATGGTATTGCTGTGTATTGTTTTGTTGGGTTGATTAATTTAAAAAAAAAAAAAAAAAAAAAAAAAATTTTAAATAAATAAAAAAAATAAAAAAAGACATTTTTTTTTAAAGATGAGAATCGATTCTGAATCGCACAACGTGAGAATCGTGATTCGAATGGATTTTTTCCCACACCCCTAATACACGTATACACACATATATACACATTACACACATACGGTTTATACACACATACATATATACACATATATATATACATACAGTATACACACATGTATACACACATACATATATACACACACAAACATATACATACATACATGCATTCATAATGTCTTCAAAGGGTGCATGTAGTGTTTGACTAATAGTGACGTGTCGAGGCTGGAACCATTTATTCATGTTCACATTGATTCTAATGGGCAACTCTGCTTCACTATACCAACTTTGTCGGTTTACGAACCCTATTCAAGAACCAGATACTATCGTGTCTTCCAAAGAATGTTCCAGCACCACCCGTAGGGGGCGCCACACGTGCGCTCTTTTGTTTATTTTTTTCATCATGTGGTGGATTGTCCGAAGCTTAAACAGCAACAAAAGTGAATTTAGTACAAACAGTTTATTTACTCAGAGTCAAAAGTGCATAAGTTGGATTGTTTTGTCCCTGCAAACAAACAGACGTCCTCCGGAGGACACACGAATCAAGCAATCTCTCTAGAGCAGGGGTCACCAACGCGGTGCCTGCGGGCACCAGGTAGCCCGTAAGGACCAGATGAGTAGCCCGCTGGCCTGTTCTAAAAATAGCTCAAATAGCAGCACTTACCAGTAAGCTGCCTCTATTTTTGTAATTTTATTTATGTACTAGCAAGCTGGTCTCGCTTTGCCCGACATTTTTAATTCTAAGAGAGACAAAACTCAAATAGAATTTGAAAATCTAAGAAAATATTTTAAAGACTTGGTCTTCACTTGTTTAAATAAATTCATTCATTTTTTTAATTTGCTTCTTATAACTTTCAGAAAGACAATTTTAGAGAAAAAATACAACCTTAAAAATGATTTTAGGATTTTTAAACACATATACCTTTTTACCTTTTAAATTCCTTCCTCTTCTTTCCTGAAAATTTAAATCAATGTTCAAGTAAATTTATTGTTTTTATTGTAAAGAATGATCAATAAATTTTAATTTAATTCTTCATTTTAGCTTCTGTTTTTTCGAAGAAGAATATTTGTGAAATATTTCTTCAAACTTATTATGATTAAAATTCAAAACAATTATTCTGGCAAATCTTTTCTCCTCTTTTAAACCGTTCAATTAAGTGTAAATATCATTAATTATTAATAATAACAGAGTTAAAGGTAAATTGAGCAAATTGGCTATTTCTGGCAATTTATTTAAGTGTGTATCAAACTGGTAGCCCTTCGCATTAATCAGTACCCAAGAAGTAGCTCTTGGTTTCAAAAAGGTTGGTGACCCCTGTTCTAGAGTCCTGGGGCCGTACTTATCAAGCTTCTTAGAATTACTCCTAAGAAGTCTGCTAAGAGTTGACTTAAGAGTAAATAAATTATTCGCTGAAAGCTGCACTTAAAAGTTAGTTATCAAGCGTCTTACTCACACTTTCAGCGAAGTGTAGGACTGAATCTTAAGTGTCACACTCAGAGCTGAATTACGACATTACTATGTGCCGTAAACGGAATTTTAGGTGACGTCATTTCTGTGTCCATAGAAATGACCAATCACGGAAGGGAATCCGTTGTCTAAGAATAAAGAAATATCTTGGAAATATTTAAGTGGACAATGGGAGTGTATATTTTGACAATAAACTACAAAATAATACAAAACAAACTAGTCCCCGCCGGCACTCACGCTACCGCTCCCTCTCTTCTCTCGCCCACACACTCACTGACGTCACTCACCTCACGGCCACACACATACGCTACTGTCATAACATTTTCTTTCCAATTCATTAAATAGGCAACTAATTTGAAACTGGTGTGGGTGGCTCTATATATACTAGCCCACTGCAGACACATGCAGAAATCAACAAGGAATCGAAAAGTATTAAATCTGTGACAAAAATAATATCCGCTCTGTCTAAACGATACCGTTTGATCAGCTGCTCGTCATAAAAAAAACAAAACATTGTTCCGTTCCCTGAACGTTCGCGCACGTCTCTCTCGCCTCAGTGCCATCCCCTGCTGGCAACTCCTAACCACTTAAGACACCTCTGAAGGTCTCTTAAATATCGTGGAGAGTAGGAGTGATTCTTAGACTTAAGAACGTTGATAAAAAGCTTTTATTCTTAAGTTTGAGAGTAGGACTAAATTTCGCCTATTCTCAGGACTTAAGTGTAAAATGGCACTCTAAGAAGCTTGATAAGTACGGCCCCTGGTCTCCTGCCCATTTTATCTGTTTCTTCGTGCGTCAATCTGTTTTCCTCGTGCGTCACGGTTTTGTGGTTTTCGACATGTTTGTTTCACAACATCCTTGAATCCCTTAATCATACTTAGACAATCAAAACATTTTATAGACAGGTTGGCACGACTTCATATTCAACTTTGGCCAGAATGGAAGAGAAATTAAATGAGCGTACATTCTTGACAGACATGAAACATAGTTCAAAAGTCAGAAATTCTACTACAATCCCATGCCCAACTCTTGCTAACGAGCAACAGCAACAAACGCAGTCGTTAACTTCCAACAGCCGGCAATCTATTTATGTCCCGCTCTCTCTGAAACACACACACAGTTGGATGTGTGGTAAAGGACTGGAGAGCAACCTCTCTAGAGTCCTGGGGCCATACTTATCAAGCTTCTTAGAGTGCCATTTTACACTTAAGTCCTGAGAATTTGCGAAATTTAGTCCTACTCTCAAACTTAAGAATAAAAGCTTTTTATCAACGTTCTTAAGTCTAAGAATCACTCCTACTCTCCACGATATTTAAGAGACCTTCAGAGGTGTCTTAAGTGGTTAGGAGTTGCCAGCAGGGGATGGCACTGAGGCGAGAGAGACGTGCGCGAACGTTCAGGGAACGGAACAATGTTGTTGTTTTTTTGATGACGAGCAGCTGATCAAACGGTATCGTTTAGACAGAGCGGATATTATTTTTGTCACAGATTTAATACTTTTCTATTCCTGCAATGGGCTAGTATATATAGAGCCACCCACACCAGTTTCAAATTAGTTGCCTATTTAATGAATTGGAAAGAAAATGTTATGACAGTAGCGTATGTGTGTGGCCGTGAGGTGAGTGACGTCAGTGAGTGTGTGGGCGATAGAAGAGAGGGAGCGGTAGCGTGAGTGCCGGCGGGGACTAGTTTGTTTTGTATTATTTTGTCGTTTATTGTCAAAATATACACTCCCATTGTCCACTTAAATATTTCCAAGATATTTCTTTATTCTTAGACAACGGATTCCCTTCCGTGATTGGTCATTTCTATGGACACAGAAATGACGTCACCTAAAATTGCGTTTACGGCACATAGTAATGTCGTAATTCAGCTCTGAGTGTGACACTTAAGATTCAGTCCTACACTTCGCTGAAAGTGTGAGTAAGACGCTTGATAACTAACTTTTAAGTGCAGCTTTCAGCGAAGAATTTATTTACTCTTAAGTCAACTCTTAGCAGACTTCTTAGGAGTAATTCTGAGAAGCTTGATAAGTACGGCCCATGGTCTCCTGCCCATTTTATCTGCTTCTTCGTGCGTCAATCTGTTTTCCTCGTGCGTCACGGTTTTGTGGTTTTCGACATGTTTGTTTTACAACATCCTTGAATCCCTTAATCATACTTAGACAATCAAAACATTTTATAGACAGGTTGGCACGACTTCATGTTCAACTTTGGCCAGAATGGAAGAGAAATGAAATGAGCGTACATTCTTGACAGACATGAAACATAGTTCAAAGGTCAGAAATTTTACTACAATCCCATGCCCAACTCTTGCTAACGAGCAACAGCAACAAACGCAGTCGTTAACTTCCAACAGCCAGCAATCTATTTATGTCCCGCTCTCTCTGAAACACACACACAGTTGGATGTGTGGTAAAGGACTGGAGAGCAACCCACAGCCAGTGCACACACAGACAGGGTTATCCTAACACCATCAATGACGGCACAACAAACAAGAGTTCAACTGTGCCAGAAGGCGGAGGACATTAAGAGAGAAATAAAGAGCGGGCGGCTCACCGCTCGCGGGCATCTCTTCGGGGCAGCCGCGCAGCTCCGTCAGGTCAACCACGCAGCATCCAGTCTCCATCTGTCCCAACCCCCCCACCCCACCCACCCTCTGTGGAAGAAACACCTCCAGTCCAGTCCAGTCCAGTCCTTCGACTAAGCCTGAGGGGACGCTGCTGGCACAGCGACGGTAATCTTGCAGCATTTAAGACGCCTTTTTTGGGGGGATGGCGGGGGGGAGTAAGACGGTGAGGAGAGAGGGGACCAGCCGGGGAGGGAGCGGTGGAGAGTGATGAGGGAGTGGGACTGGCAATGAAAGAAAAAGCAGGACAGAATTGATGCTATGTGCGATACGCCGCTCTATCCATTAATCTCAGGCTGTCACAGCGCACCTAGACGACAGTCCGGAGGAAGAAAAAAAAACAAAACCCCAACAACACACACAAGTCTCTCCTCGCCGCATCCATCCAGACATGCTGCCTCCGATTCCTGTCATCCATCTCCCTCGCCAGCCTCCCTACGGCGCTGCAGCATCAATTAGGAGGCATCGCTCAGCGTGCGATCGCTGCTGAAGTTACAAACCCCTCGGACGGACTAACAGGTTGGATTTACCAATTACACTGCAAAAAGTGACATCTAAGTAAGATGAAATATCTCAAATAAGGGTGATATTTGATTATTTTCTGTCTGATAAGATAATTCTCACTAAGCAGATTTTATGTTAGAGCAGGGGTCACCAACGCGGTGCCCGCGGGCACCAGGTAGCCCGTAAGGACCAGATGAGTAGCCCGCTGGCCTGTTCTAAAAATAGCTCAAATAGCAGCACTTACCAGTGAGCTGCCTCTATTTTTTAAATTGTATTTATTTTCTAGCAAGCTGGTCTCGCTTTGCCCGACATTTTTAATTCTAAGACAGACGAAACTCAAATAGAATTTGAAAATCCAAGAAAATATTTTAAAGACTTGGTCTTCACTTGTTTAAATAAATTCATTTATTTTTTTACTTTGCTTCTTATAACTTTCAGAAAGACAATTTTTTCCTCTTTTTCCTGACAATTTAAATCAATGTTCAATAAATGTATTTGTTTTATTGTAAAGAATAATAAATAAATGTTCATTTAATTCTTCATTTTAGCTTCTGTTTTTTCGACGAAGAATATTTGTGAAATATTTCTTCAAACTTATTATGATTAAAATTCAAAAAAATTATTCTGGCAAATGTAGAAAATCTGTAGAATCCAATTTAAATCTTATTTCAAAGTCTTTTGAATTTCTTTTAAAATTTTTGTTCTGGAAAATCTAGAAGAAAATAATGATTTGTCTTTGTTATAAATATAGCTTGGTCCAATTTGTTATATATTCTAACAAAGTGTAGATTGGATTTTAACCTATTTAAAACATGTCATCAAAATTCTAAAATTAATCTTAATCAGGAAAAATTACGAATGATGTTCCATAAATTCTTTTTAAAATTTTTTTTTCAAAAAGATTCAAATTAGCTAGTTTTCTTCTTTTTTTCGGTTGAATTTAGAATTTTAAAGAGTCGAAATTTAATTGTCATTTTTTTCGTGTTTTCTCCTCTTTTAAACCGTTCAATTAAGTGTAAATATCATTAATTATTAATAATAACATAGAGTTAAAGGTAAATTGAGCAAATTGGCTATTTCTGGCAATTTATTTAAGTGTGTATCAAACTGGTAGCCCTTCGCATTAATCAGTACCCAAGAAGTAGCTCTTGGTTTCAAAAAGGTTGGTGACCCCTGTGTTAGAGTGTTTTACTTGTTGTAAGTGTTTTGGTCCTAAAAGATCTCAGTAAGATATTACAGCTTGTTGCAAGTATACAACTACTTTTTTAAAGTAATATTTCCTTACTTCAAGCATGAAAACAAAACAAAAAATTATGATTTTGACACAATTGTGTCTCATAATTAAAACGGATGACAGCCAAATGGACTTTGCTGTTTTATTTTCAATACGTACTCATATAGTAGTACAGTTGGCACAGTACAGTAAACTAGTTAATATTTGAGTTTGAGTTTATTTTGGAACATGCAAGCATACAACATGATACTGTCAAAGTTTTTTGGTGACGAACCCAAAGATGCAGAGACGGCAGGCATTGAACGGGAAAACATGATTTAATTAAATACTATGGCAAAAAAACTAACAAAAGGGTACAAACAAAAGGCGCGCACAAGGCGGAGAACAAACTCGGCTATGAACTAAAATAGCACAAAGGCTAACTGTGGACAAGAAACAAAAACACTTACTGTGACACGAATAAACAAAACTCACGTGGCAAGAAACGAGCAGGATGAACTATGATCGGAACAGAGTGGACAGAAGTAGACAGAGCTACAACAACAAGTATAAATGACAATAATCCAGCCGTGACTGGAGGGGCAGGACAGGTTTAAATAGCAGCTGGCTGATTGGCACCAGGTGTGGCCACGTGCCAATCAGCCACAGCTGAGGGGACAAAGCACACAGGGAGATAATCAGGAAATAACCAAAATAAGAGTGCTGACAGGAACTAAAAACAGGAAACTAAAACTTGACCAAACTGTCAGGGGCAACCCTGACAGATACATCACAGTTTCCAGTTTCTCTTTTCAACATGTTCGAAAAGGAGTAGGAAGAAGCAGAGCTTATTTAATCCTACCCCTTTTCTTTTACATAACAGTTGCTAAAACTTTTGTTCACTTCCTGTTCTCAATGTATTCACAATATACTCCATAAGCAATCACAATACAAATAAATAAATAAATAAATAATTGGTGAAGTAAGTTACATTTCATATGATGAGATAAGTAAGATTATTATGAGAGTGAAAGAATGGATGAATTAAATAAATTCAGAATGTTTATCATGGTTCTTCTTCTTTGTACTTTGTAAACACTTTGAGTTTGAAGAGTTTCTAAACATTTAGCATGTGACATTTCAAACAATTTTGAACAGAAATAGTTCATGCACATTCAGATAAATTCTTCAAAATGACAATTAAAAAAATGTTTGGCCGGGGGCCGGGCTGTATATATGCGCACTAATTGACTGAAAGAGCACGCACTTGGCGCGATGATGTCATGTTATCCATGGAAAAATGCATTTTTAGACCATATGATTTGCCTGAGCAGCTAGGAGACCCCGAGAGTAACAAGCGCTTGCCTTGTTGTCTTTCCGTTAAGAATAATAAATTAGTTTTTAGTGTAAGTTTGCTGGTTTCAAGAAATGTAATGCCGAGCGCATATCATTATGTCAAGATAATGGCACTAGCATTTACTTCATTTAAGAACATTTTTCAACATATTGAGCAAAAAGGTCTCTTTTTTTTTCTACCAAGAAAAGTGCACTTGTTATTAGTGAGAATATACTTATTTTAAGGTATTTTTGGGTTAATTGAAGTTAGCTAATTTTACTTGTTTTGGAAAGTCTTGACAAGCCAAATGTTCTTGTTCCATTGGCAGATAATTTTGCTGAGTTCCAATAAAATACCCCTCATTTTTGTTTTTCTTGTTTTTGAACACTGACTTTTTGCAGTGTATCCAGGCAGGATTATAGACGAGGCGATGATTGGAAGCAGGTGATGATTCAGGTTTTAGTCAAAGTTAAAGGGGGAACCGCACTTTTTTCCAACCCTTGATGCTGAGTGCCAAGCAGGGAGGTAATGGCTCCCATTTTTATAGTCTTTGGTATGACTCGGCCGGGGTTTGAACTCACGACCTACCCATCTCAGGGCGGACACTCTAACCACTAGGCCACTGAGTAGCCACATATCTCAATATTGTTTAGATATATGAAAGTTTCACATCCCTATAACATGCTGTTACTTTTTTTCCTAAGCATTTTATGAGCGGCGTATAAAAACAAGCAGAGAGTTTACATTTTGTTCAGCAAGCAAAGAAGTGACCTCGGTCAAACACCCTGCAGCTCTGCAACCGTCCTCTTTTTTTTTTCCTCGCCTGGACGATCCCTGCCAGTCTTGAATATTTGAGCACCGGCGACGGTCTCCAACAGACTCATATTTATGTTTACATATTCAAGGAAAAGGAAAGCCGTGTATGCCTGGAAGTTGTTCAAATAAATCAAATAAATACAGAAGGAGACCACTTGTCGTTCACATTTTGTGAGTCACTGGAGAAGCTCAGCGGGCTTGAAACAACAACGTGCTGCATTTACATGAGCTCTTTCATATTGTTGATTGTATTCTTTTGTTCACGGTGCGCCCCCTCCCTTCCCGTTTAATTACTCTTTTTGGACTCACCACGTCAAAAAATCAACACAAGATGTCAAAACGGCCAAAACTGTCAGGTGCCCAGGGAAGGAAAAAGAGGAGGAGAAACGAGAAAAAGACAGAGGTAGCAGGTAGGTAACGTTAGCCTACATGAAATTATTTGTCTGCCTACCGCCCGAATGCAGCTGAAATAGGCTCCAGCACCCCCCACGACCTCGAAAGGGACAAGCGGTAGAAAATGGATGGATATCACTGTCAATAGAAAGACAGTACATTTGTTTTTTCGATAAAATAATTTTTTTCATTTTGACAGAAAAAAATATATGTACTGTTTGAAATTGCATTTTATACTTTAATAGTATCCAATATTGCAACAAATATTACAGTATACTATCATACTTTCCAAACATGTTTTTGTCTAAATAAAAGTACTTAACTTTACAGCAAACTACCCATCATATAATTAACAATGATAATACATTTTACGTTGTTTTTTACAGCGTATTACTGTAAATTGAAAAAAAACTACTACTTTTTTTGCATTAAAATTCTGTTGACTGAGCTGCCAGTTTTTGACTGTAAAATCTACGGTTGTTGTTTTTAACGGTGTATTACTGTAAATGGAAAGGTACATTTGTTTTTACGGTAGAAAAACGGGTAGCTAAGTTGCCAGAATAATAAAATAACTTGTACTGTTTTTCCATGAACAATATAATGTTGTAAAAACCAATGTCAATTTAACACAACAATTCTG
Organism: Entelurus aequoreus; assembly: GCF_033978785.1. Classification (NCBI taxonomy): domain Eukaryota; kingdom Metazoa; phylum Chordata; class Actinopteri; order Syngnathiformes; family Syngnathidae; genus Entelurus; species Entelurus aequoreus. The sequence continues at coordinate 5,111,950 of NC_084752.1, forward strand.
GCAACTAAGCTGCCAGCTTTGTATGTAAAACTCACACACAAAAAACAGTGGTACGGTTTTTCCATTCACCGTAAAATGTTGTAAAAAAATTTAAAAAACACTATTTTACAGTAAAATGTAAATGTAAATTTTTTATTGTAAATTTGACATTCTATTTAAAACAATTGATATCATTAATAATAAAATCCAGAGGCAAATTCCTACATTATTCACTGTTACAAGCGGCCCTCTGATGGCAGCCGTAACTGCAATGTGGCCCTCAATGAAAACATCCGTGCTGTAAACTCTAGTGTAGATGATTTATGCGCGATTCTCAGGCCCATAGCCGCAATTTTAATGTCTTCTCCCGTACACGTGACCGAATATTGGCTGACATCTTGGCTCAATCAATGTGCCAACCTTTCAAAGCGCATTCATTACAATACTTACACACTAACCATTTTATAGGCCAGCACATATATATGTACTTTGCAAGGTTTTTTGGAACTAGGAAAAATAAATGTATGTATTCCAAAACCTAAAAGGTTAAATGTCAATATTTTGTCATTTTCTCTGTGTATTTTCAGAACCAAGAGAGCAAAATTCCATTTCTCAATTGGTGACTACAGTGCAAATAAAAACATCCTGAAAATAGTATAAAAGCAGCTTCCATGCAATGCTCAGTCATTCACAAACAAGGATGGGGCGAGGGTCACCACTTTGTCAACAAATGTGTGAGCAAATTGTCCAACAGTTTAAGAACAACATTTCTCAACCAGCTATTGCAAGGAATTTAGGGATTTCACCATCTACGCTCCGTAATATCATCAAAAGGTTCAGAGAATCTGGAGAAATCCATCCCTCAGGCGGTACTGCATCAAAAAGCGACATCAGTGTGTAAAGGATATCACCACATGGGCTCAGGAACACTTCAGAAAACCACTGTCAGTAACTAGCTTGTCGCTACATCTGTAAGTGCAAGTTAAAACTCTCCTATGCAAAGCCAAAGCCATTTATCAACAACACCCAGAAACGCTGCCGGCTTAGCTGGGCCCGAGCACATCTAAGATGGACTGATGCAAAGTGGAAAAATGTTATAGGCCAGCACATTGTACTTTGCAAGGTTTTTTGGAACTATGAAATACATATATGTATTCCAAAACCTAAAAGGTTAAATGCCAATATTTTGTCATTTTCTCTGTGTATTTTCACAACCAAGAGAGCAAAATTCCATTTCTCAATTGGTGACTACAGTGCAAATAAAAACATCCTGAAAATAGTATAAAAGCAGCTTCCATGAAATACTCAAGTCATTCACAAACAAGGATGGGGCGAGGGTCACCACTTTGTCAACAAATGTGTGAGCAAGTTGTCCAACAGTTTAAGAACAACATTTCTCAACCAGCTATTGCAAGGAATTTAGGGATTTCACCATCTACGCTCCGTAATATCATCAAAAGGTTCAGAGAATCTGGAGAAATCCACCCCTCAGGCGGTACTGCATCAAAAACCGACATCAGTGTGTAAAGGATATCACCACATGGGCTCAGAAACACTTTAGAAAACCACTTTCAGTAACTAGCTTGTCGCTACATCTGTAAGTGCAAGTTAAAACTCTCCTATGCAAAGCCAAAGCCATTTATCAACAACACCCAGAAACGCTGCCGGCTTCGCTGGGCCCGAGCTCATCTAAGATGGACTGGAAAAATGTTATAGGCCAGCACATTGTACTTTGCAAGGTTTTTTGGAACTATGAAATACATATATGTATTCCAAAACCTAAAAGGTTAAATGTCAATATTTTGTCATTTTCTCGGTGTATTTTCATAATCAAGAGAGCAAAATTCCATTTCTCAATTGGTGACTACAGTGCAAATAAAAACATCCTGAAAATAGTATAAAAGCAGCTTCCATGAAATACTAAAGTCATTCACAAACAAGGATGGGGCGAGGGTCACCACTTTGTCAACAAATGTGTGAGCAAGTTGTCCAGCAGTTTAAGAACAAAATTTCTTAACCAGCTATTGCAAGGAATTTAGGGATTTCACCATCTACGGTCCGTAATATCATCAAAAGGTTCAGAGAATCTGGAGAAATCCATCCCTCAGGCGGTACTGCATCAAAAAGCGACATCAGTGTGTAAAGGATATCACCACATGGGCTCAGGAACACTTTAGAAAACCACTGTCAGTAACTAGCTTGTCGCTACATCTGTAAGTGCAAGTTAAAACTCTCCTATGCAAAGCCAAAGCCATTTATCAACAACACCCAGAAACGCTGCCGGCTTCGCTGGGCCCGAGCTCATCTAAGATGGACTGGAAAAATGTTATAGGCCAGGACATTATACTTTGCAAGGTTTTTTGGAACTATGAAATACATATATGTATTCCAAAACCTAAAAGGTTAAATGTCAATATTTTGTCATTTTCTCGGTGTATTTTCAGAACCAAGAGAGCACAATTCCATTTCTCAATTGGTGACTACAGTGCAAATAAAAACATCCTGAAAATAGTATCAAAGCAGCTTCCATGAAATACTCAAGTCATTCACAAACAAGGATGGGGCGACGGTCACCACTTTGTCAACAAATGTGTGAGCAAGTTGTCCAACAGTTTAAGAACAACATTTCTCAACCAGCTATTGCAAGGAATTTAGGGATTTCACCATCTACGCTCCGTAATATCATCAAAAGGTTCAGAGAATCTGGAGAAATCCATCCCTCAGGCGGTACTGCATCAAAAAGCGACATCAGTGTGTAAAGGATATCACCACATGGGCTCAGGAACACTTTACAAAAACCACTGTCAGTAACTAGCTTGTCGCTACATCTGTAAGTGCAAGTTAAAACTCTACTATGCAAAGCCAAAGCCATTTATCAACAACACCCAGAAACGCTGCCGGGTTCGCTGGGCCCGAGCTCATCTAAGATGGACTGGAAAAATGTTATAGGCCAGGACATTATACTTTGCAAGGTTTTTTGGAACTATGAACTAATTTTACTTATTCATAAACCTAAAAGGTCAAATGCCAATATTTTATTGTCATTTTCACTGTGTATTTTCATGAGAGAGCAAAATTAAATTTCTCAATTGGTGACTACAGTGCATATAAAAACATCCTTAAAATAGTATACATCATAATAAAATATAAACATCACAGGTAATTAATAAATGGCAATAAAATCAGATTTAAAAAAACAAACAATGAATGCATTAAGTCTCCAATATTTTTAAATTAAACTATTTTTTTATGTAATTTATTTCATGGGTTGCTCTGCTTTATATTATTTTGATTTATTTTAGATTATATTGAGTGTCAGAGCTGTGCTGCAAGCAAAATGTGCATAATCAGCATAAACTTACAACAACTGTTTAATTGTGATTTGATAAAGCCCATTCATAGGACTTGAAGGTCGTTTAGGTTTGCAATAACATTTTACTTTTTATTTAGTTTATTGTAATGTTTTATTCAGATGTTTTCTTGTTTATATTTTTGATTATATGGAGTACAGGCATTTGATACATGCTGAAAAAAAAAAACTTTCGTAAAACTATTTTTCATTAAAAAAACATGTTTCAGTTCATATACTGTATTTTCTATTTGTTTATTATTCATAAAAACATGTTTCAATTCATATACTGTATTTTCTATTTGTTTATTTTTCATAAAAAAAACATTATTCAGTTCATATACTGTATTTTCTATTTATTTGTTTATTATTCATAAAAAACATGTTTCAGTTCATATACAATATTTTCAATTTTTTTTGTTTATTTTTCATAAAAACATGTTTCAGTTCATATACTGCATTTTCTATTTGTTTATTTTTCATAAACATGTTTCAGTTCATATACTGTATTTTCTATTTGTTTATTATTCATAAAAACATGTTTCAGTTCATATACTGTATTTTCTATTTGTTTAGTTTTCATAAAAAACATGTTTCAGTTCATATACTGTATTTTCTATTTATTTGTTTATTTTTCATAAAAAACATGTTTCAGTTCATATACTGCATTTTCTATTTGTTTATTTTTCATAAACATGTTTCAGTTCATATACTGTATTTTCTATTTGTTTATTATTCATAAAAACATGTTTCAGTTCATATACTGTATTTTCTATTTGTTTATTTTTCATAAAAAACATGTTTCAGTTCATATACTGTATTTTCTATTTATTTGTTTATTTTTCATAAAAAACACGTTTCAGTTCATATACTGTATTTTCTATGTATTTGTTTATTTTTCATAAAAAAACATATTTCAGTTCATATACTGTATTTTCTATTTGTTTATTATTCATAAAAACATGTTTCAATTCATATACTGTATTTTCTATTTGTTTATTTTTCATAAAAAAAACATGATTCGGTTCATATACTGCATTTTCTATTTATTTGTTTATTTTTCATAAAAAACATATTTCAGTTCATATACTGTATTTTTTATTTGTTTATTTTTCATAAAAAACATGTTTCAGTTCATATACTGTATTTTCTATTTGTTTATTATTCATAAAAACATGTTTCAATTCATATACTGTATTTTCTATTTGTTTATTTTTCATAAAAAAACATGATTCAGTTCATATACTGTATTTTCTATTTATTTGTTTATTTTTCATAAAAAACATGTTTCAGTTCATATACTGTATTTTCTATGTATTTGTTTATTTTTCATAAAAAAACATGTTTCAGTTCATGTACTGTATTTTCTATTTGTTTATTTTTCATAAAAAACATGTTTCAGTTCATATACTGTATTTTCTATTTATTTATTTTTCATAAAAAACATGTTTCAGTTCATATACTGTATTTTGTATTTGTTTATTATTCATAAAACACATGTTTCAGTTCATATACCGCATTTTCAATTTTTTTTGTTTATTTTTCATAAAAACATGTTTCAGTTCATATACTGTATTTTGTATTTGTTTATTATTCATAAAAAACATGTTTCAGTTCATATATCGCATTTTCAATTTTTTTTGTCTATTTTTCATAAAAACATGTTTCAGTTCATATACTGTATTTTGTATTTGTTTATTTGTCATAAAAAACATGTTTCAGTTCATATATTATATTTTCTATTTGTTTATTATTCATAAAAAACATGTTTCAGTTCATATACCGTATTTTCAATTTTTCTGTTTATTTTTCATAAAAACATGTTTCAGTTCATATACTGTATTTTCTATGTATTTTTTTTATTTGTCATAAAAAACATGTTTCAGTTCATTTACTGTATTTTCTATGTATTTGTTTATTTTTCATAAAAAAACATGTTTCAGTTCATACACTGTATGTTCTATTTATTTGTTTGTTGTTATTTAATTTTGTTTTTATATATTCAATGTTTTGTTTGTTTCATATTGGATTTAGTTCGTATTTAATTTTAGTTTTTGGGATTATATGAAGGACTATTTGAGACATACAGCCTAAAAAAAATGTAGTCAAATTTCAAGAAAACTGTTTGAATCTTAATAGTACTGTTACAACATTTGTATTATTCTAATAAAAAAAATAAAAAATAAAAATAAAAAAAACATCACATGTAAAAAAGTTTTTAAAAAAATACAATTTTGAGACCATTTTTGAGAGAAATTGAAAATTTGTTGAAAATGCTTATTTTTCTCCATTTCATTGTGTTCATCATTCATTACTGTCGAGGAGAACGAGCGCACCAATTACACGACTGCCCTGACGAGTGAGTCCGACAATGCAGACTTTGACCGTAGTAAAGTTAATTGGTAGTCCCAGGACAGGAAATAAGACTCCAGTTGTCTTGGGGCTAAAGTGCTTGTTTAGTATGGTGCAGGTGTCCACTGCACTGTCAGCACATCTCGGAATTGGAATGAGCTCGACCTTAAACATCTCGCGTGGACTTCAGTCTTCCTTCCCTGCCCAGCGAGAGGTCTGACCTTTTCCCATAAATCGTAGCCCTGCGTTGATCCCTGAACACAGTTCACTGTTTCCTTGTCTTCATCTAAAGGTTTACTTGACCGTCAACCTCGGAGACTACACAGCTTGTTGTGTTGTTGTTGTTGTTGTGTTGATGCGGTCTGACTGAATGAGTTTACATGAAGGGGCGGCAGCAGTGGGGGTGTAGCGCTACATGTAGAAGTCCATAAACGCATGCATAACATTACAGCCCAGTCTTTAGTTAGCGGGGGTATTGGCGAGCAGTAATGCCAAGGAGAAGCTAGAGCTTGAAAATCATCTCCTGTTTGGAAACACTTGGCCTTTGTTTAAGAGATCATTTTTTTATTCACCAGTCTCACTCACACACTCACACACACACACATACACACACACACACACACACACACACACACACACACACACACACACACACACACACACACACACACACACACACACACACACACACACAAACACATGAAATGCACACGCTATTACTTGTGAAACGCTCACACATACACTCATGAAATGCTCACACACACACACACACACACACACGTGAAATGCACACGCTAATACTTGTGAAACGCTCACACATACACATGAAATGCTCACACACACACACACACGTGAAATGCACACGCTAATACTTGTGAAACGCTCACACATACACTCATGAAATGCTCACACACACACGTGAAATGCACACGCTAATACTTGTGAAACGCTCACACGTAGACTAATGAAATGCTCACACACACATTAATTGCACACGCTAATACTTGTGAAACGCTCACACATACACTAATGAAATGCTCACACACACACAGGTGAAATGCACACGCTAATACGTGTGAAACACTTACACACTAATGAATTGCTCACACACACGTGAAATGCACACGCTAATACGTGTGAAACGCTCACACGTACACTAATGAAATGCGCACACACGTGAATTGCACACGCTAATACTTGTGAAACGCTCACACGTACACTAATGAATTGCTCACACACACATGAAGTGCACACGCTAATACTTGTGAAACGCTTACATACTAATGAATTGCTCACACACACGTGAAATGCACACGCTAATACCTGTGAAACGCTCACACATACACTAATGAAATGCTCACACACACACATGTGAAATGCACACGCTGATATTTGTGAAACGCTCACACATACACTAATTAAATGCTCACACACGTGAAACTTACACGCTAATACTTGTGAAACGCTCACACATACACTAATGAAATGCTCACACACACACATGTGAAATGCACACGCTAATACTTGTGAAACGCTCACACATACACTAATGAAATGCTCACACACACGTGAAATGCACACGCTAATACTTGTGAAACGCTCATACATACACTAATGAAATGCTCACACACACGTAAAATGCTCACGCTAATACTTGTGAAACGCTCACACATACACTAATGAAAAGCTCACACACACACACATGAAAGGCACACGCTAATACTTGTGAAATGCTCACACATACACTAATGAAATGCTCACACACACACACGTGAAATGCACACGCTAATACTTGTGAAATGCTCACACATACACTAATGAAATGCTCACACACACACACACACGTGAAATGCACACGCTAATACTTGTGAAACGCTCACACACACACTAGTAAAATACATTGAACTAACACAAGTGAAACATAGGTACACACACACACAAGTGAAATGCATTGGCACACACTACTAGTGAAATGCTCTCACACATGCGAGCACAAACGAGTGAAATGCTCACACAATACTCACGCAAACACTTAAAATTCTCACACACACACACGTGTTCACACACACGCACGACTGAAATCTCACACTAATGAAATGCTCACACACACACACGTGTTCACATACAAAACACACCTCACACACACAAAATCTCACACTAATGAAATGCTCGCACACACCAGTAAACGCTCAAACACACACACTAATGAAATGCTCACACACACGCGTTCACATTTAAAACACACATCACACATCACACGAAATCTCACACTAACGAAATGTTCACACACACCAGTAAACGCTCAAACACACGCACACAAATGAAATGCTCACACATACACATACTAGTAAAATTCTCACACACTAGTGAAAATCTTACACACACAAATGAAACGCTCACATGTACACACTAGTGAAATACTGACACTAACACAAGTGAAACATAGGTGCGGCGTTTTAAAAAGTCATAAGCTTTACTTTTTGAAACCGATACCGATAATTTCCGATATTACATTTTAAAGCATTTATCGGCCGATAATATCGGCAGTCCGATATTACCGGACATCTCTAATTAGAAGTGTTGTTCAGAAGACTGAACAAATCCAGCAGTTACTGTCAGACTCTAATCTGGATTAGCTTTGTCTATCGGAGACATGGTTCAAACCAGAGGTGGGTAGTAACGCGCTACATTTACTCCGTTACATCTACTTGAGTAAGTTTAGGGATAAATTGTACTTCTAAGAGTAGTTTTAATGCAACATACTTTTACTTCTACTTGAGTATATTTATAGAGAAGAAACGCTACTTTTACTCCGCTCCATTTATCTACATTCAGCTCGCTACTCGCTACTGATTTTTATCCATCTGTTAATGCACGCTTTGTTTGTTTTGGTCTGTCAGACAGACCTTCAAAGTAGCATGCCTGCGTTTCACCAATCAAATGCAGTCACTGGTGACGTTTGACTCCGTTTCACCAATCAAACACAGCCAGGCTGTCACATGATTAACAAGCTTAGGCTTACATGAACTCAACGTCAAATTTGAGGAAGCACATGGCGGTAAGTGACGTTAGTAGATATTTTGGCTGTCACCGCAGGCTGATGTTAGCTTCCCTGCTACAGGGGCGCCGCTAGGGATTTTGGGCCCCATGAAAAGAATCTTTACAGGGCCCCCTGTATTATAATTTCATCATCATTAGGGGCCTCTCTGGGCCCCCCTCCATCATGGAGCCCCTAGAGTCCGTCTCCTTTACCCCCCTTTTTCGGTGCCCCTGCCCTGCTATGAATCACTGTCAAATGTACATCGTGTGGGGACATTTATTAACGCACTGCACAGCATAGACACACACACACACACACACACACACACACACACACACACACACACACACACACACACACACACACACACACACACACACACACACGCACACACACACGCATGCATAGAAACACCAATCAGTGTGTTCCCAGGTGCAGCCCACACCTATCAGTTTATGGTTTGCGTAAAGGCTAACTTGTTATTTTCCTTTGTAATATCTGCCTACTGAGCCTATGGTGCTGTTAAGTTATTGTGGCTCAATTTGCCTTCATTTTTTTCATGTTAATGTATTATTATTTAATATATATTATTGTTTCAGTTGCTTAAGAGATATTCCTGGCTCTGAATTTGCTCATTGCTATTTTTATGTTTTTGTGCATTATTTGTTGCCGTCATCATTAATCGAACAGGTTACTCATCAGTTACTCAGTACTTGAGTAGTTTTTTCGCAACATACTTTCTACTTTTACTCAAGTAAATATTTTACTTTTACTTGAGTAATAAATCTCTAAAGTAACAGTCATCATATTTGAGTACAATTTCTGGCTACTCTAGTAGAATTTCTGACCTTTGACCTATACTCCATGTCTGTCAAGAATGTATGCTCATTTAATTTCTCTTCTATTCTGTGTCCCCGGGTGTGGGACAAAAGTGAATATTAAGTCGTGCCAACCTGTCTACAGAATGTTTTGATTGTTTAAGTATGATGAAGGAATCCAAGGATGTTGCAAAAACAAATGACGCCCGAGAAAAACCTGTGACGCACGAACCAACAGATAAAAATGGCAGGAGACCGGGACTCGAGAGAGATTGCTTTGGGAGTCCTCCGGAGGACGTTTGTGTGTCTGCATGGACAGCTCAATCTGACTTGATAATGGGTAAATAAACTTTTTGTACTAAATTCACTTTTGTTGCTGTTTAAGCTCTGGACAATCCACCACACTACTCTACCCACCTCCGGTTAGAACCTGCAACACCACGTGGGCCCTCCTCAGCGGGCCGTGGTGCATCTACGCCCCGGATGTTGCCCCGCAGCCATGAAACAAACTGGGACTGGGCCATGAATCAGCGCAGGAGAGTCTCTGGGTTAATACCGTGAAGGAGTGGTCCGCACATTCTAATGGGACTCAAGTGCTTCTGGAGGAGGTTAATGGGAGAATCCATTCTCCCGGCTGCTTGGCGGCCAGCTAAAAAAAAAAAAAGGGGGGCAGCTTTATTCTCTCTGCCGTGCACTCCCGCTATTCTCCATCTTCACTGCACCGGCTATTGATTTTCTCCCGCTCCTTTATCAGTCAGCCTTTAATAAGACGACACGTGTCGCCTTTTTAAAAGAAGGCCATCGGAATCTTAACACGTTTCCTGGCGCCATCACTCCGGTACGTTTTCGTTGTATAAGCCCGGAGAAGACAGCGTTCATCCCGGTGTGTGTGTGCGGGGTGGGGAGGGGACCGCAAGGAGACCGTGGCAACAAAGGCATGACCGGGGTAAAAAAAAAAAAAAAAAAAAAGGATGGCGGGACTGGTAGGAAGTGAAGAAGAAACCTCCTGGTGCGGAGTGGATTCATCTTCCGTCTTATTGCTCCTGCAGGGACCAATTTGTCTTCATTTAGCAGCCCCCCCCCATATTACATGTGTCATGAGATATAAATGTAATTAAGAGGACTTAAAGGAAACTAAATGACCTCAAATATAGCTACAAATGAGGCATAATGATGCAATATGTACATATCGCTAGCCTAAATAGCATGTTAGCATCGATTAGCTTGCAGTCATGCAGTGACCAAATATGTCTGATTAGCACTCCACACAAGTCAATAACATCAACAAAACTCACCTTTGTGCATTCACGCACGACGTTAAAAGTGTGGTGGACAAAAATGAGACGGAAAAAGTGGCATAAAACACGTCCTAGAAAGTCGGAGAAAGTTATACATGTAAAAAACAAACTACGGTGAGTTCAAGGACCGCCAAAATAAGTAGGACAAAACGGTGCTCGCCAAATACTTGAATCAGTGAAGCATATTTAATATAAACAGTGTGCTTTATAACAATTAGGGAGGTTTGTGTCATGTTTGTCCTCCTACAGAAACCATACTAAAACAAAAAAATAGATTTTTTTTCCCCTCATCTTTTTCCATTCTTCATACATTTTTGAAAAATCTCCAGAGAGCCACAAGGCGGCGCTAAAGAGCCGCATGCGGCTCTAGAGCCGCGGGTTGCCGACCCCCGCCTTAGCCATAACAAACATCCATCCATCCATTTTCTACCGCTTATTCCCTTCGGGGTCGCGGGGGGGGGCGCTGGAGCCTATCTCAGCTACAATCGGGCGGAAGGCGGGGTACACCCTGGACAAGTCGCCACCTCATCGCAGGGCCAACACAGATAGACAGACAACATTCACACTCCCATTCACACACTAGGGCCAATTTAGTGTTGCCAATCAACCTATCCCCAGGTGCATGTCTTTGGAGGTGGGAGGAAGCCGGAGTTTCCGGAGGGAACCCACGCAGTCACGGGGAGAACATGCAAACTCCAGAGCCCTGGATTGAACCCAAGACTACTCAGGACTAGGGCTGCAACAACTAATCGATTAAATCGATTAAAATCGATTATAAAAAATAGTTGCCGATTAATTTTGTCATCGATTCATTGGATCTATGCTATGCGCATGCGCAGAGGCTTTTTGAAAAAAAAATTTTTTTTTTTTTTTTTTTTTTTTTTAAATAAACCTTTATTTATAAACTGCAACATGTACAAACAGCTGAGAAACAATAATCTAAATAAGTATGGTGCCAGTATGCTGTTTTTTTTTCAATAAAATACTGGAAAGGATAGAAAGGTAGTTTGTCTCTTTTATCCGATTATTAATCGATTAATCGAAGTAATAATCGACCGATTAATCGATTATCAAAGTAATCGTTAGTTGCAGCCCTACTCAGGACCTTCGTATTGTGAGGCAGATGCACTAACCCCCCTTCCACCGTGCTGCCCCCATAACAAACAATCAAAACATTTTGTACAACGGTCAGGCCGACCATACGTTCAACTCTAACCCACAATGCTCTTCCAATGGTACAGAATAGAAAAAAGAGAAACGAGCAGAAATACCACTACTGTCGTGTCCTCCTTGATGCTTTTCGACCTGGCTCTCTTTCCGGACGTTGACAGACACAAAATAGGGTACAAAGGTCCGAAATTCCACCACAATGGTGTCTCGCGTCAAAAAGAAAAAGTCTGATTGAATTTTTTTAATAAACATATTTTGGCCGAAATAGCATTGGGCACACCTGTACCGGTTTCTCCTCAGATATATGGAATTGTGTTTGCAATATCGACGGACGAGGAAACAAAAAGTTTGCGCAAAAATTATGACTAAAAACAATGCCTCGAAAACAAAAACGGAAACTGCCGCAAATCCTACACTGCAAAAACTGAAATCTAAGTAAGATGAAATATCTCAAATAAGGGTGATATTTGCTTATTTTCTGTCTGATAAGATCATTCTTCTCACTGAGCAGATTTTATGTTAGAGTGTTTTACTTGTTTTAAGGGTTTTGGTCCTAAATGATCTCAGTAAGATATTACAGCTTGTTGCTGAGATTTGATGAGCTATATTGAGTAAAACATGCTTGAAACTAGAATATCAACTGTTGCAAAGCTGTGTCATCAACACTCACAAGTATAAAACTACTTTTTTAAAGTAATCATTTCTTACTTCAAGCATGAAAAAAAAAAATCATGATGCCGAGCGCATATCATTATGTCAAGATAATGGCACTAGCATTTACTTCATTTAAGAATATTTTTCAACATATTGAGCAAAAAGGTTGTTTTTTTTCTACCAAGAAAAGTGCACTTATTAGTGAGAACATACTTATTTTAAGATATTGGAAAGTCTTGACAAGCCGAATTTTCTTGTTCTATTGGGAGATAATTTTGCTTAGTTCAAATAAAATTCCCCTAATTTTTGTATTTTTTTTTTCTTGTTTTTGAACACTGACTTTTTGCAGTGTAAAAACCTCAGTAACAGTTTGACATTATCGGTCGTCCGAGTGTAGGCATGGGGAATTTGAACTTATTTGACTGCTTGTTTCCCCGACAAATGTTTGAGCCGGTGCCAAGACTGAAACCGGACGTGACGTCACAAACAAAAGAGGACTTGGTTTTAAGCCGGTCAGTAAACGTGTGGATAGAGACTGAAAGGCAAAACTGATGCCGTCTTGTTCGGCTTCTGGAACTTTTTTCTCCCCGTAGGAAATAGGATAAAAACAGTATTTTATAAAACCTTAAAAACTGTCAAACAAGTGTAAAAAGAAGTTAACGACTGTTGTAAACAAAGCAATAAAACTAGGGATGTCCGATAATGGCTTTTTGCCGATATCCGATATTCCGATATTGTCCAACTCTTTAATTACCGATACTGATATCAACCGATATATGCAGTCGTGGAATTAACACATTATTATGCCTAATTTGGACAACCAGGTATGGTGAAGATAAGGTACTTCTTAAAAATAATAATAAAATAACATAACTAAATTAAAAACATTTTCTTGAATAAAAAATAAAGTACAACAATATAAAAACTGTTACATAGAAACTAGTAATGAATGAAAATGAGTAAAATTTACTGTTGAAGGTTAGTACTATTAGTGGAGCAGCAGCACGCACAATCATGTGTGCTTACGGACTGTATCCCTTGCAGACTGTATTGATATATATTGATATATAATGTAGGAACCAGAATATTGATAACAGAAAGAAATGGGGGGAGGGAGGTTCTTTGGGTTGGTGCACTAATTGTAAGTATATCTTGTGTTTTTTATGTTGATTTAATTTTAAAAAAAAAAAAACACACAAAAAAAAACGATACAGATAATAAAAAAAACGATACCGATAATTTCCGATATTACATTTTAACGCATATAAATAGAACGCTTGACTTTGACAAGTTTGTTGATACGTTTGATTAGATGTTGATGCAAAAAAGCCAAAGAACAAGCAAATACGTCCAGATTTAAGTAATTTCCTGTTTTGCACACTCTTGGCATTCTCTCGATGAGCTTCAAGCACACCTGTGAAGTGAAAACCGTGTCAGGTGACGTCCTCTTGAAGCTCATGGAGAGAATGCCAAGAGTGTGCAAAGCAGTAATCGGAGCACAATGGTGGCAATTTTGACAATTCATACCATACCATTGTTCTCTGTTGGACTAATTTCACTTGATCAGACCTTTTTTACACTTGAGGCTCCAATATCGATAGAAAATCTGTATCGAGACACTCCTACTACTAATACAAGTGTAAAAAAGAATTTAACCACTGTAAAATGTAAATGGAACAATTAAACAATGGACTATAATAAGTCAACTTCCCTGAATATTCCTAGACGGGTTGGCAAATGGATAATACTTTGTCAGACTGGACAAACAAGTGTAAAAAGATATTAACATTGGAATGTGAGTCTGCTAACTTCTACTGTACCTAACTTAAGTAAAAGTTATTGTGTATATTTTTCTTTGCTTTCAAACGTCTTTTCTACAGTCTCTCGGGATCGTCTGTTTTGGTGTCGCACAATCAATCACTAACAAAGACGCCCGCCTAACTGATGCAGTATTTTTGAAATCAAACACTGTGGTTTTTTGTAACTGGAAGCTGGTAGCCTGGTGGTGTCATGGACAGTAAAAAGGTCATTGATGTCTCTTTGGAATCTATTAAGACCCGATCAATACGTTTCTTTCTCGTAGGCCTTGGTAGTCTGCGTCATGTGACCGAGCCTTCAAGGGAATCAGTTTTCTAAAAAACCTTTCCTGTTGTATCCTGACATTGATGTGAAATAAACCAGCCACAATGTGTGTGTACATACATCCATATATCCATATACATATTATTACATAACATACCTGCACTGAATATACATACAGTACATATATATACATATACAGTATACTGATACAATATATAGATATATCTATACATACATACATACATACATACATACATATATATATATATATATATATATATATATATATATATATATATATATATATATATATATATATATATATATATATATATATATATATATATATATATATATGTATATATATATATATATATACATACATACATACACTACCGTTCAAAAGTTTGGGGTCACCCAAACAATTTAGTGGAATAGCCTTCATTTCTAAGAACAAGAATAGACTGTCGAGTTTCAGATGAAAGTTCTCTTTTTCGGGCCATTTTGAGCGTTTAATTGACCCCACAAATGTGATGCTCCAGAAACTCAATCTGCTCAAAGGAAGGTCCGTTTTGTAGCTTCTGTAACGAGCTAAACTGTTTTCAGATGTGTGAACATGATTGCACAAGGGTTTTCTAATCATCAATTAGCCTTCTGAGCCAATGAGCAAACACATTGTACCATTAGAACACTGGAGTGATAGTTGCTGGAAATGGACCTATGTAGATATTGCACCAAAAAGCAGACATTTGCAGCTAGAATAGTCATTTACCACATTAGCAATGTATAGAGTGTATTTCTTTAAAGTTAAGACTAGTTTAAAGTTATCTTCATTGAAAAGTACAGTGCTTTTCCTTCAAAATTAAGGACATTTCAATGTGACCCCAAACTTTTGAACGGTAGTGTATGTCAACGTTTAGGTCCAGAATATATAAAGTCACCAAAAAGGAATGGACAATGAAGGTGAAGGCAAAAGAGTGAGGAGTGTCCTGATCAGATATCTAGATCCCTAGATTGATTGATGTCAAATGTTCTTTATCACATTGTTTACGTGTCTAATAAAGATTTGATTCATTTTTGATGTCTCAGGTGTGATTCACCACAATAGGGCCCCACAGCACACTGGATTCCAGTTCATTGAAATACCACAACACTGGATATTGTTCAGATAAGTTACATATAAGAACTTGCACACAAAGCAACACTGGAGGCGACTATGACGTGAGAATTTTCCGCGCATGCGTACTAGGTCGTGTGTGGACACTGATAAAGTTAGGTGGGATTTACCCTGGATAACCTTATCTGGCTTAGTGTAAACCTGGCCTAACAGACAGGAATCATAGAGACAAATACAGCGTGAGGAAGTTCTCATTGACTCAATGTTATAGCCTACATTTTTGTTTTAATCCCAGTTTTAGCTTTTCTTTGAGGAAACGGTGGAATTCGACAGAACAACGGCTCTGATTTTAACTCCGAAACCAGAAAATTCCCAGGTGGACTTAGTCCCTCTGTTGCGCATCGATATTGTTAATACAGGACAGCAAAATGTAAAAAAAAAGGCAACTTAAAACTGGTTCTATATTATTGTTTTTGTGATGTGTAAGGATTATATTTCAGACATCCGTGCAAAGCAGCCTCAAATCCTAATATTATGGAATTTGGAAGGCAAAAATGACTACTCAGTGGCCTAGTGGTTAGAGCAGACCTGGGCAAATTAAGGCCCGGGGGGCCACATGCGGCTCGTTAAGTATTTCAATCTGGCCCGCCGGACATTCCCAAATAATATTTTTTTAGATCTTTAAGATGGAAAGTGTAGCTGCCATTATGATGCGCAGTCATGTTTTCTAATGAACGGAAGTCTTGAACTATACTAAGTATTTCAATGGTTGGAATCTGCGCTTTTGCATGATGTACTAGTTACTATCAGTGTTTCCCACACATTCATTTATTTGTTGCGGCCCGCCACGAAAGAACTACGTCCGCCACAAATAACTTTTTTTTTTTTTGTCCTGTCCAGCTTCTCAGGCAAATCATATAGTTGATGTAGATGCCCATATAGGCTGTTCACATTTACTTTACACAAGAGAAGTGTAGGATACTTCTCTTGTTGCCTTATTTCTATTTGACCACTACTGTTTTCTGTTTATTTGTTACTGACTGTGGCAGGACACCTCTGCCTCTGTTTCACTTTATGTTGCTGGTAAATAATATGGTTGTAGTAGTAGGCTAAAGTTAAATTATTTAGTATGCACTAATTAAAGGGGCAGAGCTTTAAGAGACATTTTAGCTTTTATATTTTATAAGATATATTTTTTGTAAGAACCACAATTAATGAATATATTTCAGTGAATAACTTATTGTTCAAATCTGTATATAAATATGTACATAAAGTGTTGTAATTATATTGTAAAATGGATGGATGGATGGACGTTTAAAACAAAACTGTTATTAATTAGTAAGTATACATTTTTTGAGCCTTTTTAGAGAAAATCATATTGTAGTAAATTATGCAAATTACTCGATGTCATGGTGACCACGCCCATAGCCACGCCCATAGCCACGCCCCCCACCGCCACAGGTATCTTGGCAGTTTACGGGAAACACTGACTATGGTAATCTAATCAGTTACTATGGTCATCTAATTAGTTACTATGGTCATGTAATTATTTAATATGGTAATTAATTTGTTACTATGGTAATCTAAGTGACAGCAGCGCAGACGAGGCACCGAGCAGTGGGGGCGGGGGAGCGTTTCCACAGAGTGTCAGCCTGAAATGTGGGTGTCAGGGATAGATGTGGAAGGAGATTTTCACAACAAAGTTCTAAAACTTAGTTATATATCAGATTGTATATTGCATTTTTACCCTTTGCGTTCATATCTCGCTGTTTGTCGCATTTTTGTCGCGTTTTGCTTGATTGTAAAATATGTCCATGGAGAGGGGCTGTGACGTTCATAAGTTGTCAATATTCAGTGTTTTATCCTTCGTAGAAAAATGTAAAATTCCATTACGTTTTTTAAGGCGGTCTGTCATAACGTTTTTAGCATTCAATCAGACATTATTGGGAGGTTTTGTATAATATTCCTAAAAATAGATACATTTCTTTCTCTAAATGTGGCCCCCCAGTCAAAATCATTGCCCAGGCCTGGGTTAGAGTGTGCGCCCTGAGATGGGTAGGTTGTGAGTTCAAAAAGACTACAAAAATGGGGGCCATTACCTCCCTGCTTGGCACTCAGCATCAAGGGGTTGGAATTGGGGGTTAAATCACCAAAAATGATTCCCGGGCGCGGCCACCGCTGCTGCTCACTGCTCCCCTCACCTCCCAGGGGGTGAACAAGGGGATGGGTCGAATGGAGAGGACACATTTCACCACACCTAGTGTGTGTGTGACAATCATCGGTACTTTATTTATTTATTTATTTATTATTATTAAAAAAAAAGCCCATTTCCAACACTGACACTCTTATTTCCGTTTCACTCCGTCTTGCAGCTATTTCGACGTGACCCGCCGAGGTAAAAAAAACAAAAAAACGTGGCCCTATTGTCAGCGCCGCACGGCGGGACGCCCAATGGACCTCCCCCTCCCTTGTCATTTTTGTCCTGAGCATCGCCGACTCCATCTCGGAACCTTTCGGCCGCGGCTGATAAAATATTTAAGATCTGCCATGATTAAAGTGCATCCTCCTCACCTTGGCCGCAGAAATCCATTAACCCCGGGAGAATCAATCCCATTGATTCCACTGATAGAGGCTGCAAAAGTGCGCGTGGAGGGGTCAAGGTAGAAGGTGAGCGATACAGTGCAGAGGCTGGGTGCGAATGAAAAAAAATATATATATATATATTAAAAAAAAGACTTTTTACTCACACAGTCAAGCTGGAGGCATACAAAAATGTATGGGACATCAGTCAGGAACACAATTATTTGCATGGCTCAGAGGGTTGAGGGAAGGCGTGTGAGCCTCCCTGACACGAGCACTCAAAAGGCTCCCGCCGTCTTAACACGGCATAGCTTAGCGTAGCGTAGCATCAGGGGGCAGGAAGGAGGAAGAGACCGCGGTGCCAAATAATTCATAGCATTGTCATCTTGCACCATCACACTGCTGCAGAGGAAGTCTGCTTTACTGGGCAATATTGACCTCCGCCAAGGTTTCGTCTATGGCGGGGGGGGGGGGGGGGGGGGGGGGGGGGGGGGGGTCGGCAACCCGCATGCGGCTCTTTGGAGCTTTTTCAAAAATGTATGAAAAATGGAAAAAGATGAGGGGGAAAACATTTTTTGTTTGTTTTAGTATGGTTTCTGTAGGAGGATGAACATGACACAAACCTCCCTAATTGTTATAAATCACACTGTTTAGTAGGGCTGCGAATCTTCAGAATCGATTTTTTTCCGATTCAACGCGATTCTCGATTCAAAAACGATATTTTCCCGATTCAAAAGGATTCTCTATTCATTCAATACATAGGATTTCAGCAGGATCTACCCCAGTCTGCTGACATGCAAGCAGAGTACCGTCATTTCCGGACTATAAGCCGCACCTGACTATAAGCCGCACCAATCCAATCCAATCCACTTTATTTATATAGCACATTTACACAACAAGAATGTTTCCAAAGTGCTGCACAGCCATGTTAAAAACAATATTAAAAACAATATTAAAAACGATATTAAAAATAATATTGAAAACAATATTATGCTACACCAATGACTGAATAAAAACAAAGAATAAATGAATAGAAAACCAATACAGAGACAATATAAAAAATAAATATGATTAAAAACGATTTTAAAGGGTAAAACCAATTAAAACACCAGCTAAATTTAGGGGAAAATACAGATTGCTCCATATATAAGCCGCACCCGACTATAAGCCGCAGGGTTTTGATGTGTAATTACTGTAGTATATAGGGGTTCCTGCTACCACGGAGGGGATTGTCGGGACAGAGATGACTGTTTGGGAACGCAAAGCGTCCCATTTACTAACAATAAATCTTTCAATCATTCAATCAAACTTTCACATCTTTGACATGGCGAACAGCATTCGTGCAGAGTACAAATAATACAACGGTGCGAAGTAATACAAAGTGCTCGCCTGTACGTTATCAAAATAGTAAAAGTGGAAATTGATAGAGTATATGAAACTAAATTCTTGGGAATAATAATTGATCATAAATTATGTTGGAAACCGCATATTGAATATATAAAGGGAAAAATATCCAAATCCATTGCTATTCTTTATAAAGTAAAACACATGCTGAATAAGAAATGTTTGCATATGTTATATTATTCTTTTATTTTTCCATATTTAACATATTGTGTTGAAGTTTGGGGAAATGTTTATAAAACAAACGTACAACCAATAATTAAACTTCAAAAAAGGGTCATTAGAATAATACACAAAGCGTGCTACTATGAACATACCAATCCATTATTTATAAGTTCTAATGTGTTAAAATTTTCAGATATTGTGTTTTTAAAAACAATGGAAATGATGTTTCGAGTAAAGAACAACAGCCTTCCAGCTTGTATTCTTAGGTTATTTCAATTAAGAGGAGAAAACTATCATTTACGGGGGATATTGGTTTTTGAAATATGTAAAGTAAGAACGAATACAAAATACAAACGTATTTCAGTTTTAGGAGTTAAATGGTGGAACAAGCTCAGTGATGAGTTGAA
Organism: Entelurus aequoreus; assembly: GCF_033978785.1. Lineage (NCBI taxonomy): Eukaryota > Metazoa > Chordata > Actinopteri > Syngnathiformes > Syngnathidae > Entelurus > Entelurus aequoreus. The sequence goes on from NC_084752.1 coordinate 5,132,362, forward strand.
GACATGTACTTCTTTGTTAAGGTTTAAGAAAACATTGAAAGGTGAAATAATTGAAAATTATAAAATATAGCAACGATTACTTTCATCCCATTGATTTTTTTTTTTTCTTTTTAATGTTGATGTTCCACGTAATCTTATTTTCAGTGAAGGTATAGGATAGGCAAATATAAGCCTTGGCTTCAGCCTATTCCTTTTTCGGTCATGCTTTTTCTTTTCTTTTCTTTTTGTGTGTAAATGTGTATGATTGTTATATATGTATAATTTGTACTGTACTGTCACACAAAATGGTTAATGGTTGATTATATGACCGAAATAAACTTATTTCAAAATAAGCAGCCTACCGGTATATGAAAAGTCAGTCTTTAATCATTGCGTCATCGTCTTCCTCCTGCGTACTAAAACCACCCAAATCCTCTTCGTGGGTGTCGGAGAAGAACAGGCCGTAAATAAGCCGCACCCTTGTATAAGCCGCAGGGACCAGAACGAGGGGGAAAAGTAGCGGCTTATAGTCCGGAAATTACGGTAGTAGATTTTTGTAAAAAGCTTTTATAATTGTAAAGGACAATGTTTTATCAACTGATTGCAATAATGTCCATTTGTTTGAACTATTAAATGAACCAAAAATATGACTTATTTTATCTTTGTGAGAATATTGGACACAGTGTGTTGTCAAGCTTATGAGATGCCATGCAAGTGTAAGCCACTGTGACACTATTGTTCTTTTTTTATAAATGTCTAATGATAATGTCAATGAGGGATTTTTAATCACTGCTATGTTGAAATTGTAACTAATATTGATACTGTTGTTGATAATATTCATTTTGGTTTCACTACTTTTGGTTTGTTCTGTGTCGTGTTTGTGTGTCCTCTCAATTGCTCTGTTTATTGCAGTTCTGAGTGTTGCTGGGTCGGGGTTGCTTTTGGAATTGGATTGCATTGTTATGGTATTGCTGTGTATTGTTTTGTTGGATTGATTAATTAAAAAATAAATAAATAAACATTTTAAAAAAATTTAAAAAAAAAAGGATTTTTTAAAAATGACTCGATTCTGAATCGCACAATGTGAGAATCGCGATTCGAATTCGAATCGATTTTTTCCCCCACACCTCTACTGTTTATATTAAACATGCTTCACTGACTCGAGTATTTGGCGAGCGCCGTTCTGTCCTACTAATTTTGGCGGTCCTTGAACTCACCGTCGTTTGTTTACATCAGGGTTGTCCAAACTTTTTCCACTGAGGGCCGCACATTGAAAAATCAAAGCAAGCGGGGGGCCATTTTGATATTTTTCATTTTAAAAACCAATACAATAAATTAGAGATGTCCGATAATATCGGTCTGCCGATATTATCGGCCGATAAATGCGTTAAAATATAATATCGGAAATTATCGGTATCGGTTTTTTATTATCAGTATCGTTTTTTTGTTTGTTTGTTTGTTTTTTGTTGTTTTTATTAAATCCCCATACAAAACACAAGATACACTTACAATTAGTGCACCAACCCAAAAAACCTCCCTCCCCCATTTATACTCATTCACACAAAAGGGTTGTTTCTTTCTGTTATTAATATTCTGGTTCCTACATTATATATCAATATATATCAATACAGTCTGCAAGGGATACAGTCCGTAAGCACACATGATTGTGCGTGCTGCTGCTCCACTAATAGTACTAAACTTTAACAGTTAATTTTACACATTTTCATTAATTACTAGTTTCTATGTAACTGTTTTTATATTGTTTTACTTTCTTTTTTATTCAAGAAAATGTTTTTAATTTATTTATCTTATTTTATTTGATTCATTTTTTTTTTTAAAGTACCTTATCTTCACCATACCTGGTTGTCCAAATTAGGCATAATAATGTGTTAATTCCACGACTGTATATATCGGTTGATATCGGTATCGGTTGATATATCGGTATCTGTAATTAAAGAGTTGGACAATATCGGCATATCGGATATCGGCAAAAAGCCATTATCGGACATCCCTACAATATATGTATAAAAAATATACATTTAGGCTTCCATTCAGGCTTGATCGCGGGGACCCCAAAGGGTTTTGGTCCAAAAAAATATAAAAAATGTGTCATTATTCAGTATTATTATTTTTATTATTATTCAAGTTTTAAATCTCTAGATCTGTGACGATCGGTCACTTAATTTCCGTTTGTTTCCTTGTTTGTGTATTACTTCCTGTCAGTGCTCTTATTTTGTTAAATGTCCTGTTTGTTCCGCAGAGCACTGTTTTCTCCTCACCTGCCGTTGATTGGCAGCCGGTCCACACCTGCTGCCAATCAGCATATGTCTATTTATGTTTTCTCTCGAGCACTCCTCAGGGCTCGATGATAGACTCTCTACGTTTGGAACTTTTTATGCAAGACTTGCTTTATTTTCTGTTTATGATAATTAAAATAATTGTACCTGCTAATCCTCCTCCTGGTTCTTGCATCTTGGGGACACACAAACGGCAGCCATGCGAGTTCAACATTAGATCTATCCGTCAGTATAAAGTGTTTAAATATATAAGTTGTATGCTCTTTTTGTCAAAGAAAACCCAGTTTTTTTAGTGGAAAAAACACAAAATATGCCAAATTTTCACTCAATAAAATTTTTAAGTGGAATATTTGAGATTATATAATAATTGGAGCCTTAAAAGGGTCAATAACTCATAACACCATTGACTTTAATTCATTATTATATTTTGAGCAATGACACTTAAAAACAAATCACACTAAAATTATTGGGGTATAATTAAAGGGTCCTACTCATTTAAGTGTTAAATAAACTATAATTTTTTTTTTACTGTTTACTTTTAACACAATAATCTCGAGATCAACTTCAGGGGCCGTACTTATCAAGCTTCTTAGAATTACCCCTAAGAAGTCTGCTAAGAGTTGACTTAAGAGTAAATAAATTCTTGGCTGAAAGCTGCACTTAAAAGTTAGTTATCAAGCGTCTTACTCACACTTTCAGCGAAGTGTAGGACTGAATCTTAAGTGTCACACTCAGAGCTGAATTACGACATTACTATGGGCCGTAAACGCAATTTTAGGTGACGTCATTTCTGTGTCCATAGAAATGACCAATCACGGAAGGGAATCCGTTGTCTAAGAATAAAGAAATATCTTGGAAATATTTAAGTGGACAATGGGAGTGTATATTTTGACAATAAACTACAAAATAATACAAAACAAACTAGTCCCCGCCGGCACTCACGCTACCGCTCCCTCTCTTCTCTCGCCCACACACTCACTGACGTCACTCACCTCACGGCCACACACATACGCTACTGTCATAACATTTTCTTTCCAATTCATTAATTAGGCAACTAATTTGAAACTGGTGTGGGTGGCTCTATATATACTAGCCCACTGCAGCCACATGCAGAAATCAACATGGAATCGAAAAGTATTAAATCTGTGACAAAAATAATACCCGCTCTGTCTAAACGATACCGTTTGATCAGCTGCTCGTCATCAAACAAATCCAGAACATCGTTCCGCTCCCTGAACGTTCGCGCAGGTCTCTCTCGCCTCAGTGCCATCCCCTGCTGGCAACTCCTAACCACTTAAGATACCTCTGAAGGTCTCTTAAATATCGTGGAGAGTAGGAGTGATTCTTAGACTTAAGAACGTTGATAAAAAGCTTTTATTCTTAAGTTTGAGAGTAGGACTAAATTTCGCAAATTCTCAGGACTTAAGTGTAAAATGGCACTCTAAGAAGCTTGATAAGTACGGCCCCAGATCTGTCCGTCAATTATAAGTTTTATTGTTGTTTATGTTTTTTGTTTGTTTGTTTTAGGCCCTTCTTTTAAAAAAAACAGCTCAGTTTTTTTTTATATGGCAAACACAAAATATGCAACATTTTCCCCGAAAATACCTCAAAGTGGAACATTTAATGTGACGTAATTGGAGCCTTGAATAGGTCAATAATTTATAATAACATTGATTTTGATTTTTTTTTTTTCTTTTTAAAGAAACAGCCTGCATGGCAGCTTAGTGTTATTATAGTAAACATTGCACCATTGTATTGTTACATTTCACCTGTTTGCTCTATTATACCACTTACTATGTTTTTAATTTTTTTTACCAATCGTATTTTTAAAATGTGCCATTGGGCTATTAAAAAATGACCTGCGGGCCACAAATGGCCCCCGGGCCGCACTTTGGACACCCCTGGTTTACATGTACAACTTTCTCCGACTTTCTGGGACCTGTTTTATGCCACTTTCTTTTTCTGTCTCATTTTGTCCACCAAACTTTTAACGTTGTGCGTGAATGCACAAAGGTGAGTTTTGTTGACGTTATTGACTTGTGTGAAGTGCTAATCAGAAATATTTGGTCACTGCATGACTGCAAGCTAATCGATGCTAACATGCTATTTAGGCTAGCTATATGTACATATTGCATCATTATGCCTCATTTGTAGCTATATTTGAGCTCATTTAGTTTCATTTAAGTCCTCTTAAAGGCCTACTGAAAGCCACTACTAGCGACCACGCAGTCTGATAGTTTATATATCAATGATGACATCTTAACATTGCAACACATGCCAATACGGCCGGGTTAACTTATAAAGTGACATTTTAAAATTCCCACCACACTTCCGGTTGAAAAACTCCTTTGGATATGATTTATGTGCGTGACGTCACAAAATCCACGGAAGTGGTTGGACCCCATCGAACCCGATACAGAAACCTCTTGTTTTCTTCGACAAAATTCCACAGTATTCTGGACATCTGTGTTGGTGAATCTTTTGCAATTTGTTTAATGAACAATGGAGGCTGCAAAGAAGAACGCTGTAGGTGGGATCGATCGGTGTATTAGCGGCTAAGTACAATACTTACAGCAACACAACAAGGACTACTTACTACGCCTAGCCGATGCTTGCCGCCAAACCCACGGATGAAGTCCTTCGTCGCGCTGTTGATCGCTGGAACGCAGGTGAGCACGGCTGTTGATGGGAAGATGAGGGCTGGCTGGCGTAGGTGGAGCGCTAATGTTTTTATCATAGTTCTGTGAGGTCCGGTTGCTAAGTTGCTAAATTAGCCTTAGCGTCGTTAACAGCATAGTTAAGCCTTACCAGGCTGAGAATTTTTAACCGTGTAGTTACATGTACATGGTTTAATAGTATTGTTGATCTTCTGTCTATCCTCCCAGTCAGGGGTTTATTTATTTTGTTTCTATCTTCATTTGAGAACGATGCTATCACGCTAGCTCAGTAGCTAAGTGTGTCACCGATGTATTGACTTGGAGATAAAAGTCACTTTAAATGTCCATTTCGCGTGCTCGACTCTCATTTTCAAGAGGATATAGTATCCGAGGTGGTTTAAAATACAAATCTGTGATCCACAATAGAAAAAGGAGAGAGTGTGGAATCCAATGAGCCAGCTTGTACCTAAGTTACGGTCAGAGCGAAAAAAGATACGTCCATCGCTGCCTCTCCAGTCCTTCACTGTAACGTTCCTCATCTACGAATCTTTCATCCTCGCTCAAATTAATGGGGTAATCGTCACTTTCTCGGTCCGAATCTCCCTCGCTCCATTGTAATCAACGGGGAATTGTGAGGAATACTAGCTCCTGTGACGTCACGCTACTTCCGGTACAGGCAAGTCTTTTTTTATCAGCGAGCAAAAGTTGCGAACTTTATCGTCGATTTTCTCTACTAAATCCTTTCAGCAAAAATATGGCAATATCGCGAAATGATCAAGTATGACACATAGAATGGATCTGCTATTCCCGTTTAAATTTAAAAAAATAATTTCAGTAGGCCTTTAGTTCAATTTATATCTCATGACACACTATCTGTATGTAATATGGCTTTTAATTTTTTGCGGCTCCAGACAGATTTGTTTTTGTATTTTTGGTCCAATATGGCTCTTTCAACATTTTGGGTTGCCGACCCCTGGTATATGGAGTTCTATTAAAACATATTGTACTGTACAGTGAAACCTCCATTTACCAACCCCTCTATTTGCAAACTTTTCAATTTACCGTATTTTCCGGACCATAGGGCGCACCGGATTATTAGGTGCACTGCCGATGAATGGTCCATTTTTGGATCTTTTTTCATATATTAGGCGCATTGACCTCTAAAGGCTTAGTGGCCACATGCGTGGACAGCACCTTTTAGCGGTTATTTCCAAAATCGTGTACACTACTGAACTGGGGTCTTATGGCCGCTTATGTGGACACTTATACTGCCATCTGGTGGTGTCAGAAGAGTATAACATACAATCGAATTTGGAAAAAAAAAGTGTAAAAATAAGAATTAGCATGTCACTACACATGAAGTACACGTTTGTGCACTTATGGACTAAGTACATCATTTTAAAAGATGATTAGTTGTTATTCTAATTAGGGTCCAATAAGACAAAATAGCAAAGAGAAATAAAAAAAAAAAAGCATGTAAACAAACAGCTTGGGCCTTAAGAGGTTAAAGTGTAATGGTGGTTCTTTGGTCAAAATGTTGCATAGATCAGTGTTTTTTAGGGATGTCCGATAATGGCTTTTTGCCGATATCCGATATTCCGATATTGTCCAACTCTTTAATTACCGATACCGATATCAACCGATATATGCAGTCGTGGAATTAACACATTATTATGCCTAATTTGGACAACCAGGTATGGTGAAGATAAGGTACTTTTTTTAAAAATTAGTAAAATAAGATAAATTAATTAAAAACATTTTCTTGAATAAAAAAGAAAGTACAACAATATAAAAACAGTTACATAGAAACTAGTAATGAATGAAAATTAGTAAAATTAAGTGTTAAAGGTTAGTACTATTAGTGGAGCAGCAGCACGCACAATCATGTGTGCTTACGGACTGTATCCCTTGCAGACTGTATTGATATATATTGATATATAATGTAGGAACCAAAATATTAATAACAGAAAGAAACAACCCTTTTGTGTGAATGAGTGTAAATGGGGGGAGGGAGGTTTTTTGGGTTGGTGCACTAATTGTAAGTGTATCTTGTGTTTTTTATGTGGATTTAATTAAAAAAATAATAATAATAAATAAAAATAAAAAATAAAAACCATACTGATACCACGTCCCAGGCCGATATTATCAGACATCTCTAGTGTTTTTCAACCTTTTCTGAGCCAAGGCACATTTCATTCATTGAAAAAAAATCCAGAGGCACACGACCAGCAGAAATCATTTAAAAATCAGAGGCCGATATTCACAGTAAAAAGTCGTTTCCGCAATTGTTGGATAAGACTTTAAACCATAACCAAGCATGCATCACTATAGCTCTTGTCTCAAAGTAGGTGTACTGTCACCACCTGTCACATCACGCCGTGACTTATTTGGAGTTTTTTGACATTTTCCTGTGTGTAGTGTTTTAGTTCTTGTCTTGTGCTCCTATTTTGGTGGCTTATTCCTGTTTTGTTGGTATTTTCCTGGAGCAGTTTCATGTCTTCTTTGAACGCTATTATTGAAGTTCTTTGTGTGGACATTGTTGATTGTCATGTCATGTACGGATGTACTTTGTGGACGCCGTCTGCTGCTCTCACACGCTGTAAGTTTTTGCTGTCGTCCAGCATTCTGTTTTTGTTTACTTTGCAGCCAGTTCAGTTTTAGTTTCGTTTTGCGTAGCCATCCCTAAGCGTCAATGCCTTTTCTTAGCGGCACTCACCTTTTGTTTATTTTGGGTTTAAGCGTTAGATACCTTTTTACCTGCACACTGCCTCCTGACAAACCATGTTCCCGACATCTACAAAGCAATTAGCTACCTGCTGCCACCTGGTTATAAATCGACAGTGCGCCTTATAACCCAATGCGCCTAATGTACGGAATAGTTTTGGTTGTGCTTGCTGACCTCGAAGCCATTTTATTTGGTACATGGTGAAATGATAAGTGTGGCCAGTAGATGGCAGTCACACATGAGAGTTATGTGTACACTGCAATATGACTCAAGTAAACAACACCAACATTTTATGTTCCATTGAAAATATAGAACATTACACACGGCACTCAAAAATCTATCAAAATGTTTTAGTACCACTTTGGTACGCTTGATGGATTGTACTGTGCTTCAACATAGGAGTATTATTATGGTGTGTGTATAAGGCAGGGGTCACCAACCTTTTTTAAACCAAGAGCTACTTCTTGGGTAGTGATTAATGCGAAGGGCTACCATTTTGATACACACTTAAATAAATTGCCAGAAATAGCCAATTTGCTCAATTTACCTTTAACTCTATGTTATTATTAATAATTAATGATATTTGCACTTAATTGAACGGTTTAAAAGAGAAGAAAACACGAAAAAAATGACAATTAAATTTTGAAACATAGTTTATCTTCAATTTCAAATCTTTAAAATTCTAAATTCAACCGAAAAAAAGAAGACAAAAACTTAAAAAAATTATTTATGGAACATCATTAGTAATTTTTCCTGATTAAGATTAATTTTAGAATTTTGATGACATGTTTTAAATAGGTTAAAATCCAATCTACACTTTGTTAGAATATATAACAAATTGGACCAAGCTATATTTCTAACAAAGACAAATCATTATTTCTTCTAGATTTTCCAGAACAAAAATTTTAAAATAAATTCAAAAGACTTTGAAATAAGATTTAAATTTGATTTTACAGATTTTCTAGATTTGCCAGAATAATTTTTTTTTAATTTTAATCATAATAAGTTTGAAGAAATATTTCACAAATATTCTTCGTCGAAAAAACAGAAGCTAAAATGAAGAATTAAATTAAAATGTATTTATTATTCTTTACAATAAAAAAAATTAATTTACTTGAACATTGATTTAAATTGTCAGGAAAGAAGAGGAAGGAATTTAAAAGGTAAAAAGGCATATGTGTTTAAAAATCCTAAAATAATTTTTAAGGTTGTATTTTTTCTCTAAATTTGTCTTTCTGAAAGTTATAAGAAGCAAAGTAAAAAAATTAATGAATTTATTTAAACAAGTGAAGACCAAGTCTTTAAAATATTTTCTTGGATTTTCAAATTCTATTTGAGTTTTGTCTCTCTTAGAATTAAAAATGTCGGGCAAAGCGAGACCAGCTTGCTAGTAAATAAATAAAATTTAAAAAATAGAGGCAGCTCACTGGTAAGTGCTGCTATTTGAGCTATTTTTAGAACAGGCCAGCGGGCTACTCATCTGGTCCTTACGGGCTACCTGGTGCCCGCGGGCACCGCGTTGGTGACCCCTGGTATAAGGTAAGACATTATCTGCCGTTTTGTTTCGCAATATTACGCAAAAGGGACTTTTCTTACCTTCCGGTACCTGCTATTTTGGATCTGCATTAGTCCTGAAAATTTGCGCTCGTCCGCCTTTGTAGTCCGTTATTAAATTAAAGATTACCCAACAGTTTCCCACGCGGATTACTCAGAGCGTTCATCAACAGTTGACACGATAACGACGGATTACGTTGTCTGGAAGATAACGGTTGACACAAGCACTCCGTCTAACTCTGACGACGTCTTTAATCAAGCCTAAGGAAAAAAAAGTAAAAAACTTGCGACCGCAATGTGTAGCCAAAGCCTGTGAAGATAAAGACAAGCCATTAAAGCTTTAACACACCAATCATAATCAGCTCAATCCCAGAGACAAGGCTCATCGCAGAGGGGTTTTAAAACTGACGAGAAGATAAGACGCTCGGAGTTAACGGTGATGGGGTTTTTTTTACTCCTAACATCCGGGAAAAGAAGAATAGAAACAAATGGGTGATAAAATGTCCAGAAGAAGGACTGAAGGGATGGTGGTCGTTAATCACCAAGGTTTCTGAAAAGAGAGACTCCCCAACTATATGTTGGATTTTCTCATGGTAGAAACTGGAAGAAATGTTTAGGGACGCTGGATAAATGTTCTCAGGTAATAAACTGGAAAAATTCATCAACTTTTTCATGGATTTTGGCTTTACCGGGCAAACTTTACTGCCTCGGTTTTCATTTGTGTGGTCAGGTGGATTACGTTGTGTTGTAACGTTCATCTGGAACCGATGTTGCGCTAATGGCTTTCACCACAGGAGGGCGCAGAGAGTGCGTGAACACACACACACACACACACACACACACACAAACAAACAAACAAACAAATATTTGTAATATTTTCTCCTTCAGTTTGTTTTCTGATCAACTAGATTGTGTTGCGCAGTCATTACTTTTGTCTTCAAGCTCCATTTTTGGTCCAACGTGTTTGCTGCCTAAATGGGTTGCGGTGATCAAGTTTCGGCAGGAATTAAAATGTAAAATATGTTCTACTTCAGTTTGTTTTCTGATCAACTAGGTTGTGTTGCGCAGTCATTACTTTTGTCTTGCAGCTATTAATTTGGTCCAACGTGTTTGCTGCCTAAATGGGTTGCGGTGGTCAAATTTCGGCATGTGCTAAAATTTTAAATATTTGCTACTTCAGTTCATTTTCGGATCAACTAGGTTGTGTTGCGCAGTCATTACTTTTGTCTTGCAGCTCCATTTTTGGTCCAACGTGTTTGCTGCCTAAATGGGTTGCGGTGATCAAGTTTCGGCAGGAATTAAAATGTAAAATATGTTCTACCTCTGTTTGTTTTCTGATCAACTAGGTTGTGTTGCGCAGTCATTACTTTTGTCTTGCAGCTATTAATTTGGTCCAACGTGTTTGCTGCCTAAATGGGTTGCGGTGGTCAAATTTCGGCATGTGCTAAAATTTAAAATATTTGCTACTTCAGTTCGTTTTCTGATCAACTAGGTTGTGTTGCGCAGTCATTACTTTTGTCTTTCAGCTACTAATTTGGTCCAACTTGTTTGCTGCCTAAATGGGTTGCGGTGGTCAAGTTTTGCCGAGAGCTAAAATTTAAAATATTTTCTCCTTCAGTTTGTTTTCTGAACAACCAGGTTGTGTTGCGCAGTCATTACTTTTGTCTTGCAGCTCCATTTTTGGTCCAACGTGTTTGCTGCCTAAATGGGTTGCGGTGATCAAGTTTCGGCAGGAATTAAAATGTAAAATATGTTCTACTTCTGTTCGTTTTCTGATAAACTAGGTTGTGTTGCGCAGTCATTACTTTTGTCTTTCAGCTACTAATTTGGTCCAACTTGTTTGCTGCCTAAATGGGTTGCGGTGGTCAAGTTTCGGCAGGAATTAAAATGTAAAATATGTTTTACTTCTGTTTGTTTTCTGATCAACTAGATTGTGTTGCGCAATCATTACTTTTGTCTTGCAGCTATTAATTTGGTCCAACGTGTTTGCTGCCTAAATGGGTTGCGGTGGTCAAGTTTCGGCAGGAATTAAAATGTAAAATATGTTCTACTTCTGTTTGTTTTCTGATCAACTAGGTTGTGTTGCGCAGTCATTACTTTTGTCTTGCAGCTATTAATTTGGTCCAACGTGTTTGCTGCCTAAATGGGTTGCGGTGGTCAAGTTTCGGCAGGAACTAAAATGTAAAATATATTCTACTTCAGTTTGTTTTCTGATCAACTAGGTTGTGTTGCGCAATAATTACTTTTGTCTTGCAGCTCCTTTTTTGGTCCAACGTGTTTGCTGCCTAAATGGGTTGCAGTGGTCAACTTTCGGCAGGAACTAAAATGTAAAATATGTTCTACTTCAGTTTGTTTTCTGAACAACCAGGTTGTGTTACGCAGTCATTACTTTTGTCTTGCAGCTCCATTTTTGGTCCAACGTGTTTGCTGCCTAAATGGGTTGCGGTGATCAAGTTTCGGCAGGAATTAAAATGTAAAATATGTTCTACTTCTGTTTGTTTTCTGATCAACTAGGTTGTGTTGCGCAGTCATTACTTTTGTCTTGCAGCTATTAATTTGGTCCAACATGTTTGCTGCCTAAATGGGTTGCAGTGGTCAAATTTCGGCATGTCCTAAAATTTAAAATAATTGCTACTTCAGTTCGTTTTCTGATCAACTAGGTTGTGTTGCGCAGTCATTACTTTTGTCTTTCAGCTACTAATTTGGTCCAACTTGTTTGCTGCCTAAATGGGTTGCGGTGGTCAAGTTTTGCCGAGAGCTAAAATTTAAAATATTTTCTCCTTCAGTTTGTTTTCTGAACAACCAGGTTGTGTTGCGCAGTCATTCCTTTTGTCTTGCAGCTCCATTTTTGGTCCAACATGTTTGCTGCCTAAATGGGTTGCGGTGGTCAAATTTCAGCAGGAACTAAAATGTAAAATATGTTCTACTTCTGTTTTTTTTCTGATCAACTAGGTTGTGTTGCGCAATCATTACTTTTGTCTTGCAGCTATTAATTTGGTCCAACGTGTTTGCTGCCTAAATGGGTTGCGGTGGTCAAATTTCGGCATGTGCTAAAATTTAAAATATTTGCTACTTCAGTTCGTTTTCTGATCAACTAGGTTGTGTTGCGCAGTCATTACTTTTGTCTTTCAGCTACTAATTTGGTCCAACTTGTTTGCTGCCTAAATGGGTTGCGATGTTCAAGTTTTGCCGAGAGCTAAAATTAAATATATTTTCTCCTTCGGTTGGTTTTCCGATCAACTAGGTTGTGTTGCGCAGTCATTTATTATGTCTCGCAGATACTAATTTTGTCTAACGTGTTTGCTGCCTAAATGGGTTGCGGTGGGCAAGTTTAACAGTAACTCAAATGACTGTCTTTACTACTTCAGTTAGTCTACGAGCACTGAGGTTGTGTTGCGTCGCTACTTGAAGCTGACATTTTCCCTTGTTTACTACCTCGACGGGCTGCTGCAGAGGGAGCGAGGACCTCCACAAAAGGATGAAGGCCACCTGACTTTAATAAAGTGACTCCAAAGTTGTGTTGTGAAAGGCGGTGTGTGGAGAAATGTAGTATTGAACAGATAAAAATTGCATAATATTGTTCATGCATTGGAGCAATCTAGTAAAAAAGTAACTGTCACGCTTCTTATCTCAGTGTTAAAATATCAGTTATCACCATTGGAACAGATTAGCATTTACATTACAATGGATGCACGTCACATTAATGCTAATCTGGACTACATAAAAAAAGGGCCCGGCTTTAAAGTATAAAGCAACTTTTCTTGCGATATCCCTTCAACGTTCCAGATTCTTTTGTAACGGCGCCACTGGAGGCGATAACAGTGTGTGTGTTTTAAAGTGAATCTAGATGATATCGCCATGACGACTGTGTTTGTGGGAATGGGTGGGGGGGGGGTGTGCTGTTAGCAGTAGTGGGGTTTTCAAGGCGTCTTATTATTATCATCATCATGACTTGCCTACCTAGCAGAAGAAGAGCGCAGATGAAAGTGGATTGGGGGGGGGGGGGGGGGTGCGGGAGGAATGGCTGCCTGAAGGCATCAAATCATTTTAAGGCAAGTAAGAGCAAGACGCTACATAACAACCCCCCACTGTGATACACGGGCGACGTCCCAGAATGCATCGCGGCGCTCAAGTCAGGGATGCCGTCTGATTCATTGTGTCAATAAGGGGACTATGGGATGGTTTGTTTTCCAAGGAATGCAAAGGAAAGTTGGAGCGGGCAAGGCGTGAAGGTAAGGACATCCATCCATCCATCCATCCATCTTCAACCGCTTATCCGGAATCGGGTCGCGGGGACAACAGCTCCAGCAGAGACCCCCAGACTTCCCTCTCCAGAGCAACATTTGCGACTTCCTCCTGGGGAATCCCGAAGCGTTCCCAGGCCAGAGAGGAGATGTAATTCCCCCATCTGGTCCTTGGCCTGCCGCGGGGCCTCCTCCCAGTGGGACGTGCAACGAGGACCTCCCTAGGGAGACGCTTGTGAGGCATCCGCACGAGATGCCCGAACCACCTAAGCTGGCTCCTTTCCAAGCGAAGGAGCAGTGGCTCTACTCCGAGTCTCTCTCGGGTGACTGCACTTCTCACCCTATCTCTAAGGGAGGTGCCAGCCACCCTTCTGAGGAAACTCATTTCGGCCGCTTGTATCCGCGATCTTATTCTTTCGGTCATGACCCACACTTCATGACCATAGGTGAGAGTAGGAATGTAGATAGCTCGGTAGACCGAGAGCTTTGCCTTCTGGCTCAGCTCTCGTTTCGTCACAACAGTGCGGCAGAGAGACTGCAATACTGCCCCAGCTGCTCCGATTCTCCGGGCTGATTTCCTTCTCCATCTTTCCCTCACTCGTGAACAATACCCCGAGATACTTAAACTCCTCCACCTGGGACAGAGTCCCGTCCCCTACCCGGACTGTAAAAACCATCGGTTTCCTGCTGAGAACCATGGCCTCAGATTTGGAGATGCTGATCCTCATTCCAGCCGCTGAACACTCGGCTGCGAACCGATCCAGTGAGAGCTGAAGGTCATGAACCGAAGGTGCCATCAGGACCACATCATCTGCAAACAGCAGTGATGCAACCTTTAGCCCCCCGAGACGTATACCCTCTCCGCCATGGTCACGACTCCGCCTAGAAATCCTGTCCATGAAAATCACAAACAGGATAGGTGACAGAGCGCAGCCCTGGCGGAGACCAACCCCCACTGGAAACGGATCCGACTTACATGCATTGTAAAGGTAAGGACATATTTATTTAAACACTAACAAAAGGAACAAACGAAAAGCCTGCACAAGGGCGGAAGTACAAACTTGGCTATGAACAAATTTAACACAAACAGACTAAGGACATGAAACAAAACTTACTTGGTCAAGCATGGAAAGATCACAGAACTATGGCATGGCCGCGTAATCATGGAGGTATCAGAGTTAATGTCGCCAGGCTGACTTCCTGGCAACAATGGGCTTAAATAATACGGACATGATTTGTGACAGGTGCGCGAGTGCAAAACGTGAGACAGGTGAAACTAATGAGTAGTCATGGTGACAAGGCAAGGGAGTGAAAGCAGGAACTAAAAAGTGTCCAAAAACCAAGCAGAACATAACTAAACAAAAACATGATCAACAGACATGACACACATTGGTTGATGAGGTAAACAACACCAGCAATCGTTCAGTCGTCAAACACTTTGTTCGGCTCTATTGCGGGGTTTTTTTTTCCCCCTCAAAAGTAGGAGAAATAATTACAAAATGTAACCCGTGTCGATTAGGGGTGTAACGGTACACAAAAATTTCGGTTCAATACGTACCTCGGTTTAGAGGTCACGGTTCGGTTCATTTTCGGTACAGTAAGAAAACAACAAAATATAAATGTTTTGGTTATTTATTTACCAAATTTGTAAACAATGGCATAACATACATATGCACACAGGGTCCATTGCCAGGGTTAATGTGGTTAACATATATAAAATAAAAACTAAATAAGATAAGGCTCAGAATGATTTGTTAACAAAACCTTTCTACATATAAAGTGCTTTATTTGATTGATTGATTGATTGAGACTCTTATTAGTAGATTGCACAGTACAGTACATATTCCGTACAATTGACCACTAAATGGTAACACCCCAATAAGTTTTTAGACTTAGAAAATCTTTATTGTCCCCGAGGGGCAATTTGGTTTGCAGCAGTAGTCATTAAAAAACAAGGTTCAACAGTAAAACGAGGTACAACAGTAAAAAAAAACAAGGTACAACAGTAAAAAGGAGGTACAACAGTAAAACAAGGTACATATACATAAAATACATACAACATATAAACCATCATGAAGGCATTGAGCTAAAAACTAGCAGCTAAGCTTGTTTAAGAAGCTCATTTATAAAGGCAACAGCTGAGGGAACAAAGGATCTTATGTATCTGCTGTTTTTGGCCTTTCTATTAGTAGGGGCGTACCTACATCCTGAGGGCAAGAGTCTAAACTCTGAGAAGAGAGGGTGCTGAGGGTTGACCAGAATGGCCTTTGCCTTCTGGATGACTCTGGCCTGATAATCAGAATCAGAATCAGAATCAGCTTTATTGTCATTACGCAGGGTAACGAGATTGAGGTCATTCCATACAGTGCGATAAAACAAGTGTACACTCTATACAGAGGGTGAAATGAATATGTACATGAATATCTACATGAAACAGGGTGGTTGGTGGAATGGGTTATTGCACCGAAGAGAAGGCAGTTATGAGGGTCAATGGGGAAGTCTGTTCAGGGTGGTTATGGCCCTGGGGAAGAAGCTGTTCTTTAGCCTGTTCGTCCTGGTTTTAATGCACCTGTAGCGCTTCCCAGAGGGCAGCAGGTGGAACAGGTCAGACCCAGGGTGGGTGCTGTCCTTGATGATGGCACTGGCTCTGTTGAGGCAGTAGGGAGGTGTAGATGTCCATCAGAGAGGGGAGAGGGCGGCCGATGATCTTTTGAGCCGTCTTGACCACTCTTTGCAGCCTCTCCC
>NC_084752.1:5153562-5191062 GCF_033978785.1 Entelurus aequoreus
TAGGAGTGACAGATTGTTTGGTAAAGGTATAGCATGTTCTATATGTTATAGTTATTTGAATGACTCTTACCATAATATGTTACGTTAACATACCAGTTGGTTATTTATGCCTCATATAACGTACACTTATTCAGCCTGTTGTTCACTATTCTTTAGACATTTTAAATTGCCTTTCAAATGTCTATTCTTGGTGTTGGCTTTTATCAAATACATTTCCCCAAAAAATGCAACTTATACTCCAGTGCGACTTATATGTTTTTTTCCTTCTTTCTTATGTATTTTCGGCCGGTGCGACTTATACTCCGGAGCGACTTATACTCCGAAAAATACGGTACCTGAAAAATGTGTTTAAAAAGTTTGCATGCTAACGTTAGCATGCAGCAAGTACAATAACCACATTTAATTATACTAATAGCATGATGGCAATAAGCACATTACAGGGATTCAACAAAAATATGTTTAAAAAAAAACATCCATTACAGGTTATTTCTAGTCTTGCACCCATCACTGCTAATCATGCTTTCCCTTCCTCTTTTGTCGGCAGTGCCTTTGCACTATTTTTTTTACACTTTATTAAGCATGCCCTACGTATTCCTTAGTTGTGCACCTTCATTTAGGTTATTGTCAAGATTTAGAATTGTGTTTACATTGCTGGTGTTGACATTTCCTTTCCTCTCTGCCTTGATAGCTAAGGGGATCGTAATCAGAGCTAGGTTATATTTTTTTAATACAAATGTTGACATGTAATTGATTTTAGACCGGTCCGAAGAAATATCGATATCGAGCCATATATTGTCACAAAGTGTTGGTGACGAACCCCAAGATGCAGAGAAGGCAGGCTTGGTGCGGGAAAACATCATTTAGTGTCCATAAAATAAAGAAAAAAACACAAACCAGGAACCAGGAAAACAGGAGACAGCAAACAGGAACAATAATCAGGAACCAGGGAACAGCTCACAAAAGACGAGGAACCAGGGAGAACTGGAGACAGAATACTCCAGCCTAATTCGAACCCCGCAGAGATTTCGATGGCGGAGAGGCTACTACCTGTCCTGGCTACTACATGTCGTCGTAGTGGTGAGCTGTTCCTGATAGCTATTTGAAGTTTGCTGTCTCCTAGCTTCTTGTTTTCCATAGCTATATCCAGTTAGCCGTTAGCTGTTTCCAGTTTTTCTGTTTGCTGGTTCCTGTTTTCAGTTTGGCTATTCCTAGTTCCTGGTTTTTGTTTTACATTTATTTTGAACATTAAATCATGCTTTCCTGCACAAATCCTGCCTTCTCTGCATCTTCGGGTTCGTCACCAACAACCTGTGACATACATAACACTTACATCGTGATACAGTTTCCAGCCATATCGCCCAGCTCTACTTATCCGAGAACCCGAATGAGGATAAACGGTACGGAAAACGAATGAAAGGAATGAAATTGTATTTTTTTAAATATGCAATCAGTCAATGTGCAGCAGCCCACTTTGTTTCATTAAAAAGTGCATTTTACAGTAGAGATGTCCGATAATGGCTTTTTTGCCGATATCCGATATTGTCCAACTCTTAATTACCGATTCCGATATCAACCCATACCGATATATACAGTCGTGGAATTAACACATTATTATGCCTAATTTTGTTGTGATTAGGGATGTCCGATAATGGCTTTTTGCCGATATCGATATTCCGATATTGTCCAACTCTTTAATTACCGATACCGATATCAACCGATACCGATATCAACCGATATATGCAGTCGTGGAATTAACACATTATTATGCCTAATTTGGACAACCAGGTATGGTGAAGATAAGGTACTTTTTAAAAAAATTTGTAAAATAAGATAAATAAATTAAAAACATTTTCTTGAATAAAAAAGAAAGTACAACAATATAAAAACAGTTACATAGAAACTAGTAATGAATGAAAATGAGTAAAATTAACTGTTAAACGTTAGTACTATTAGTGGACCAGCAGCACGCACAATCATGTGTGCTTACGGACTGTATCCCTTGCAGACTGTATTGATATATATTGATATATAATGTAGGAACCAGAAAATTAATAACAGAAAGAAACAACCCTTTTGTGTGAATGAGTGTAAATGGGGGAGGGAGGTTTTTTGGGTTGGTGCACTAATTGTAAGTGTATCTTGTGTTTTTTTATGTTGATTTAATTAAAAAACAAAAAACAAAAAAACGATACCGATAATAAAAAAAACGATACCGATAATTTCCGATATTACATTTTAACGCATATATCGGCATACATCTCTAGTTGTGATGCATTAAACAATGTAACAAGGTTTTCCAAAATAAATCAACTCAAGTTATGGAAAAAAAATGCCAACATGGCACTGCCATATTTATTATTGAAGTCACCAAATGCATTTTTTTTTTTCAACATGCCTCAAAACAGCAGCTTGGAATTTGGGACATGCTCTCCCTGAGAGAGCATGAGGAGGTATGACCATGAATTGATTAACGTGGACTTAAAGAAGTTGAAAAACTTATTCGGGTGTTACCATTTAGTGGTCAATTGTAAAGAATATGGGTGTACTGTTTGTGTTATGTACCTGTGGCTGTTTACAATATTACCATTACTTTTGAATAATTAATGGCACTAAATGGGAATATAATGGCTCCTTTTGTTTCCTGGATTAAATCGCCAGGAAAAACTAAGTTTCATTTGTCTTGTTTTTCTTCTGTTGTTGGATTTTTTGACGGTATTGTTATATATTACGTTTACTCTGTGCCATTTATTCCCATAGTGCCACTTCAGAAAAGAACTTTGCTCTCCAAGTACCGCCATAATGACCAACATTAAAATACAGTAGCGTAGTAGGCGTAAGTATTAATTAAAAACCAGGGAGAGGTTTTGTTGAACAAGCATATTTACCTATATTTGCTGGCACCTCAGCTGGCTCTCGGACCTCATCCTGAGGTCCGAGAGCCAGCTCCAGCTCGTGGTGCCCAAGACCAGACTTAAATCCAGGGGAGACGGGGCCTTTTCTGTGGTCGGTCCCAAGCTCTGGAACACTCTGCCCCTCCATGTTCAAACTGCTCCCACAGTGGAGTGTTTTAAGTCTCGTCTTAAGACCCACTTTTATTCTTTGGCTTTTAACACTACGTGAGTTGTGTGGTCCTCTGTTGTCCTCTGTGATTTTTATCCATTTCTATTTACTGTTTTAATTGGTTTTACCCTTTAAAATCATTTTTAATCATATGTATTTTCATATTGTTTTTATATTGGTTTTATATTTATTTATTTTTTGTTTTTATTCAGTCATTGGTGGAGCTAAGGATAATATTTGAATATTGTTTTTAATATTGTTGTGCAGCACTTTGGAAACATTTTTGTTTAAATGTGCTTCACTGGCTCCCTGTGCGTTACCGAATCAACTTTAAACTCCTTTTATTTGTTTTTAAATGTCTAAACAACCTCGCGCCAACATATCTCTCCGACCTCCTTCAGCCTTACTGCCCCACCCGATCCCTAGGATCAGCCGATCAGCTGCTACTAACGGTCGCTGACACAAGGCTGAAGCTTAGAGGTGACAGAGCTTTCGCCGCTGCTGCTCCCAAGCTCTGGAACGACCTACCTCTGAGTGTTAGACAAGCCTCCTCTCTTCCTGTTTTTAAATCTCTCTTAAAAACATACTTTTATTCCATGGCTTTTAACACTGAGTGATATCCATCCTGCAATGGCGTCCCATAATACACCTGCTGTGAACTTGTTTTTATTTATTTTATTTTATTTATTTATTTTTTGTTGTGTTGTGTTTGCTCGGCACTCGTATTATCTTTTAACCTGCCCATTGCACAGCACTTTGGCTACCCCTGTGGTAAATTTTAAATGTGCTTTATAAATAAAGTTGATTTGATTTGATATAAATAAAGTGGATTGGATTGATTTATTTTTGGCCAATGTAACATTACACACATTTTGAACAGTAACACTGTTTGAATATTTGATGAAGTGATTCTTTGGTGTATCCTTCGCCATTAACTAAGAGTCTTCCCTCAATGATTGCTTATTAGTACTAAGTAAGAAAGTTGTTGTATATGATTTTACCTTTAATACCACTTCTTTAATATGGTCTGTTCTCACATAACAAAACTACAATAACCCTAACCCCTAACCACATTAATTTGTATATTGTACAGGATTGTGTCAGGGCGTGGTTTGTTTTCCCATGGTGCAAAGGATTTGGACCGGACATGGCGTGAAGGTAAATCATACTTGCCAACCCTCCCGTTTTTAGCGGGAGACTCCCGGTATTCAGCGCCTCTCCCGATAAATTTTCTCCCGACAAACTCCCGGTATTCAGCCGGAGCTGGAGGCCACGCCCCCTCCAGCTCAATGCGGACCTGAGTGGATACAGCCTGTTCTCACGTCCGCTTTCCCACAATATAAACAGCTTGCCTGCCCAATGACGTCATAACTGTAGAACGATCGAGGGCGAGTTCTTGGTTTCTTATGTGGGTTTTTTGTTAGGCAGTTTCATTAACGTCCTCCCAGCGCGGTAACAACACACAACAACAGCAGTCACGTTTAGTCTACCGTAAAGCAGTTCTTCTGCCGTAAACAGCAATGTTGTGACACTCTTAAACAGGACAATACTGCCATCTACTGAATAGCCTCCAGAACACTGAAATTCAAGTATTTCTTTTATTTATATGTATAATAAAATAAATATATATATATAGCTAGAATTCACTGAAAGTCAAGTATTTCATATATATATATATATATATAAATATATATATATATATATATATATATATATATATATATATATATATATATATATATATATATATTATATATATATATATATATATGAAATACTTGAGTTGGTGAATTCTAGCTTAAATATATTCCCCTCTTAACCACACCCCCAACCACGCCCCTGCCCCACCCCCCGACCACGCCCCCCCCACCTCCCGGTATCGGAGGTCTCAAGGTTGGCAAGTATGAGGTAAATACATATTTAATTTTAACACTCAAAAAAGGAACAACCAAAAGGCATGCACAATGGCGGAGAACAAACTTGACTAATGAAACCAAAAGACTAGCACAAAGGCAATTAACGATGAACACGAAACAAGGACACTTACTGTGGCATGGCATGAAGTATGAACTATATAGTAAGAGGAATATCATGGGTAGCAGAGGTAGTATGGATGATGTCATCAGGACGATCAGCAGAAACAGACAGGCTTAAATAGCAGTGACATGATTAGTGACAGGTGTGCGAGTGCAAAGCGTGAGACAGGTGCGTGACGAGGACAGGTGAAAACTAATGGGTAGTGTTGCGTTGACCAGCTCTTCCTCCCAGGGATTTTAAGCTGCTGGTCACTCCCAAGTTCTTTTTATGGCACATAAGCTAAAGTTTAAATTCATCACCAGGCAGTAGTTGGTATTTTGTGGTTTATTCTCAAAGCTTTGAAGACAAACGTGAGACCAAATCCAGTACAGAAGTGTTCCCTAGCCCAGTCTAGATCGATTTTCCCCCAAAACCACGGAACTCCTGTGTTCTTCCCTCTGTCCCTCGCTCCCACCCTCGTTGTTTAGACTACTCCCTGAGTTATCTCCACTCCCTGCATTCCACTGCTAGAAGGCCGACACACATTACTTTGCAGACTAGAAAGAAGGAAGAATACGAGCTATTTTGTAATATGACTGTGGAAGTAAAGAAGTAACACTTAAATATGGATATATGTAAAAAATCTCCTTCCGTCAGTAGTCATGGAAACAAACAATGGAGCGTAAACAGAAACTAAAGAGTCCAATAACTAAACAAAACCAAACAAGAGTGCACAATGAGTCCAAACATGGAACAGGTGAAACTAATGGGTAACCACGGAAACAAGACAAGTGAGTGAAAAAGCAGGAACTAAAAAGAGTCCAAAAACCAAGCAGAACATAAACAAAACATGATCCCAGACATGACAGATTGCTTATTATTTTTATTGGAGAGTAGTCTGTTCATTTCAATTCTTATTTTTTGATCTTTATTACTTCTTGTGTAATTTATTTGTATCCCATATTTGTTTCCACTACCGCACCTTAAGTTGGAGTCCTTCATCTCGTTATATGCAAATATAATGACAACAAAGTCCATTCTATTCTTAGAATGTTCCCCTAGTGTCCAAATAACTCTAAATCAGGGGTGTCCAAAGTGCGGCCCGGGGGCCATTTGCGGCCCCGCAGGTAATTTTTTTAACGGCCCCACGGCACATTCTAAAAATACGATGAAAAAAAAAAAAAAAAACATAAAAAGTGGTATAAAAGAGCAAACAGGTGAAATGTAACAAGAAAATGTTGCATTATTTACTCTAACAACACAAAGCTGCCATGCAGGCTGTTTCTTTCTTTAAAAAAAAATAATGAATCAAAATCAATGTCATTATGAATTATTGACCTATTCAAGGCTCCATTTACGTCATATTAAATATTCCACTATGCGATATTTTGGGGGGAAAATGTTGCATATTTTTTGGTTGCCATTTAAAAAACAACGTTTTTTAAAGAAGGGCCTAAAACGAACAAACAAAAAACATAAACAACAATAAAACGTATAATTGACGGATAGATCTGAAGTAGGGCTGCAACTAACGATAAATTTGATAATCGATTAATCTGTCGATTATTACTTCGATTAATCGATTAATAATCGGATGAAAGAGACGAACTACATTTCTATCCTTTCCAGTATTTTATTGAAAAAAAACAGCATACTGGCACCATACTTATTTTGATTATTGTTTCTCAGCTGTTTGTACATGTTGCAGTTTATAAATAAAGGTTTTTTTTTTGTTTGTTTTTTAATTTTTTTTTTAAAGCTTCTGCACATGCGCATAGCATAGATCCAACGAATCGATGACTAAATTAATCGGCAACTATTTTTATAATCGATTTTAATCGATTAGTTGTTGCAGCCCTGATCTGAAGTTGATCTTGAGACTATTGTGGTAAAAGTTTTAAAAAAATGTTGGATTTATTTCTTTAAACTTTACTGAGCAGTACCCTTTTGGATCCCCAATAATTTTAGTGGGACTTTTTTTTTTTTTAAGTGTCATTGCTCAAAAAAATAATGAATTAAAATCAATGTTGTTATGAGTTATTGACCTTTTTAAGACTCCGATTATTATATAATCTCAAATATTCCACTTTAAAATTTTATTGGGGGAAAATATTGCATATTTTGTGTTTTTTTTCCACAAAAAAACACAATTTTCCTTGACAAAAATGTCATACAACTTAAATCTTTAAAAGCGTTATATTGACAGACCTTATGTTGACCTAGAGATTTAAACCTTGAATAATAATAATAATAATAATAATAATAATAATACTAAATAATGACACATTTGTACTATTTTTTTTGACCAAAACCTTTTGGGGTCCTTGGGATCAAGTCTGAGTGGAGGCCTAAATGTATCTTTTTTATACATATATTGCATTGTTTTTTAAAATAAAAAAATAAAAAATAAATAAATAAATAAATAAATGAATGAATTAATTAATTAATAAATAAATAAATAAATAAAAAATATCAAAATGGCCCCTGTTTGCTTTGATTTTTCAGTGTGCGGCCCTCAGCGGAAAAAGTTTGGACACCCCTGCTCTAAATGAAGTCTTTGTTTCTTAGAATAGGTTCCCCATACTAAAGTGTTACCAAAAAAAATGTATATATATATATATATATATATATATATATAATTTCACTCCAATGGCAACGTGATGCAATACGATTAAATCCAACAACAACAATGCGATAGTATCTCCCAATGGAGTGCGGCGTAAATCCAGTTTTATTCAGAGAAGCGGGTTTCAACATCCTCTCACCCGCTCTTCATGGCGGTCGTGACTTCTGAGGGGCATCTTGTTTTCATCTAACCCGCCATTTTCCACCTTACAGCCAATTTTGCGAGCAGTCGATGAAAAATAGCCACAGCGACATCCCTCAGCCTGATTACCGGCGCGCTCTTCAATCAGCCAAAAATGACGGCGACATCGCCCACCGTCCAGCCAGCGAGGGCCCGGGCTCCGTCCCGCAGGACCTGTGTTTACTTTAGTGCCGCCGGCTGTCCATTCATGGCCGCCCTATCAGGCCCACACAGTGCAATATTGACGTGCCCTGAGCTCCGATAACGTCTCCGTTTAATCCGCAAACCTCCCGGTCTGAATGAGCGCTCTGGTAATAGAGGGGGCAAAATGAGATGACCATCATAATCTTTAAAAAAAATCTATGGAATTAACTTTTTTTTTTTTTTTTTACACTTCCGAACTTTTTTCCTCCTTTGATAAAGTACTTTAAGTGAGAATCAAAGCAGACGGGTAATAAACATTTACTGCGCCATTCTAACAATTTGGTGACATTTGCGTCCCCAGGAAATAAAATGGATAAAGGCAGGATTAAATTAACTGTAAAATACAGATGTCCGATAAATGCTTTAAAATGTAATATCGGAAATTATCGGTATCGGTTTCAAAAAGTAAAATGTATGACTTTTTAAAACGCCGCTGTGTACACGGACGTAGGGAGAAGTACAGAGCGCCAATAAACCTTCAAGGCACTGCCTTTGCGTGCCGGCCCAGTCACATAATATCTACGGCTTTTCACACACACAAGTGAATGCACGCATACTTGGTCAACAGCCATACAGGTCACACTGAGGGTGGCCGTATAAACAAGTTTAACACTGTTACAAATATGCGCCACACTGTGAACCCACACCAAACAAGAATGACAAACACATTTTGGGAGAACAACCGCACCGTAACACAACATAAACACAACGGAACAAATACTCAGAACCCCTTGCAGCATTAACTCTTCCGGGACGCTACAATATACACCCCCCGCTACCCTCTATCCCCCCACCCCGCCCACCTCAACCTTTGATTGTTTGATTGAGACTTTTATTAGTAGATTGCACAGTACATTACATATTCCGTACAATTGACCCAAATTCCAAGCTGCTGTTTTGAGGCATGTTTAAAAAAAAATAATGCACTTTGTGACTTCAATAATAAATATGGCAGTGCCATGTTGGCATTTTTTTTTTCCATAACTTGAGTTGATTTATTTTGGAAAACCTTGTTGCTGTCACGAGGGGTTTTGCGGCTCGCTGCGGGGTCGTTCTCCAGCAGAACGGACAACTCCGGACAACAGCGTGAGGTAGGAGATGATTTTAATCTTCTCAAGAAATCTTGGCAGGGCATGAGGTAAACAAACAAACTATGGCTTGGAACATACACGAAACTGTGGCATGAAACAAACAGCATAAACTATGGCGTGGAACAAACACGAAACTGTGGCATGAAACAAACAACATAAACTGTGGCATGAAACAAACAGCATAAACTATGGCTTGGAACAAACACGAAACTGTGGCATGAAACAAACAGCATAAACTGTGCCATGCAACAAACAGCATAAACTATGGCTTGGAACAAACACAAAACTGTGGCTTGGAACAAACACAAAAGTGTGTCATGAAACAAACAGCATAAACTATGGCTTGGAACAAACACAAAACTGTGGCTTGGAACAAACACAAAACTGTCATGAAACAAACAGCATAAACTATGGCATGAAACAAACAGCATAAACTGTGCCATGGAACAAACAGCATAAACTATGGCTTGGAACAAACACAAAACTGTGGCTTGGAACCAACACAAAACTGTGTCATGAAACAAACAGCATAAACTATGGAATGAAACAAACAGCATAAACTATGGCTTGGAACAAACACGAAAATGTGGCATGAAACAAACAGCATAAACTGTGCCATGAAACAAACAGCATAAACTATGGCTTGGAACAAACACAAAACTGTGGCTTGGAACCAACACAAAACTGTGTCATGAAACAAACAGCATAAACTATGGCATGAAACAAACAGCATAAACTATGGCTTGGAACAAACACAAAACTGTGGCTTGGAACAAACACAAAACTGTGTCATGAAACAAACAGCATAAACTATGGCATGAAACAAACAGCATAAACGGTGCCATGGAACAAACAGCATAAACTATGGCTTGGAACAAACACAAAACTGTGGCTTGGAACCAACACAAAACTGTGTCATGAAACAAACAGCATAAACTATGGCATGAAACAAACAGCATAAACTATGGCTTGGAACAAACACGAAAATGTGGCATGAAACAAACAGCATAAACTGTGCCATGAAACAAACAGCATAAACTATGGCTTGGAACAAACACAAAACTGTGGCTTGGAACCAACACAAAACTGTGTCATGAAACAAACAGCATAAACTATGGCATGAAACAAACAGCATAAACTATGGCATGAAACAAACAGCATAAACTATGGCTTGGAAAAAACACGAAAATGTGGCATGAAACAAACAGCATAAACTGTGCCATGAAACAAACAGCATAAACTATGGCTTGGAACAAACAAAACTGTGGCTTGAAACAAACAAAACTGTGTCATGAAACAAACAGCATAAACTATGGCATGAAACAAACAGCATAAACTGTGCCATGAAACAAACAGCAGAAACTATGGCTTGGAACAAACACAAAACTGTGGCTTGGAACCAACACAAAACTGTGTCATGAAACAAACAGCATAAACTATGGCATGAAACAAACAGCATAAACTGTGGCATGAAACAAACAGCATAAACTATGGCGTGGAACAAACACGAAACTGTGGCATGAAACAAACAGCATAAACTGTGGCATGAAACAAACACGAAACTGGCATGAAAAAACAGCATAAACTATGGCTTGGAACAAACACAAAACTGTGGCATGAAATAAACACGACTTACGTGGACACGACATGAATCGAACAATGACGCCAGGCCGACTGACTGGCAAAGGCAGGTTTAAATAATGCCTCTGATTAGTGCTCGCGAGGCAGGTGAGCGGGCGAACACTAATCAGAGCCAGGTGGAAATAAGTAACCATGGTAACCAAACTCAGAAATGTCCCAAACAGGAACTAAAGGAGTCCAAAGCTAACAGAAAATAACAAAAACATGATCCGGACCACGGATCATGACAGTTACCGTATTTTCCGCACTATAAGGCGCACCTTCAATGAATGGCCTATTTTAAAACGTTGTTCATATATAAGGCGCACCGCATTATAAGGCGCATAGAATAGACGCTACAGTAGAGGCTGGGGTTACGTTATGCATCCCGTAGTTGTGAAACCTGTTGTGGCGCAATATTGATCCATATATAAGGCGCACCAGATTATAAGGCGCACTGTCAGCTTTTGAGAAAATTTGAGCTTTTTAGGTGCGCCTTATAGTGCGGAAAATACGGTACATTGTTTAATGCATCCAGCGGGGCATCACAACAAAATTAGACATAATAAAGTGTTAATTCCACAACTGTATACATCAGTATCGGTTGATATCGGAATCGGTAAATTAAGAGTTGGACAATATCGGAATATCTGCAAAAAAGCTATTATCGGACATCTCTAGTTTTTGTTGTTGTTGTTATCCCTAAAAGGAACCATCTGATGGATCTGCCCCCCCTGAACAAGATGCGCCGCGTTAAACAAGAATCAAAGTCCGAAGCCAGCAGCGGATTGAATGAAGACAATACGTTTGAATCATTCATCAATTGGTGTTTTTTTGTTGTTGTTGGGTTTTTTCTAAAGAAAGAAAAGCACCTTCAGACTTTCTTCCCCGAGGTTGAGCATTGATTTTGTATCACCGACACATTCCACTGACTGATTTCACTCCGGGATTTAGTGCATGCTCCACTATGGCTCGGATGAATGTTATGTAATCAATAAGCGAGCGCGGTGCTAGAATAAAAAGGTGAAGGTCTTCACACGTGCAGAGCCCCTCCCATCATTGCGCTGGGTTTTCCCAACATTGATAGGATGTGCTAGCAAGTCTTTAAGAGCACAGATGGTCGGGGGTGGGGGGTTGGTCGGGGGCGTGGTTGGGGGCGTGGTTATTTACTGCTAGAATTCACCAACTCGAGTATTTCATATATATATATATATATATATATATATATATATATATATATATATATATATATATATATATATATATATATATATATGTATGAAATACTTGACTTTTAGTGAATTCTAGCTATATATATATATATATATATATATATATATATATATATATATATATATATATATATATATATATATATATATATATTTATTTATTTATTTTATTTACATACACACTTCATTATAACACTTATATAAGACTTTTAAAGTCATTTTGATAGTAGGCTAATATAGCTAATATAGACACATCATGTGTTGCCTTCATTATAACACCCATTTAAGGCTTTTAAAGTCATTTTGATAGTAGGCTAATCCAGCTAATATAGACACTTACATCATGTGTTGCCTTCATTATAACACTTATATAAGACTTTTAAAGTCATTTTGATAGTAGGCTAATCTAGCTAATATAGACACTTACATCATGTGTTGCCTTCATTATAACACCCATTTAAGGCTTTTAAAGTCATTTTGATAGTAGGCTAATCTAACTAATATAGACACTTACATCATGTGTTGCCTTCATTATAACACTTATATAAGACTTTTAAAGTCATTTTGATAGTAGGCTAATCTAGCTAATATAGACACTTACATCATGTGTTGCCTTCATTATAACACCCATTTAAGGCTTTTAAAGTCATTTTGATAGTAGGCTAATCTAGCTAATATAGACACTTACATCATGTGTTGCCTTCATTATAACACCCATTTAAGGCTTTTAAAGACATTTTGATAGTAGGCTAATATAGCTAATATAGACACTTACATCATGTGTTGCCTTCATTATAACACTTGTATAAGGCTTTTAATTTTTTTGCAGCTTTTTTTTACTTTATTTTTTTGGTCCAATATGGCTCTTTCCAACATTGTGGGTTGCGGACCCCTGCACTATTGCCAGCTAACGTCCCGGACTTGCAACGGTCATTGACGCTCAGAAAAGTCACAATAAAACCAGAAAAAAACTAGACAGCATTTATCATAATCAGCTCGTTTTTTTAAAGGTTCCAATACAAATATTGATTTTATTATCAAAAGCTATTATTATTCATCAAACAAACACAAAAGTAGGGAAAAATTGGTAGCGTTTGGACAGCTTTATGGGCGGAATAGAGCAGCTCTATTTGACTCCATTGTTAACTGATTTTTGCTCATGTTCATTTACCATTTAGAGTACATGAAAAAAGAAAAACATGAGTTCCTGACTCACATAAGGACTGTGAATGATGGGCAAAAAATAAATGAAAATAAAAGTGCAGTTCCCCTTTAGTAGATCACTAAATAAAATATTAAAAAAAAATAAATAAAATAAAATAAAAATAAATAAAATTAAAAAAAAAAAATATATATATATATATATCGGAAATTATCGGTATCGGTTTTTTTTATTATCAGTATCGGTTTGTTTGTTTTTTTGTTTTTTTTTATTAAATCCACATAAAAAACACAAGTTACACTTACAATTAGTGCACCAACCCAAAAAACCTCCCACCCCCATTTACACTCATTCCCACAAAAGGGTTGTTTCTTTCTGTTATTAATATTCTGGTTCCTACATTATATATCAATATATATCAATACAGTCTGCAAGGGATACAGTCCGTAAGCACACATGATTGTGCGTGCTGCTGGTCCACTAATAGTACTAACCTTTAACAGTTAATTTTACTAATTTTCATTCATTACTAGTTTCTATGTAACTGTTTTTATATTGTTTTACTTTCTTTTTTATTCAAGAAAATGTTTTTAATTTATTTATCTTATTTTATTTGATTCATTTTTTCAAAAAGTACCTTATCTTCACCATACCTGGTTGTCCAAATTAGGCATAATAATGTGTTAATTCCACGACTGTATATATCGGTTGATATCGGTATCGGTTGATATCGGTATCGGTAATTTAAGAGTTGGACAATATCGGCATATCGGATATCGTCAAAAAGCCATTATCGGACATCCCTAGTTTTATATAAGTGTTATAATGAAGGCAACACATGATGTAAGTGTCTATATTAGCTATATTAGCCTACTATCAAAATGACTGTGTCACAGGCTGACACAAATCTTGGTTGACAGAAATGTTGAAATGTAATATTTATTCTACATATTTTTACAACTTTGGAAAACATTAGTAAAACGGAGGCTTCTCACAGGATGAGATAACTCCTGGAAATGACTGGCTCAAAATGGCCAAAAGGTACAGATGTGTGTGTCCAAGTTCAAGAAAACGACGGGCTGTCTTCTTCTAATGGATTCATTACAATCTTTGCAAGCTGGCTAACTAATATAAATCAAATACCCATAAGTAAAGGAAATTAAATGAGCTCAAATATACCAACAAACGAGGCGTAACGATGCAATATGTACACACAGCTAGCGTAAATAGCATGCTAGCGTTGATGAGCACTCCACACAAGTCAATGACATCAACAAAGCTCGCCATTGTGCATTCCAGCACAGCATAGAAAGTTTGGTGGACAAAATGAGACAAGTACGGAGTGGCATAAAACACGTCTTTCTGTGGCAGCGCCTGAGAAAGTCGTCCATGCCAACAAACTACGGTGAGTTCATTATAAGACTTATATAAGGCTTTTAATATTTTAATTGTTTTTGCTCCAATATGGCTCTTTCAACATTCTGGGTTGCCAAACCCTGCACTAGGTATTGGGAAGGTACGCTTTCCAGGAAGGCGAGCTGCGGGTACGTGATGAGAGAATTTGACCTGTGCAGTTGTGGAAACAGATACAACCCCAGAGGGACTATCGTAAAAAGCCCAAGCCGGCTTTACATGTATATAACTCACAAATAGTTTGGTTAACGCCGGGTATTTTCTCCCATCTCTCAGTCGGTCAGGTGTGACTATTCCTTTGTACATTCCCACAGGGACAGTGAATAATGGCCGACTTTGTCTGTTAAAAATGGGATTCCAACATGACAATCCATCACTCGGCTCACCACGCCGCGCCTCTTGTCAGAGCAAAGAAACAAGTTAAACAGGCGCACTGTGCTGCCAGCTCACACGGTCAACCACACACACACACACACACACACTTGTATTTCTTACCTTCTTGAGACAAGAGAAAAATGCCTACCTCTTTAGGACCAGCCTTTCTAGATATATAAAGATTTGTATTTACAACATTAATAATGTATAAATACTATGCAAATATTTTTTTAAAAATTGCTAAAAATGAGTTGGAATTTCATAAGAAAAAGGTCACAATTTCACAAACTTAGAATTTTGGCAGTGGTATAGTAAGTCAGAATTTTACTCAACGCAAGTCAAAATTTTACAAGACAAACTGAAATTTTTTTGCAATATTTATGATAAAAGTTGGAAATTTAATAACAGTCGCAATTTTACAAGAAAAGCTGAAAATGTTTGGCAATTTTATGAAACGTCGTAATTTTACTCGACAAAAGTAAAAAAAAAAAAATTTGAGAAAATTTAAAAATGTTGGCAACATAATAATCGGAAATTTAATAACAGTGGCAATTTTACAAGAAAAGCTGAAAATGTTGGCAATTTTATGAAAAGTCGTAATTTTACTCGACAAAAGTTTAAAAAAAAAAAAAAATTTGAGAAAATTTAAAAATGTTGGCAACATAGTAATCGGAGTTGGAATTATGACGAGTCATAATTTTACTCCAAAAATGTCACTGTTTTACAAAAACAAAACAAAAAAATGGCAATATGGTTATTAAAAGAACTGAATTTTATACAACAAATGTCCCCCATTTTGCATTAAAAAGTAACAATTTTAAGAGAAAATATTGCAATATTACAGAAACAAAGAATATGAGAAATTGTTCCCAATTTTATAAGAAAAAAGTCGACACATTGTTATAAAAAGACTGCTTTTAGTAAAAAAAAAAATTAAAAAAAATTTTTGATTGTAATTATTTTTTAATCTTCATTATTTATTCCGTTATTACAGTACGTCTATATACACTACCGTTCAAAAGTTTGGGGTCACATTGAAATGTCCTTATTTTCAATGAAGATAACTTTAAACTAGTCTTAACTTTAAAGAAATACACTCTATACATTGCTAATGTGGTAAATGACTATTCTAGCTGCAAATGTCTGGTTTTTGGTGCAATATCTACATAGGTGTATAGAGGCCCATTTCCAGCAACTATCACTCCAGTGTTCTAATGGTACAATGTGTTTGCTCATTGGCTCAGAAGGCTAATTGATGATTAGAAAAGCCTTGTGCAATCATGTTCACACATCTGAAAACAGTTTAGCTCGTTACAGAAGCTACAAAACTGACCTTCCTTTGAGCAGATTGAGTTTCTGGAGCATCACATTTGTGGGGTCAATTAAACGCTCAAAATGGCCAGAAAAAGAGAACTTTCATCTGAAACTCGACAGTCTATTCTTGTTCTTAGAAATGAAGGCTATTCCACAAAATTGTTTGGGTGACCCCAAACTTTTGAACGGTAGTGTACATATTTATTTATTTATTTTCATTAATTTGGGCCAAAGGGACAAGAGTCATAATTTTACTCAAAGTGTCACTGTTTTACAAGAACAACCAAAAAAATGGCAATATTGTGATAACAGTCAGAATTTTACATGACAAATGTCGCCATTTTACATGACAAATGTCACCATTTTACATGACAAATGTCACCATTTTGCATTAAAAAGTAATAATTTTACATTAAAATTTTTTTAATAATTTTACGAGAAAAATATTGCAATATTACAGAAACAGAAAGAATATGAGAAATTGTCCCCAATTTTATAAGACAAAAAGTCAACACATTGTGAGAAAAAACTGCTTTTAGTTCATTTATTACTTTTTTAAATTTTTTGTTTGTAATTGTTTTTTAATCTTCATTATTTACTTCAAGTTATTGCAGTATGTCTATCTACATATTGTATTGTTTTTATTCATTTTGGCCAGAGGGGGAGCACTTCAATTTCTTACACACACTTGTTATTTCATATGTTGACCAGAGGGGGAGCACTTTTAAAACCGACACACGGTCAATTTGAAAAATCCCTCCTTTTTGGGACCACCCTCATTTTGATAGTCACCAGCAGGGGTGCTAATGAGACATTCTCTATTAGATGCAATGTTATTGGGACCATGATTTATGTCATCACTTGTTCACACCTCCTCATATGGAAGATACTTTTCCTTCTTGATGTCTCAAGAAGGGTAGAAATACAAGCACACTCACACACACACACACACACACACGTAATAATACCCTCTCGAGACCTCCGAAAAAATACTATGCAGATATAAAAAAAAGTTGTTGTGAAGAATGTGTTGGAATTTCACAAGAAAAAGGTCACAATTTCACAAACTTAGAATTTTGGCAGTATTATAATAAAAGTCACAATTTTACTCAACGCTAGTCAAAATTTTACAAGAAAAACTTGTTGGAATTTAAATCAATAACAGTCGCAATTTTACAAGAAAAGCTTAAAATTTGGGCAATTTTATGAAAATAGTTGTAATTTTACTTGACAAAAGTCACAATTTTATATGAAAACTTCCAAATTTTGGCAATATCATAATAATAATCGGAATTTTACTTGGCAACATTATGACAAGTCATAATTTCACTCAAAAAAATTCACTATTTTACAAGAACAACCAAAAAATTGGCAATATTGTGATAAAAGTCTGAATTTTTTATGACAAATGCACTATTTTGCATTAAAAAAAGTCATAATTTTACATTAAAAAAAGTCATAATTTTACGAGAAAATATTGCAATAGCAGAAAGAATGAGAAATCGTTCCCAATTTTATAAGAAAAAAGTCGACACATTGTGAGAAAAAGACTGCTTTTAGCAAAACAAAAAACAAAAATTTAATTTTGTTTGTAATTGTTTTTTAATCTTCATTATTTACTTCAAGTTATTACAGTATGTCCCTATGTACGTTTTTTTAATTTTGGCCAAAGGGGGCGCATTTCAATTTCTTACACACACTTGTTATTTCATATGTTAACCAGAAGGGGAGCACTTTTAAAACCGACACACAACTCCTCCTTTTTGGGACCACCCTCATTTTGATAGATGTCACCAGCAGGGGTGCTAATGAGACATTCTCTATTAGATGCAATGTTATTGGGACCATGATTTATGTCATCACTTGTTCACACCTCCTCATATGGAAGCTACTTTTCCTTGTTGATGTCTCAAGAAGGGTAGAAATACAACACACACACACACACACACTCTTGTATTTGTTACCTTCTTGAGACCTCCGAAAAATGCCTACCTCTAGTATTAAAATAAAAGTCGTAATTTTACTCAACGCAAGTCAAAATTTTTACAAAAAAACTAACATTTTTGCAATATTATAATAATAATCGGAATTTTACTTGACAAAATTTGACAAAAGTCATTACACTCAAAAAATTTCACTATTGTACAAGAACAACCAAAAAATTGGCAATATTGTGATAAAAGTCTGAATTTTTTTTATGACAAATGTCACTATTTTGCATTAAAAAAGTCATAATTTTACATAAAGTCCATTTTACGAGAAAATATTGCAATAGCAGAAAGAATAAGAAATTGTTTCCCAATTTTATAAGAAAAAAGTCGACAAATTGTGAGAAAGACTGCTTTTAGCAAATTTATTTAAAAAATGTTTATTTTGTTTGTAGATGTTTTTTAATCTTCATTATTTACTTCAAGTTATTACAGTATGTCTCTATATACATTTTTTTTTTTTTTTTTTTTTTTTTTTTTTGGCCAAAGGGGGCGCATTTCAATTTCTTACACACACTTGTTATTTCATATGTTGACCAGAGGGGGAGCACTTTTAAAACCGACACACGGTCAATTTGAAAAATCCCTCAAGCACACACTCACACACACACACACGTAATAATACCCTCTTGAGACCTCCGAAAAAATACTATGCAGATATAAAAAAAGTTGTTGTGAAGAATGAGTTGGAATTTCACAAGAAAAAGGTCACAATTTCACAAACTTAGAATTTTGGCAGTATTATAATAAAAGTCACAATTTTACTCAACGCTAGTCAAAATTTTACAAGAAAAACTTGTTGGAATTTAAATCAATAACAGTCGCAATTTTACAAGAAAAGCTTAATATTTGGGCAATTTTATGAAAATAGTTGTAATTTTACTTGACAAAAGTCACAATTTTATATGAAAACTTCAAAATTTTGGCATTATTATAATAATAATCGGAATTATACTTGGCAACATTATGACAAGTCATAATTTCACTCAAAAAAATTCACTATTTTACAAGAACAACCAAAAAATTGGCAATATTGTGATAAAAGTCTGAATTTTTTATGACAAATGTCACTATTTTGCATTAAAAAAGTCATAATTTTACATAAAAAAGTCATAATTTTACGAGAAAATATTGCAATAGCAGAAAGAATGAGAAATTGTTCCCAATTTTATAAGAAAAAAGTCGACACATTGTGAGAAAAAGACTGTTTTTAGCAAAACAAAAAACAAAAATTTAATTTTGTTTGTAATTGTTTTTTAATCTTCATTATTTACTTAAAGTTATTACAGTATGTCTCTATGTACATTTTTTTAATTTTGGCCAAATGGGGCGCATTTCAATTTGACGAAATGACTGCTTTTAGCAAATTTATTAAAAAAATGTTTATTTTGTTTGTAATTGTTTTTTAATGTTCATTATTTACTTCAAGTTATTACAGTATGTCTCTATTTACATATTTAATTATTTTTAATTTAGATGTCACCAGCAGGGGTGCTAATGAGACATTCTCTATTAGATGCAATGTTATTGGGACCATGATTTATGTCATCACTTGTTCACACCTCCTCATATGGAAGATACTTTTCCTTCTTGATGTCTCAAGAAGGGTAGAAATACAAGCACACTCACACACACACACACACACACACGTAATAATACCCTCTCGAGACCTCCGAAAAAATACTATGCAGATATAAAAAAAAGTTGTTGTGAAGAATGTGTTGGAATTTTACAAGAAAAAGGTCACAATTTCACAAACTTAGAATTTTGGCAGTATTAT
This sequence comes from Entelurus aequoreus, assembly GCF_033978785.1. Classification (NCBI taxonomy): domain Eukaryota; kingdom Metazoa; phylum Chordata; class Actinopteri; order Syngnathiformes; family Syngnathidae; genus Entelurus; species Entelurus aequoreus. The sequence goes on from NC_084752.1 coordinate 5,173,624, forward strand.
AATAAAAGTCACAATTTTACTCAACGCTAGTCAAAATTTTACAAGAAAAACTTGTTGGAATTTAAATCAATAACAGTCGCAATTTTACAAGAAAAGCTTGAAATTTGGGCAATTTTATGAAAATAGTTGTAATTTTACTTGACAAAAGTCACAATTTTATATGAAAACTTCCAAATTTTGGCAATATCATAATAATAATCGGAATTTTACTTGGCAACATTATGACAAGTCATAATTTCACTCAAAAAAATTCACTATTTTACAAGAACAACCAAAAAATTGGCAATATTGTGATAAGTCTGAATTTTTTATGACAAATGTCACTATTTTGCATTAAAAAAGTCATAATTTTACATTAAAAAAAGTCATAATTTTACGAGAAAATATTGCAACAGCAGAAAGAATGAGAAATTGTTCCCAATTTTATAAGAAAAAAGTCGACACATTGTGAGAAAAAGACTGCTTTTAGCAAAACAAAAACAAAAAATGTAATTTTGTTTGTAATTGTTTTTTAATCTTCATTATTTACTTCAAGTTATTACAGTATGTCTCTATGTACATTTTTTTAATTTTGGCCAAATGGGGCGCATTTCAATTTCTTACACACACTTGTTATTTCATATGTTAACCAGAAGGGGAGCACTTTTAAAACCGACACACAATCCCTCCTTTTTGGAACCACCCTCATTTTGATAGATGTCACCAGCAGGGGTGCTAATGAGACATTCTCTATTAGATGCAATGATATTGGGACCATGATTTATGTCATCACTTGTTCACACCTCCTCATATGGAAGATACTTTTCCTTCTTGATGTCTCAAGAAGGGTAGAAATACAAGAACACACACACTTCCTGCAGGTTTGCTCAACACAATCCCGCCGTGCCTCTTCCTCGCCCTGCGTGCAGAGCATGAATTTCACGAAGGGGTCCTTAGCGACTTGAGTTATTAAGCCGGTCGAAGCGCGGCGGTCTGGGGGAAAACGACGGCCGCGCGTGTTTGCATTATTCCTCATCAGGCCGCGGCGGGAAGACAAAGCCTGCGCAAAGTGAGCACATTCCCGGGCCGCTGGAAGCAATCTGGCCTCGTATTATCTGTGGCTCTCTGAGGTGGAAGCTGGAGAGGAGCAGCTGCATCCCAGTCGCCGCACCGTGCCTCATTTTCACCGCCTTTATTTCCCCCCTCACAGGACTTGTGCAGAGGGGGAAAAAAAGGGCTGAGGGATTATCTTGGTGTGAGCCCGCCACGCTCCACTGCCGCCATCGGCACATGATACTCCCACCCTGGCCAACACGGTCCTTTCCAGTAGAGTCTCTCAAACCTTTTGTTGAAAAGGACTAAGACACAGGTGTCAAACTCAAGGCCCGCCACATTTTATCTGGCCCGCAAACACCTGCAAATGTTATGTCAATAAAGTACTTTGTAATAAATATAACAAATATATGTACTGCTTGAAATTGCACACCTTTTAAACTTTAATAGTATCCAATATTGCAACAAAAAGTATATTGTAACGTCCCGGAAGAGTTAGTGCTGCAAGGGGTTCTGGGTATTTGTTCTGTTGCGGTGCGGATGTTCTCCCGAAATGTGTTTGTCATTCTTGTTTGGTGTGGGTTTACAGTGTGGCGCATATTTGTAACAGTGTTAAACTTGTTTATACGGACACCCTCAGTGTGACCTGTATGGCTGTTGACCAAGTATGGGAGACACAACTGCTCCGTACTTCTCCCTACGTCCGTGTACCACTCCGAACAGCTGCGTTTTTTTTAAACCGATACCGATAATTTCCGATATTACATCTTAAAGCATTTATCGGCCGATAATATCGGCAGTCCGATATTATCAGACATCGCTAATTACAGTATATTATCATACTTTCCAAACATGTTTTTGTCTAAATAAAAATACTTCGCTTTACAGCAAACGACCCATCAAATTAATAAAAATTTAAATTTTGACGTTGTTCTTTACAGCATATTACAGTAAATTGAAAAAAAACTACTACTGTTTTTTGCGTTAAAATTCTGTTGACTGAGCTGCCAGTTATTGACTATAAAATCTACGGTAATTGTTTTTAACGGTGTATTACTGTAAATGGAAAGGTAAATTTGTTTTTACGATAGAAAAACTGGCAGCTAAATTGCCTTAAAAAAATAAAATAACTTGTACTGTTTTTCCATGAACAATAAAATGTTGTAAAAACCAATGTCGATTTAACAAAAAAATTCTGGCAACTAAGCTGCCAGCTTTTTCCATAAAAAAAAAAACATATATTGACTATATAAATGAATATTTCAATGTAAAATTATTTTAAAAATCTATCAATCAATCAATAAAATTGTTAAAAGGGTTATAAAATAATTATGACTATAAAAATGAATATTTCAATGTAAAACAAATTTAAATCTATCAATAAATCAATCAATAAAATTGTTAAAAGGGTTATAAAATAATTATATTGACTATATAAATGAATATTTCAATGTAAAATTATTTTAAAAATCTATCAATAAATCAATCGATAAAATTGTTAAAAGGGTTATAAAATAATTATATTGACTATATAAATGAATATTTCAATGTAAAATTATTTTAAAAATCTATCAATAAATCAATCGATAAAATTGTTAAAAGGGTTATAAGATAATTATATTGACTATATAAATGAATATTTCAATGTAAAATTATTTTAAAAATCTATCAATAAATCAATCGATAAAATTGTTAAAAGGGTTATAAAATAATTATATTGACTATATAAATGAATATTTCAATGTAAAATTATTTTAAAAATCAATCAATCAATCAATAAAATTGTTAAAAGGGTTATAAAATAATTATATTGACTATATAAATGAATATTTCAATGTAAAATTATTTAAAAAATCTATCAATAAATCAATCAATACAATTGTTAAAAGAGTTTTAACATATTGACTACATAGATGAATATTTCAATGTAAAAAAACAATAAAAATCTATCAATAAATCAATCAAAATTGTTAAAAGGGTTATAAAATAATTATATTGACTATATAAATGAATATTTCAATGTAAAATTTAAAAAATCTATCAATAAACCAATCAATAAAATTGTTAAAAGGGTTATAAAATAATTATATTGACTATATAAATGAATATTTCAATGTAAAATTATTTTAAAAAACTATCAATAAATCAATCAATAAAATTGTTGAAAGGGATATAAAATAAATATATTGACTATATAGATGAATATTTCAATGTAAAAAAAAATAAAAATCTATCAATAAATCAATCAATAAAATTGTTAAAAGGGTTATAAAATAATTATATTAAAAGAGTTATAAAATAATTATATTGACTATATAAATGAATATTTCAATGTAAAATTATTTTAAAAATCTATCAATAAATCAATCGATAAAATTGTTAAAAGGGTTATAAAGTAATTATATTGACTATATAAATGAATATTTCAATGTAAAATTATTTTAAAAATCTATCAATAAATCAATCAATAAAATTGTTAAAAGGGTTATAAAATAATTATATATATATATATATATATATATATATATATATATATATATATATATATATATATATATATATATATACTGTATATATAAAAACTTTAAAAGTACTTTGACACATTTCCAGGCCAGATAAAATGATGTCACAGGCCAGATCTGGCCCCCGGGCCCTGAGTTTGACACCTGTGCGCTATATAGTCCGGAAAATATGGTACTTGATAAAAAAAAATAAAAAAAAATAAAATTCAGTTCCATAATCGATGGTAACATTGTCCAAGTGTCAGATGAGGACTTGAAATGTTACTTGTTAGCTGGCACAGTATTGGTCCGTACAAAGTTGTTCTCATACTTTTATGAGAATGAAACAAGTTTTATGTAAGTGCATTCATCTATTTATGAGGGGGAAGCACATCCCCAGTGTGGTAGCACACAACAAGCGCAGTTAGCAGCCAGGCGTAACGACACACTTTCCCAATTGGAAACATTTGATTTGGAGAGTCGGCTTCACAACTTAAAGCCCACATGATGGATGGCGCCTTGGATGGGTAGAGAGAGTCCGCCTGGGGAGGACTTCAGCGGTGTTCACCGGAGTATTGACTATGTGCTACAACTCCATTGTCGCCTTTAAATTCCTGGGTTTGTCTCGCGTGGCAATCAAACATATCTGCTAAAGTGGCCCGTACGTATCTGGCTGGTTGGAGGCTCCAAGCACAGTAAATGCAAATAGTAACAGACGAAAAACTGCTCAGGGGGAACTTTTACTGCCTTTTTTCAATACATGTACACACCCCAAAAGCAGTGAAGTTGTCACGTTGTGTAAATCAGTGGTCCCCAACATTTTTGCAGCTGCGGACCGGTCAACGCTTGAAAATTTGTCCCACGGATCGGTGGGACAAAATGTTTTATTTTTTTTTACATAAATAAATACAATCATGTGTGCTTACAGACTGTATCCCTGCAGATTGTATTGATCTATATTGATATATAATGTATATATTGTGTTTTTTATGTTGATTTCATTAAAAAATAAAAATAAAAATATATATATATATATATTTTTTTTAAATTTCTTGTGCGGACCGGTACCGGGCCGCGGCCCGGTGGTTGGGGACCACTGGTGTAAATGGTAAATAAAAACAGAATACAATGATTTGCAAATCCTTTTCAACTTATATTCAATTGAATGGACTGCAAAGACAAGATATTTCATGTTAGAACTGGAAAACTTTGTTATTTTTTGCAAATATTAGCTCATTTGGAATTTGATGCCTGCAACATGTTTCATAAAAGCTGGCACAAGTGGCAAAAAAGACTGAGAAAGTTGAGGAATGCTCTTTAAACTAGAGATGTCCGATAATATCGGCCTGCCGATATTATCGGCTGATATATGCGTTAAAATGTACTATCGGAAATTATCGGTATCGTTTTTTTTTTATCGGTATCTTTTTTTTTTTTTTTTTTTAATTAAATCAACATAAAAAACAAGATACGAAAACAAGATATGTTTTTAATATTCTGGTTCCTACATTATATATCAATATGTATCAATACAGTCTGCAAGGGATACAGTCCGTAAGCACACATGATTGTGCGTGCTGCTGGTCCACTAATAGTACTAACATTTAACAGTTAATTTTACTCATTTTCATTCATTACTAGTTTCTATGTAACTGTTTTTATATTGTTGTACTTTCTTTTTTATTCAAGAAAATGTTTTTAATTTATTTATCTTATTTTACAATTTTTTTTTAAAAACTACCTTATCTTCACCATACCTGGTTGTCCAAATTAGGCATAATAATGTGTTAATTCCACGACTGCATATGTCGGTTGATATCGGTATCGGTTGATATCGGTATCGGTAATTAAAGAGTTGGACAATATCGGAATATCGGATATCGGCAAAAAGCCATTATTGGACATCCCTACTTTAAACACTTATTTGGAACATCCCACAGGTGAACAGGCTAATTGGGAACAGGTGGGTGCCATGATTGGGTATAAAAGTAGATTCCATGAAATGCTCAGTCATTCACAAACAAGGATGGGGCGAGGGTCACCACTTTGTCAACAAATGCCTGAGCAAATTGTCCAACAGTTTAAGAACAACATTTCTCAACCAGCTATTGCAAGGAATTTAAGGATTTCACCATCTACGCTCCGTAATATCATCAAAAGGTTCAGAGAATCTGGAGAAATCACTGCACGTAAGCCATGATATTACAAACCTTCGATTCCTCAGGCTGTACTGCATCAAAAAGTGACATCAGTGTGTAAGGGATATCACCACATGGGCTCAGGAACACTTCAGAAAAAACACTGTCTGTAACTACAGTTGATCGCTACATCTGTAAGTGCAAGTTAAAACTCTACTATGCAAAGCCAAAGCTATTTATCAACAACACCCAGATACGCCGCCAGCTTCGCTGGGCCCGAGCTCATCTAAGATGGACTGATACAAAGTGGAAGAGAGTTCTGTGGTCTGATGAGTCCACAGTGGAGGTTTACAAGCGGTAGGCCTTTTGCTTGATTAGAACAAAGACAGCTTTATGTTAGATCCACTATGGACTGGACTCTCACTATTATGTTAGATCCACTATGGACTGGACTCTCACTATTATGTTAGATCCACTATGGACTGGACTCTCACACTATTATGTTAGATCCACTATGGACCGGACTCTCACACTATTATGTTAGATCCACTATGGACTGGACTCTCACAATATTATGTTAGATCCACTATGGACTGGACTCTCACACTATTATGTTAGATCCACTATGGACTGGACTCTCACACTATTATGTTAGATCCACTATGGACTGGACTCTCACTATTATGTTCGATCCACTATGGACTGGACTCTCACTATTATGTTAGATCCACTATGGACTGGACTCTCACACTATTATGTTAGATCCACTATGGACTGGACTCTCACAATATCATGTTAGATCCACTATGGACTGGACTCTCACAATATTATGTTAGATCCACTATGGACTGGACTCTCACACTATTATGTTAGATCCACTATGGACTGGACTCTCACAATATTATGTTAGATCCACTATGGACTGGACTCTCACACTATTATGTTAGATCCACTATGGACTGGACTCTCACACTGTTATGTTAGATCCACTATGGACTGGACTCTCACACTATTATGTTAGATCCACTATGGACTGGAGTCTCACACTATTATGTTAGATCCACTATGGACTGGACTCTCACAATATTATGTTAGATCCACTATGGACTGGACTCTCACTATTATGTTAGATCCACTATGGACTGGACTCTCACACTATTATGTTAGATCCACTATGGACTGGAGTCTCACACTATTATGTTAGATCCACTATGGACTGGACTCTCACAATATTATGTTAGATCCACTATGGACTGGACTCTCACACTATTATGTTAGATCCACTATGGACTGGAGTCTCACACTATTATGTTAGATCCACTATGGACTGGACTCTCACAATATTATGTTAGATCCACTATGGACTGGACTCTCACACTATTATGTTAGATCCCCTATGGACTGGACTCTCACACTATTATGTTAGATCCACTATGGACTGGACTCTCACACTATTATGTTAGATCCACTATGGACTGGACTCTCACACTATTATGTTAGATCCACTATGGACTGGACTCTCACACTATTATGTTAGATCCACTATGGACTGGACTCTCACACTATTATGTTAGATCCACTATGGACTGGACTCTCACACTATTATGTTAGATCCACTATGGACTGGACTCTCACACTATTATGTTAGATCCACTATGGACTGGACTCTCACAATATTATGTTAGATCCACTATGGACTGGACTCTCACTATTATGTTAGATCCACTATGGACTGGACTCTCACAATATTATGTTAGATCCACTATGGACTGGACTCTCACTATTATGTTAGATCCACTATGGACTGGACTCTCACACTATTATGTTAGATCCACAATGGACTGGACTCTCACAATATTATGTTAGATCCACTATGGACTGGACTCTCACTATTATGTTAGATCCACTATGGACTGGACTCTCACAATATTATGTTAGATCCACTATGGACTGGACTCTCACACTATTATGTTAGATCCACTATGGACTGGACTCTCACAATATTATGTTAGATCCACTATGGACTGGACTCTCACAATATTATGTTAGATCCACTATGGACTGGACTCTCACACTATTATGTTAGATCCACTATGGACTGGACTCTCACACTATTATGTTAGATCCACTATGGACTGGACTCTCACACTATTATGTTAGATCCACTATGGACTGGACTCTCACACTATTATGTTAGATCCACTATGGACTGGACTCTCACTATTATGTTAGATCCACTATGGACTGGACTCTCACACTATTATGTTAGATCCACTATGGACTGGACTCTCACACTATTATGTTAGATCCACTATGGACTGGACTCTCACACTATTATGTTAGATCCACTATGGACTGGACTCTCACACTATTATGTTAGATCCACTATGGACTGGACTCTCACACTATTATGTTAGATCCACTATGGACTGGACTCTCACAATATTATGTTAGATCCACTATGGACTGGACTCTCACTATTATGTTAGATCCACTATGGACTGGACTCTCACACTATTATGTTAGATCCACTATAGACTGGACTCTCACACTATTATGTTAGATCCACTATGGACTGGACTCTCACACTATTATGTAAGATCCACTATGGACTGGACTCTCACACTATTATGTTAGATCCACTATGGACTGGACTCTCACACTGTTATGTAAGATCCACTATGGACTGGACTCTCACACTATTATGTTAGATCCACTATGGACTGGACTCTCACACTATTATGTTAGATCCACTATGGACTGGACTCTCACTATTATGTTAGATCCACTATGGACTGGACTCTCACACTGTTATGTAAGATCCACTATGGACTGGACTCTCACACTATTATGTTAGATCCACTATGGACTGGACTCTCACTATTATGTTAGATCCACTATGGACTGGACTCTCACACTATTATGTTAGATCCACTATGGACTGGACTCTCACTATTATGTTAGATCCACTATGGACTGGACTCTCACACTATTATGTTAGATCCACTATGGACTGGACTCTCACTATTATGTTAGATCCACTATGGACTGGACTCTCACACTATTATGTTAGATCCACTATGGACTGGACTCTCACACTATTATGTTAGATCCACTATGGACTGGACTCTCACACTATTATGTTAGATCCACTATGGACTGGACTCTCACACTATTATGTTAGATCCACTATGGACTGGACTCTCACACTATTATGTTAGATCCACTATGGACTGGACTCTCACAATATTATGTTAGATCCACTATGGACTGGACTCTCACTATTATGTTAGATCCACTATGGACTGGACTCTCACACTATTATGTTAGATCCACTATAGACTGGACTCTCACACTATTATGTTAGATCCACTATGGACTGGACTCTCACACTATTATGTAAGATCCACTATGGACTGGACTCTCACACTATTATGTTAGATCCACTATGGACTGGACTCTCACACTGTTATGTAAGATCCACTATGGACTGGACTCTCACACTATTATGTTAGATCCACTATGGACTGGACTCTCACACTATTATGTTAGATCCACTATGGACTGGACTCTCACTATTATGTTAGATCCACTATGGACTGGACTCTCACACTGTTATGTAAGATCCACTATGGACTGGACTCTCACACTATTATGTTAGATCCACTATGGACTGGACTCTCACACTATTATGTTAGATCCACTATGGACTGGACTCTCACACTATTATGTTAGATCCACTATGGACTGGACTCTCACACTATTATGTTAGATCCACTATGGACTGGACTCTCACACTATTATGTTAGATCCACTATGGACTGGACTCTCACACTATTATGTTAGATCCACTATGGACTGGACTCTCACACTATTATGTTAGATCCACTATGGACTGGACTCTCACACTATTATGTTAGATCCACTCGACGTCCATTGCACAGGTCGCCCAGGGGGGGTCCCCACATCTGCGGTCCCCTCCAAGGTTTCTCATTGGATTGAGTTTTTCCTTGCCCTGATGTGGGATGTGAGCCGAGGATGTCGTTGTGGCTTGTGCAGCCCTTTGAGACACTCATGATTTAGGGCTACATAAGTCAACATTGATTGACGAACCAGCTGCTAACAATGAAAACCAGCACAGATGTCATAATGTTGCTAAAGACGCAAATCTCACGTGGTTGGAATACTTCATCTGCATATTCTCGGTATTGCACTCAATTCTGCTGCAGTTAGCGCCATACTCGCGGGACCCCGTGAGACGGGAAGCACTTTGCCGACATATTTCCTGCCTGTCAGATCAGTGAGCGCTCTGCGTGTCACGGGTCGGCCTCGCCCGCCATTGTTGACATATTTATGGCGAGAACACCATATTCTTCTTATTTCAAATCCATAATTTACCGGGCGGCCCCTTTTAGGAGTCGTGCTCCGAGCCGCGCAGCCTGGCTTTCCGGAAACATCGGCGCTATTAATAACCTATTGTTTGGTGCGGGGGATACGTGGAGGTGTGGACTCCTTTTCCTTGTGGGCTTCATTACCTGTGAACTTAAGTACATAGTGTAGCAAGTTGGTGAAGGCAGGCCTGGTGTCCCTGTGCTCCATCATTAGAGTGCAGCAGAGTGGAGCTACATCATTAGTTGGATCTGAGGACTTGTCTTCTCAAGTGCTGTGGTGTCACTTCCAAAAACCCTCAACGCGACTCCTTTTGCTCCGGAGAACTGATCAGAACTGGCTCTTTTTTAAAGGCCTACTGAAAGCCACTACTAGCGACCACGCGGTCTGATAGTTTATATATCAATGATGAAATCTTAACATTGCAACACATGCCAATACGGCCGGGTTAACTTATAAAGTGACATTTTAAATTTCCCGCCACACTTCCGCTTGAAAACGTCTATGTATGATGACGTATGCGTGTGACGTCAATAGTTAAACGGAAGTATTCGGACACCATTGAATCCAATACAAAAAAGCTCTGTTTTCATCTCAAAATTCCACAGTATTCTGGACATCTGTGTTGGTGAATCGTTTGCAGTTTGTTTAATGAACAATGAAGACTGCAAAGAAGAAAGTTGTAGGTGGGATCGGTGTGTTAGCGGCTGGCTGCAGCAACACAACCAGGAGGACTTTGACTTGGATAGCAGACGCGCTATCCGACGCTAGCCGCCGACCGTACGGATGATCGGGGTGATTTTTAGGTGCATAGCTAATATTTTTATCATAGCTCTGTGAGGTCCCGTTGCTAAGTTAGCTTCAATGGCGTCATTAGCAACAGCATTGTAATGAACAATGAAGACTGCAAAGAAGAAAGTTGTAGGTGGGATCGGTGTATTAGTGGCTGGCTGTAGCAACACAACCAGGAGGACTTTGACTTGGATAGCAGACGCGCTATCCGACGCTAGCCGCCGACCGCACGGATGATCGGGTGATTTTTAGGTGCATAGCTAATATTTTTATCATAGCTCTGTGAGGTCCCGTTGCTAAGTTAGCTTCAATGGCTTCAATGGCGTCATTAGCAACAGCATTGTAATGAACAATGAAGACTGCAAAGAAGAAAGTTGTAGGTGGGAGCGGTGTATTAGCGGCTGGCTGCAGCAACACAACCAGGAGGACTTTGACTTGGATAGCAGACGCGCTATCCGACGCTAGCCGCCGACCGCACGGATGATCGGGTGATTTTTAGGTGCATAGCTAATATTTTTATCATAGCTCTGTGAGGTCCCGTTGCTAAGTTAGCTTCAATGGCTTCAATGGCGTCATTAGCAACAGCATTGTAATGAACAATGAAGACTGCAAAGAAGAAAGTTGTAGGTGGGAGCGGTGTATTAGCGGCTGGCTGCAGCAACACAACCAGGAGGACTTTGACTTGGATAGCAGACGCGCTATCCGACGCTAGCCGCCGACCGCACGGATGATCGGGTGATTTTTAGGTGCATAGCTAATATTTTTATCATAGCTCTGTGAGGTCCCGTTGCTAAGTTAGCTTCAATGGCTTCAATGGCGTCATTAGCAACAGCATTGTAATGAACAATGAAGACTGCAAAGAAGAAAGTTGTAGGTGGGAGCGGTGTATTAGCGGCTGGCTGCAGCAACACAACCAGGACGACTTTGACTTGGATAGCAGACGCGCTATCCGACGCTAGCCGCCGACCGTACGGATGATCGGGGTGATTTTTAGGTGCATAGCTAATATTTTTATCATAGCTCTGTGAGGTCCCGTTGCTAAGTTAGCTTCAATGGCGTCATTAGCAACAGCATTGTAATGAACAATGAAGACTGCAAAGAAGAAAGTTGTAGGTGGGATCGGTGTATTAGTGGCTGGCTGTAGCAACACAACCAGGAGGACTTTGACTTGGATAGCAGACGCGCTATCCGACGCTAGCCGCCGACCGCACGGATGATCGGGTGATTTTTAGGTGCATAGCTAATATTTTTATCATAGCTCTGTGAGGTCCCGTTGCTAAGTTAGCTTCAATGGCTTCAATGGCGTCATTAGCAACAGCATTGTAATGAACAATGAAGACTGCAAAGAAGAAAGTTGTAGGTGGGAGCGGTGTATTAGCGGCTGGCTGCAGCAACACAACCAGGAGGACTTTGACTTGGATAGCAGACGCGCTATCCGACGCTAGCCGCCGACCGCACGGATGATCGGGTGATTTTTAGGTGCATAGCTAATATTTTTATCATAGCTCTGTGAGGTCCCGTTGCTAAGTTAGCTTCAATGGCTTCAATGGCGTCATTAGCAACAGCATTGTAATGAACAATGAAGACTGCAAAGAAGAAAGTTGTAGGTGGGAGCGGTGTATTAGCGGCTGGCTGCAGCAACACAACCAGGAGGACTTTGACTTGGATAGCAGACGCGCTATCCGACGCTAGCCGCCGACCGCACGGATGATCGGGTGATTTTTAGGTGCATAGCTAATATTTTTATCATAGCTCTGTGAGGTCCCGTTGCTAAGTTAGCTTCAATGGCTTCAATGGCGTCATTAGCAACAGCATTGTAATGAACAATGAAGACTGCAAAGAAGAAAGTTGTAGGTGGGAGCGGTGTATTAGCGGCTGGCTGCAGCAACACAACCAGGACGACTTTGACTTGGATAGCAGACGCGCTATCCGACGCTAGCCGCCGACCGCACGGATGATCGGGTGATTTTTAGGTGCAAAGCTAATATTTTTATCATAGCTCTGTGAGGTCCCGTTGGTAAGTTAGCTTCAATGGCGTCGTTAGCAACAGCATTGTTAAGCTTCGCCAGGCTGGAAAGCATTAACCGTGTAGTTACATGTCCATGGTTTAATAGTATTGTTGATCTTCTGTCTATCCTTCCAGTCAGGGGTTTATTTCTTTTGTTTCTATCTGCATTTAAGCACGATGCTATCACGTTATCTCCGTAGCTAAAGTGCTTCGCCGATGTATTGTCGTGGAGATAAAAGTCACTATGAATGTCCATTTCGCGTGCTCGACTCTCATTTTCAAGAGGATATAGTATCCCAGGTGGTTTGAAATACAAATCCGTGATCCACAATAGAAAAAGGAGAAAGTGTGGAATCCAATGAACCAGCTTGTACCTAAGTTACGGTCAGAGCGAAAAAAAGATACGTCCTGCACTGCACTCTAGTCCTTCACTGTAACGTTCCTCATCCACGAATCTTTCATCTTTCGCTCAAATTGATGGGGTAATCGTCGCTTTCTCGGTCCGAATCGCTCTCGCTGCATTGTAAACAATGGGGAAATGTGAGGAGCCTTTCAACCTGTGACGTCACGCTACTTCCGCTACAGGCAAGGCTTTTTTTTATCAGCGATCAAAAGTTGCGACTTTATAGTCAATGTTCTCTACTAAATCCTTTCAGCAAAAATATGGCAATATCGCGAAATGATCAAGTATGACACATAGAATGGATCTGCTATCCCCGTTTGAATAAAAAAAATCATTTCAGTAGGCCTTTAAGAAAATAATGCAAATGACTTCCCCAGAAAATGGCCAATGTAGGCTTGTCCCGATACCAATATTTTGGTACCGGTACCAAAATGTATTTTGATACTTTGATACCTTTCTAAATAAAGGGGACCACAAAAAAATGGCATTATTGGCTTCATTTTAACAAAAAATCTTAGGGTACATTAAACATGTTTATTATTGCAATTTAGTCCTTAAATCAGTGGTTCTTAACCTGGGTTCGATGGAACCCTAGGGGTTCGGTGAGTCGGGCTCAGGGGTTCGGCGGAGGTCGAGACACGCCCGACTCATCGTGTAAATAAAAACTTCTCCCTATCGGCGTATTACGGATACGGCAACAGCAGAAGTCAGACTGATTTGCAGGTGTGTAATTTGTTGTGAGTTTATGCACTGTGTTGGTTGTGTTGTTTGAACAAGGTGATGTTCATGCACGGCTCATTTTGTGCACCAGTAAAAAAACATGGTAACACTTTAGTATGGGGAACATATTCACCATTAATTAGTTGCTTATTAACATGCAAATTAGTAACATATTGGCTCTTAATTAGTCATTATTAAGTACTTATTAATGCGTTATTCTGCATGGCCTTATTATAACCCTAACCCTCTAACCCAGGCCCGAACCCCTTTTTGTACTTGCGGACCGTTCAATGCTTGAAAATTTGTCCCACGGACCGGGGGGGTATTAAAAAATATATTTTTTATTTTTTTTATTTTTTTTTTGTCATAAAGAAATACAATCATGTGTGCTTACGGACTGTATCCCTGCAGACTGTATTGATTTATATTGATATATAATGTATATATTGTGTTTTTTATGTTGATTTAATTTTAAAAAATGTCTATATATATATATATATATTTTTTTTATTTTTTTTTTATTTCTTGTGCGGCCGCGGCCCGGTACCAATCAGTCCACGGACCGGTGGTTGGGGACCACTGCTCTAACCCTAACCCTAACCAAATAACTCTAAATTAAGTCTTTGTTACTTAGATTATGTTCCCCTAGTGCCCAAAAAAAACTCTAAATTAAGCCTCTGTTACTTAGAATATGTTCCCCATACTAAAGTGTTACCAAAAACATATAAATTTGTCTTGAATTTGAAAAAAAAAAACATTTTATTTTTCACTAAAGAAGGGTTCGGTGAATGCGCATATGAAACTGGTGGGGTTCGGTACCTCCAACAAGGTTAAGAACCACTGATTTAGTCCAAGGATCATTCTTGGAAGATTCCAGCCAGGAACCTCACCACCTGTTATGTCTGGGCTTTTAGGAGGCTCTCGAGCCAACCCTTTACAAATGTTCATCCTTAACCTGCAGCACATGGACTGTACTGCCATCCCTTTTTTTTTCCAAGAACTCTATTAAGTCTGAGTGAGATTTATACAAGATCCAAAGACACTGATTCATTGAAATGGAATTGCATATATGTATATAGTACTTGTGTTTTTTCCTTCAAATAGCTTTCATGTTGAATGTGTATATATCTGCTGTCCATCACTTATTCTCTAATACACGGTCCCAACCAAACTGCAATTCAAGCTCTGCCTTCTCTCTCCGAGTCGAAACCCTAGTCTTCTGTTCCTGGCCCATAACACCTAGGGATCTAACGTTACGTGTATTTGTATTGAACCATTTCGGTACGGGGGTTCCGGTTCGGTTCGGAGGTGTACGAAACGAGTTTCCACACGGACATATTAAGTAGCGTAACGCACGTTGTGTAAACAATGCACACCGAGGCCGGGGGCCGGGCTGTATATATACGCACTAATTGACTGAAAGAGCACGCACTTGGCGCGATGATGTCATGTTGTCGATGGAAAAATGCATTTTTAGAGCATATGATTTTCCTGAGTGGCTAGTAGACCCCGAGAGTAACAAGCGGTTGCCTTGTTGCCTTTCCATTAAGAACAATAAATTAGTTTTTAGTATAAGTTTGCTGGTTTCAAGAAATGTAATGTCGAGCACATATCATTATGTCAAGATAATGGCACTAGCATTTACTTCATTTAAGAATATTTTTCAACATATTGAGCAAAAAGGTCTCTTTTTTTTCTACCAAGAAAAGTGCACTTATTAGTGAGAATATTCTTATTTTAAGCTATTTTTGGGTTCATTGAGGTTAGCTAATTTTACTTGTTTCGGAAAGTCTTGACAAGCCAAATGTTCTTGTTCTATTGGCAGATAATTTTGCTTAGTTCAACTAAAATACTACGAAGCCCCTAAAGGGACATGGGGGGGAAAAAATGTTTTATTACTATTTTATTTTTAATTTTATTTTTTTAGATATGTATCTCGTGTGCACGAGAAACTTTTTATAAAGTTATAAAAAAAAAATTAAATTGTATAATTTTGTACTATTTTTTTAGACATGTATCTCTTGCGCACAAGATACATGTCTAAAAAAAAAATTTTTTTTTAATTTTTTTTTTTTTTATAACTTTATAAAAAGTTTCTTGTGCGCATGATACATGTCTAAAAAAAAAAAATTAAAAAATGTTTTAAAATTTTTTTATAACTTCATAAAAAGTTTCTCCTGCGCATGACATACATGTCTAAAAAAAAAAAGATTTTTTTATAACTTTATAAAAAGTTTCTCGTGCGCATTAGATACATGTCTAAAAAAAAAAAGATTTTTTTATTTATATTTTTTTTATAACTTTATAAAAAGTTTCTCGTGTGCACAAGATACATGTCTAAAAAAAAAAGATTTTTTTTATTTATTTATTTTTTTTATAACTTTATAAAAAGTTTCTCGTGCGCATGAGATACATGTCTAAAAAAAAAAAAACTACAAATTTTTTTTAATTTTTTTTATAACTTTATAAAAAGTTTCTCGTGCGCATGAGATACATGTCTAAAAAAAAAAGTAAACATTTTTTTAAATTTTTTTATAACTTCATAAAAAGTTTCTCCTGCGCATGAGATACATGTCTAAAAAAAAAAAAGTTTTTTTTATTTTTTATTTTTTTTTATAACTTCATAAAAAGTTTCTCGTGTGCACAAGATATATGTCTAAAAAAAAAAAGATTTTTTTTTTTTTTTTTTTTTTTTATAACTTTATAAAAAGTTTCTCGTGCGCATGAGATACATGTCTAAAAAAAAAAAATTAAAAATTTTTTTTAATTTTTTTTATAACTTCATAAAAAGTTTCTCGTGCGCATGAGATACATGTCTAAAAAAAAAAATTTTTAATTTTTTTTATAACTTCATAAAAAGTTTCTTGTGTGCATGAGATACATGTCTAAAAAAAAAAAAATTTAAAATTTTTAAAACATTTTTTTATAACTTCATAAAAAGTTTCTCGTGCGCATGAGATACATGTCTAAAAAAAAAAGAATGTTTTTTGTTTTTTTTTATAACTTTATAAAAAGTTTCTCCTGCGCATGAGATACATGTCTAAAAAAAAAAAAATTAAACATTTTTTAAAACATTTTTATAACTTCATAAAAAGTTTCTCGTGCGCATGAGATACATGTCTAAAAAAAAAAAATTAAAAATTTTTTTTAATTTTTTTTATAACTTCATAAAAAGTTTCTCGTGCGCATGAGATACATGTCTAAAAAAAAAAAATTAAAAATTTTTTTTAATTTTTTTTATAACTTCATAAAAAGTTTCTCGTGCGCATGATACATGTCTAAAAAAAAAAGAATGTTTTTTTTTTTTTTTTTTATAACTTTATAAAAAGTTTCTCGTGCGCATGAGATACATGTCTAAAAAAAAAAATTTTACATTTTTAAAAAAATTTTTTATAACTTCATAAAAAGTTTCTCGTGCGCATGAGATACATGTCTAAAAAAAAATTTAAAAAATTT
>NC_084752.1:5196062-5266062 GCF_033978785.1 Entelurus aequoreus
CAATGAAAAAGATATAACTCGACGGCAGTTTTCATTATCAGCTCATTTAAAAAATGAGATTTTGTCATCAAAAACAGTTATTTATCAACACGCAAAATTCCCTAAAATTGGTACCGTTATAGATTCCCAGGTACCAACATGAACAGTGTCCATCCTCAGGCCTGCCACACTTCCAAGGTTTAATGAGAGTACTTAAGGGACTCGGGAATGTGAGGAAATGCACAGACTAAAAATATTACTAAACATAAGTGGTTGTCACTAAGTGCTCAGGCCCCTAAATGAGCAGCAATACTTTCAAGTGAACGACGCCCCTCCTTGGAACACATTTTCCTCTTCCCTTCCTTCCACGTCCTCTCCAATGTTCTTGTCCTCCATCAACGTCTCCTTGTTTATCTGCACCAGTGTCTCGTACACCGCCCTTCTTGTTCTATTCTTGTTTCCTGTCAGCGCCACGCCACCGCGGAGGGCTTGCAGACAGCCTCGAGGCAAGCGAGGAGGCGGAGGCGGGAGCGGAGGGTCTGCTGAGGCCACCTTGCCAACGAGCGTACCTATCTACCCACTCTCTAATGCAGGGGTGGGCAATTAACTTTTACCGGGGGCCGCATGAGCAACCCGAGCACTGCTGGAGGGCCACACCGACAATATTTCCATTCAATTTTGCTCAAATTATTTTTGATATACCGTAAGATAAATAATAATCATTTCATTTCACCTAACTTAACTTTATACAAAAGCAGATTGCGTTTGAAGGTTTTATTTTTAACACTGTCTTACACAACACTTCCTGATGTATAATACAATGCAAAAATGTCAATTTCTGTCACTTTATCCTGCATCCTTTTTAAAAGTCCAACATTATTCCCTGTCAGATTTGGACAACCATCTGTTGTCACACCTGCCAGCTTGTCCCATTTCAGTCCTAACACGTCCAAACACGCATTTACCTATGTGAACAAGTCATTACCCGTGGTTGTCTCTGTCAATTGACTGCATGGCTGCCAGCTCCTCCGTGGTTTGAAAGTCTGCAGTTATCCCACGTAAGAAGATGAACAGCTAGGCGGTGTCACGTACATCGCAGCTCTCATCCAAAGCCAGCGAAAAACAGTCAAAGTCGTTCTGTTCTTCAGCTGAAGCTCCAAGTTTCCAGCGACGGTCTCAACCCGCCTCGTTACAGTGCGTCGGGAGAGTGACACGTTCTCAAATGTGCCCCTCTTCTCCAGGCATAGAGTCCAATAAGCACTCCTTAATAAATTATCCGTCAGAAAACGCCTTACTTTTTCTGGCGATTTTGTGAGAAATGACGAAACTTGTCCTGACAGCTGCATCTCTGGGGGTGTGAAATTTGGCAAAAAAGTCCTTGTTGGGTTTGCAGTTTTACCATCAACGCATCAGCCTCCCTTGTGCGCTCTTCATTTTATTTTGTAATTTGTGATTGCCGCTGTTCACATTCACTCACACGGAAGTAATACAAATAACGCTTTTCAAAACAAAAGTATTGTATTGCACACTCGACATAGATATTTTAAAATGTATTTTGTAATTTATGATTGGCCTCACGCGGGCCGGACAGGGACCCACAAAGGGCCGGATATGGCCCGCGGGCCGTAGAATGCCCAAGGTCTGCTCTAATGGCTTCTCCGCCGTGAGGATTGAAAGTATCGGCAAGTTCCACAATCGGGTTTGGAGTTTCAGCGAAACCTAAGAAGTTTGACAATGTTCGCTATTTGGAGTCATTAAAGTTTTTGTGTGTCACCTGTTCACACATTTTTGTTCAGGGAGACTCATTACTTTTGACATTTAGGTGCCAAGAAACTTCATCCAATTTTTGCAAAAGTTTGGAAATAAATTATTAGGATCATCTAGTGCAGTTCTCAAACTTTTTTCACCAAGGACCAGCTCAGAAAACACTTGGCTCCCAATGTCATCGGCGGTCACTCGAACGAGTATGACGGTCCTCCTGGTAAGGGGGGTATCCCTTTATGGAGGATGCCTGTGTGTGACTTTCTTTAAGTCCCATCTTAAAACTCATTTGTATAATCTAGCCTTTAAATAGACCCCCCCCTTTTTTTTTTTTTTTTTTTTTTTTTAGACCAGTTGATCTGCCGTTTCTTTTCTTCTCTCCTCTTCTCCCCTGTCCCTTGCGAGTGGGAGTTGCATAGGTCCGGTGGCCATGGATGAAGTGCTGGCTGTCCAGAGTCGGGACCCCGGGTGGACCACTAGCCTGTGCATCGGTTGGGGACATCTCTGCGCTGCTGACCCGTCTCCGCTCGGGATGGTTTCCTGTTGGCCCCGCTGTGGACTGGACTCCCGCTGATGTGTTGGATCCACTGTGGACTGGACTTTCACAATGTTATGTCAGACCCACTCGACATCCGTTGCTTTCGGTCTCCCCTAGAGGGGGGGGGGTTACCCACATATGCGGTCCTCTCCAAGGTTTCTCATAGTCATTCACCGACGTCCCACTGGGGTGAGTTTTTCCTTGCCCGTATGTGGGCTCTGTACCGAGGATGTCGTTGTGGCTTGTACAGCCCTTTGAGACACTTGTGATTTAGGGCTATATAAATAAACATTGATTGATTGATTGATTTAACATGGGGAGACTGGTGCACAGACAGTCACCACACGAGCCTTGACAGATCCGGGGTCAGGGTCCAGTGGCACGGAGTCCGAGATGACTGGGGACCCTTTTCTGCTGCAGCCTTCATCCGCCATCCCAGCCGTTGTGACGCTCCATAGGGTTAGTGTTAGAATAATTGTTTCTAAATGATCACAAAAACTTTGGTATTACATTGAGTTCCTGACAAGAAGACAAAAGCTGTCTTTGAAACCTACCAAGAGTAAGGCTCGTAAAACTCCACTGTGGGGGGGGGGGGGGCAAGATGAAGGTGTTCCTGTGTTCTTTCAGGTATGGTAATCAACAAAAGGATGTTGTTCTGGCCCAAGACTTCAGAGCGGAGAGATGACAGGATCTGCCCAATTTCCGGGCGACCTCTTTTTGAAGTATTTTACGAACTCTTTTTGAACTGACTTTTCTGTGAATTGTTTACGACCTTTTCTGTGAACTTTTTGCGACCTTTGTCCTTTGGAAACAGTAGGTGGCCATGTGGTCGGGGAGGGTCCAAAATAAAAGGAGGAGGCATGCAATATTTTGGCAGAGCGTGCTGGAGACTGTACAAGAGCGGGCGGTATGGCGTGGTGGGTAGAGCGCCCGTGTTCAGAAACCTGAGGGTTGCAGGTTCGCTCCCCGCCTCTTACCATGCCGTTGTGTCCTTGGGCAGGACACTTCACCCTTGCCCCCGGTGCCGCTCACACCGGTGAATGAATGTTGAATGAATGATAGGTGGTGGTCGGAGGGGCCGTCAGTCTACCCCAGGGCAGCTGTAGCTACGAAAGTAGCTTACCACCACCAGGTGTGTATGAATGATGGGTTTTTAACATGTAAAGCGACTTTGGGTACTTAGAAAAGCGCTATATAAATCCCAGGTATTATTATTATTATTATTATTATTATTATTATTAAGAGTACAGTGTGTCCAGGCGTGTCTCCTCAATTGAGTCCAAATTGAATTCTGTCTCTGTTTAATTCTTTGCCTCTTGTCTTGTTTAATAAATGTCATCAGTGTTTGAACCTGACAGTTAGCAAATCATCTCCGCCTGTTCCACCGTTGAGATCTTGGTGTTGGTATTTCCCCCATAACCGGGCCCACATGGATGTGGGGGTGCCTTCTTCTGCCATCGCAGCCGTTGCGGTGGTTCTTACATCTACCGTCTTCTGCCTGCTCCACCGTTGAGGTCTTCACCGTATCCCTGGCTAGGGGTTCAGTCAGGTACTAGGCCTTTGCCAAGGGCCACCTGGGGTAACAGTAGTAAAGGGGTTAACCTCCTAGTGCCCCAAGACCCCATAGAGGAGCCTCCACTGCCGGATGCACTTTAACGTCATGCCCAGGACCCCATGTACCACCTTAATGACCTACATTCAGATACAGTAGCCTAGTAGGCCCAAGTATTGTGAATATACAGTATCTATACAATGAGGTGGGATGTATTATTTTGTCAAAGAAGAAATGCTCACTAGCACAGATTTAGACACACTATATTGCCAAAAGTATTTGGCCACCCATCCAAATGATCAGAATCAGGTGTATAAAATCAAGCACTTGGTTGCCAGGAGAATGGTACATTTGAGTGTGAAATTTGGTGGAGGAGGAATTATGGTGTGGGGTTGTTTTTCCAGGAGTTGGGCTTGGCCCCTTAGTTCCAGTGAAAGGAACGTTGGATGCTCCAGGTTACCAAAAACATTTCGGACAATTCCAGTTTGGAGCGGGCCCCTTCCTCTTCCAACATGACTGTGCACCAGTGCACAAAGCAAGGCCCATAAAGACATGGATGACAGAGCCTTGTGTGGATGAACTTGACTGGCCTGCACAGAGTCCTGACCTCAACCCGATAGAACACCTTTGGGATGAATTAGAACGGAGACTGAGAGCCAGGCCTTCTTTCGACCAACATCAGTGTGTGACCTCACCAATGCGCTTTTGGAAGACACACTCCGCAACCTTGTGGACAGCCTTCCCAGAAGAGTTGAAGCTGTAATATCTGCAAAAAGGTGG
This sequence comes from Entelurus aequoreus, assembly GCF_033978785.1. Classification (NCBI taxonomy): domain Eukaryota; kingdom Metazoa; phylum Chordata; class Actinopteri; order Syngnathiformes; family Syngnathidae; genus Entelurus; species Entelurus aequoreus. The sequence goes on from NC_084752.1 coordinate 5,200,673, forward strand.
ACCCACATCATATTGAACCCTATGGGTTAGGAATGAGAACGAGAGCTGAGTCAGAAGGCAAAGCTCTCGGTCTACCGAGGTATCTACATTCCTACTCTCACCTATGGTCATGAAGTGTGGGTCATGACCGACAGAATAAGATCGCGGATACAAGCGACCGAAATGAGTTTCCTCAGAAGGGTGGCTGGCATCTCCTTTAGAGATAGGGTGAGCAGATCAGTCACCCGAGAGAGACTCGGAGTAGAGCCGCTGCTCCTTCGCTTGGTAAGGAGCCAGCTTAGGTGGTTCGGGCATCTCGTGCGGATGCCTCACGAGCGTCTCCCTAGGGAGGTCCTCGTTGCACGTCCCACTGGGAGGAGGCCCCGCGGCAGGCCAAGGACCAGATGGGGGGATTACATCAGGATTCCCCAGGAGGAAGTTGCTAATGTTGCTCTGGAGAGGGAAGTCTGGGGGTCTCTGCTGGAGCTGTTGTCCCCGCGACCCGAGTCCGGATAAGCGGTTGAGGATGGATGGACGGGTTAGGAATGGTATGGCACTTCAAGTTCATATGTGAGTCAAAGCAGGTGGCCAAATACTTTTGGCAATATAGTGTATTTGTGAACAATCTTTGAGAGGAATAGGTGAATATAGCAAAAGTTTCAGATTTTTTGAGTTCAACTCATGAAAAACGGGAGCGTCTATATCAGGGGTCACCAACGCGGTACCCGCGGGCACCAGGTAGCCCGTAAGGACCAGATGAGTAGCCCGCTGGCCTGTTCTAAAAATAGCTCAAATAGCAGCACTTACCAGTGAGCTGCCTCTATTTTTTAAATTGTATTTATTTACTAGCAAGCTGGTCTCGCTTTGCCCGACATTTTTAATTCTAAGAGAGACAAAACTCAAATAGAATTTGAAAATCCAAGAAAATATTTTAAAGACTTGGTCTTCACTTGTTTAAATAAATTCATTATTTTTTTTACTTTGCTTCTTATAACTTTCAGAAAGACAATTTTAGAGAAAAAATACAACCTTAAAAATGATTTTAGGATTTTTAAACACATACCTTTTTACCTTTTAAATTCCTTCCTCTTCTTTCCTGACAATTTAAATCAATGTTCAAGTAAATGTATTTTTTTATTGTAAAGAATAATAAATACATTTTAATTTAATTCTTCATTTTAGCTTCTGTTTTTTCGACGGAGAATATTTGTGAAATATTTCTTCAAACTTATTATGATTAAAATTCCAAAAAATTATTCTGGCAAATCTAGAAAATCTATACAATAAAATTTAAATCTTATTTCAAGGTCTAAAATTTTTGTGGTCTTAATTGATGACTGGTGTGCCCGGGACCGTGTGGTTAAGTATATGTTGAATACAAAACATCGTGGCCGTTAGCCAAGAAAAATCTGTTATTTTTCCGCACCATTTTATAAGCCGCGGGTTTTAAAGCGTGGGGAAAAAAGTCGAGGAAAATACGGTATAAAACTCCACCCAAAGGTGTCGTCATCCCATTGAGTTGAGTTTTTTCTTGGCCTGATGTGGGATCTGAGCAGAGGATGTCGTCGTGGCTTGTGCAGCCCTTTGAGACACTCGTGATTTAGGGCTATATAAGTCAACTTTGATTGATTGATTATTATATCGGAATCTCTACTCATCAACAACCGCTAATGGAAAAAAGTTTGTCGCTCAATAATAGGACCAGCCCTAAGCTGGCGGACATCAAATGTAGTCTTGAATGGGTGTTGTCAGGACACTTGAGGCCACATCCCATTCAGTCCTAACGTTAACAGAGAATGAAGACTCAGCTCTGCCTCCAAAGACCCCTGCGCTCCCGTCCTCCACGTCGATACGTCTTCGCTTTGCCGGAAAGGCCCCGGGCAGCCCGTTGTCACCAAGATCAATGAGGCGTCCGAGCACAGATCTTCTTGTCAGGTCTGTTAGAGAGAGGGTCTGCTTGCGAGATCTCGTCCGCACATCGGGTCCATTAATTTTGTCTCCGGCTCGCGAGTTGAATTATTTAGTGGTCACGTCCGCGCGCACAAGTCAAACAACAGCCGGGGAATTATTTTCCCAATTAAATTGCTATTTGCTGAGTCAACGCCAAGCCACCGGGTCCTTCCTCGTCACTTCATATGCAAACTGGACACCTCTTCGCTTGTTGATAGAGCTGTCGTTGTCAACATTAGCACAGCAGCTTTTAAAATCCACTCTTTATGCGGCTCTCTACCACCGCACCCCAAATATTATAACACTTGGCCATACACACGTGGAGTTATGTACTTAACCAAAAAAAAAAAGGTGAAATAACTGAAAACATTTTAGGATGTAATTTTTGTAAATATAAATGTTTTGGATGTAAAAGTGTTAAAGTATTTGTAAATGTGTGTTTTTGAGGCAAAACTACAAGTGTAAAAACTAGGGATGTCCGATAATGGCTTTTTGCCGATATCCGATATTGTCCAACTCTTTAATTACCGATACCGATATCAACCGATATATGCAGTCGTGGAATTAAAACATTATTATGCCTAATTTGGCAACCATGTATGGTGAAGATAAGGTACTTTAAGAAAAATAATAAAATTAGATAACTAAATTAAAAACATTTTCTTGAATAAAAAAGAAAGTACAACAATATAAAAACAGTTACATAGAAACTAGTAATTAATGAAAATGAGTCAAATTAACTGTTAAAGGTTAGTACTATTAGTGGAGCAGCAGCACGCACAATCATTTGTGCTTACGGACTGTATCCCTTGCAGACTGTATTGATATATATATTGATATATAATGTAGGAACCAGAATATTGATAACAGAAAGAAATGGGGGGAGGGAGGTTTTTTGGGTTGGTGCACTAATTGTAAGTGTATCTTGTGTTTTTTATGTTGATTTAATACAAAAAAACAAACAAAAAAAAAGAAAAAAAAAAAGATACAGATAAAAAAAACGATACCGATAATTTCCGATATTACATTTTAACGCATTTATCGGCCTGCCGATATTATCGGACATCCCTAGTAAAAACTAGGGATGTCCGATAATGGCTTTTTGCCGATATCCGATATTCCGATATTGTCCAACTCTTAATTACCGATATCAACCGATCAGGGCCGGCCCGTGGCATAGGCGGTATAGGCAAACGCTAAGGGCGCCGTCCACCAGGGGGCGCCACGCCAGTGCCACAAATGTTGGAGAGAAAAAAAAAAGAAAAAAAAAGTTGGTACTATTATTTCTAAATACAAAAAATAATCCCACATTAATTAAAATGCAAAGTAAAGCCTATTTAATAGAAATATTATTTGTTACAACATTACGCCCCCCCCTCCCCCTGCACGGTGCGCCCCCTCCCTTCCCGTATCATGACTCTTTTTGGACGTCACCACATCAAAAAATCAACACAGGATGTCAAAACGGCCAAAACTGTCAGGTGCCCAGGGAAGAAAAAATAGAAAAGAAGAGGAGGAGAAACGAGAAAAAGACAGAGGTAGCAGGTAGGTAACGTTAGCCTACATGAAATTATTTGTCTGTTACAGAATGTGATAGTAACCTGGCTTATTAGCATTAAGCTAATGTTACATGATTCGGCAATTGCTAATCAATAAATAGGTAGTTCTGTTCTAACGTCGGGTTAATATTGTGGAGGGGGCTAAATTGTTATGGAAAATAATAATGTAACGTTAGGTAATTACAGTACTCCCACCTTACATTCCTCAGGGACATTTGTATTAGATCTTTGAAGCAGGTGTTTTTTGTTTACATTGTTATTGCCTTCTGGCTAGCTAATGTTTGCCCTGCAGGTAATAGTCACTTTTCCACCCCTTTATATATTAGGTATAGTTGTAAGCCTAGTTGTTAAAGTGCACATCATTAATGTTAATTAAGCAATATCACATGAGAGGGAATGCTGTTTTTTTAATTTGAGCACTGCTGTGATTCGGTTAAAGATCATCATAACATAACATTCTCATATAATATGTTAATTTGCTTTCTTTAAGTAAAAAAAAAAGGTCAAAGACAAAGCTATTCGGTTTCTTGTGAATATATACACTTCACTTGCCTAGGGCGCCAGATTGGTTAGGGCCAGGCCTGCAACCGATACCGATATATACAGTCGTGGAATTAACACATTATGCCTAATTTGGACAAACAGGTATGGTGAAGATAAGGTCCTTTTTTTAAAAAAATTATAAAATAAAATAAGATAAATAAATGAAAAACATTTTCTTGAATAAAAAAGAAAGTACAACAATATAAAAACAGTTACATAGAAACTAGTAATTAATGAAAAATTAGTCAAATTAACTGTTAAAGGTTAGTACTATTAGTGGACCAGCAGCACGCACAATCATGTGTGCTTACGGACTGTATCCCTTGCAGACTGTATTGATATATATTGATATATAATGTAGGAACCAGAATATTAATAACAGAAAGAAACAACCCTTTTGTGTGAATGAGTGTAAATGGGAGTTTTTTTGGGTTGGTGTACTAATTGTAAGTGTATCTTGTGTTTTTTATGTTGATTTAATAAATACATTTTAAAAATAAAATTAAAAATAAAAAACCGATACCGATAAAAAAAAAAAACGATACCGATAATTTCCGATATTACATTTTAAAGCATTTATCGGACATCTCTAGTAAAAACTACTCAACTTAATGTACATGTAACAACTATTTACTTTTGTAACTTTTTCTTTCGCAAATGTTTATTTCATTATGTCATTTTAGCACATGTTAAAGTTTTCAGTTTGTACAGCAATATTACATTGTGAAATACAATCAAATTTTACAAAATTAAAAACTAGTGTAACTTAAGTTATTTGTACAAACTGTTTTTAATTTTGTAAAATTGTATTATATTATTTTTGCAAATGTATATATACAGTACAGGCCAATGGTTTGGACACACCTTCTCATTCAATGCGTTTTCTTTATTTTCATGACTATTTACATTGTAGATTGTCACATCAAAACTATGAATGAACACATGTGGAGTTATGTAATTATCAAAAAAAAGGGGAAATAACTGAAAACATTTTAGGATGACGGGGAAAAAATGGTAACTTAGTCGCCAGGATTTAACTTTAAAATATACAGTGGAGGTTTTTTTTTTTAGAACATTTTACGGGGGGAAAATGGTAACTTAATCGCCAGAATTATACTGTAAAATACACAGTGGTTTTTTTCTTTTATAACATTTTCCGGGGAAAAAAATGGTGACTAAGTCGCTAGAATTCAACTGTAAAATATTCAGTGTTTTTTGGGGGGTTTTTTTATTACATTTTACAAGAAAAAAATGGTAACTTCGTCTCCAGAATTTTACTGTAAAATATACAGTGGAGGGTTTTTTTTTAGAACATTTTACGGGAAAAAAATGGTAACTTAATCGCCAAAATTTTACTGTAAAATATACAGTGTGTTTTTTTTATAACATTTGACGGGGAAAAAATGGTAACTTAGTCGCCAGAATTTAACTTTAAAATATACAGTGGGGTTAATTTACAACATTTTCTGGGGGAAAAATGGTAACTTAATCGCCAGAATTATACTGTAAAATATACAGTGGTTTTTTTCTTTTATAACATTTTCCGGGGGAAAAAATGGTAACTAAGTCGCCAGAATTTAACTGTAAAATATTCAGTGTTTTTTGTTTTTGTTTTATTACATTTTACAAGAAAAAAATGGTAACTTTGTCTCCAGAATTTTACTGTAAAATATACAGTGGGCTTTTTTTTTACAACATTTTACGGGAAAAAAATGGTAACTTAATCGCCAGAATTTAACTTTAAAATATACAGTGGGGTTAATTTAGAACATTTTCTGGGGGGAAAATGGTAACTTAATCGCCAGAATTATACTGTAAAATATACAGTGGTTTTTTTCTTTTATAACATTTTCCGGGGAAAAAATGGTAACTAAGTCGCCAGAATTTAATTGTAAAATATTCAGTGTTTTTTTTGTTTTTTTTATTACATTTTACAAGAAAAAAATGGTAACTTCGTCTCCAGAATTTAACTGTAAAATATACAGTGGGGTTTTTATTACAACATTTTACGGGGAAAAAATGGTAACTTAATCGCCAGAATTTTACTGTAAAATATACAGTGGGGGTTTTTTTTTTTACAACATTTTACGGGAAAAAAATGGTAACTTAATCGCCAGAATTTGACTGTAAAATATACAGTGTGTTTTTTTTATAACATTTGACGGTGAAAAAATGGTAACTTAGTCGCCAGAATTTTACTTTAAAATATACAGTGGAGTTAATTTACAACATTTTCTGGGGGAAAAATGGTAACTTAATCGCCAGAATTATACTGTAAAATATACAGTGGTTTTTTTCTTTTATAACATTTTCCGGGGGAAAAAAATGGTAACTAAGTCGCCAGAATTTAACTGTAAAATATTCAGTGTTTTTTGTTTTGTTTTTATTACATTTTACAAAAAAAAAATGGTAACTTCGTCTCCAGAATTTAACTGTAAAATATACAGTGGGGTTTTTTTTACATTTTACGGGAAAAAAATGGTAACTTAATCGCCAGAATTTTACTGTAAAATATACATTGTGTTTTGTTTTTTTTTTACAACATTTTACGGGAAAAAAATGGTAACTTAATCGCCAGAATTTGACTGTAAAATATACAGTGTGTTTTTTTTATAACATTTGACGGTGAAAAAATGGTAACTTAGTCGCCAGAATTTTACTTTAAAATATACAGTGGAGTTAATTTACAACATTTTCTGGGGGAAAAATGGTAACTTAATCGCCAGAATTATACTGTAAAATATACAGTGTTTTTTTTCTTTTATAACATTTTCCGGGGGAAAAAAATGGTAACTAAGTCGCCAGAATTTAACTGTAAAATATTCAGTGTTTTTTGTTTTGTTTTTATTACATTTTACAAAAAAAAAATGGTAACTTCGTCTCCAGAATTTAACTGTAAAATATACAGTGGGGTTTTTTTTACATTTTACGGGAAAAAAATGGTAACTTAATCGCCAGAATTTTACTGTAAAATATACATTGTGTTTTTGTTTTTTTTTACAACATTTTACGGGAAAAAAATGGTAACTTAATCGCCAGAATTTGACTGTAAAATTTACAGTGTTTTTTTTATAACATTTGACGGGGAAAAAATGGTAACTTAGTCGCCAGAATTTAACTTTAAAATATACAGTGGGGTTAATTTACAACATTTTCTGGGGGAAAAATGGTAACTTAATCGCCAGAATTATACTGTAAAATATACAGTGGTTTTTTTCTTTTATAACATTTTCCGGGGAAAAAAATGGTGACTAAGTCGCTAGAATTTAACTGTAAAATATTCAGTGTTTTTTTTTTTTTTTTATTACATTTTACAAGAAAAAAATGGTAACTTCGTCTCCAGAATTTAACTGTAAAATATACAGTGTTTTTTTTTTTACAACATTTTACGGGAAAAAAATGGTAACTTAATCGCCAGAATTTTACTGTAAAATATACAGTGTGTTTTTTTTATAACATTTGACGGGGAAAAAATGGTAACTTAGTCGCCAGAATTTAACTTTAAAATATACAGTGGGGTTAATTTACAACATTTTCTGGGGGGAAAATGGTTACTTAATCGCCAGAATTATACTGTAAAATATACAGTGGTTTTTTTCTTTTATAACATTTTCCGGGGGAAAAAATGGTAACTAAGTCGCTAGAATTGAACTGTAAAATATTCAGTGTTTTTTGTTGTTTTTTTTATTACATTTTACAAGAAAAAAATGGTAACTTCGTCTCCAGAATTTAACTGTAAAATATACGGTGGGGTTTTTTTATTTTTTATAACATTTTACGGGGAAAAAAATGGTAACTTAGTCGCCAGAATTTTACTGTAAAATATACAGTGGGTTTTTTCTTTTATAACATTTTCGGGGGGGAAAAATGGTAACTAAGTCGCCAGAATTTAACTGTATAATATTCAGTGTTTTGTTTTTGTTTTTTATTACATTTTACAAGAAAAAAATGGTAACTTCGTCTCCAGAATTTAACTGTAAGATATACGGTGGGGTTTTTTTATTTTTTATAACATTTTACGGGGAAAAAATGGTAACTTACACGCCAGAATTTTACTGTAAAACTCAGTTGTTTGTCAACATATTACTTACTGCAAATGGAAAAACAGTACAACTGTTTTTTGTTCATTCTGGAAAACTTTTTACAGTTAAAACAAGTGGTACTGTTTTTTTCATTCACAGTAATGCGCCATAAAATCAACCGTATATTTTTCAGGCAAAAATTTTTACAGGAAAAAAAAAAGATTGGTTGAGTTATTTTTAATTTTTTTTATTTACTGTGGCATTCTGTGAAAAACCACTGTAAAATTTTAAATTGTACAATTTCATGGATACGTTTTAAGTATGTATTTTTATTTTAACATTTGGAAAGTACAGTATATTTGTTACAATATTGAAGTTTTAAAAGAGATGCAATTTCATGTGTTCCATATATTTTTTCTGTCAAAATGGAAAGAAGGGATACATTTAGTAAGAAAATATAGAGTACTTTATTTTCCAGGCGTTTGCGGGCCATATCAAATTATGTGGCGGGCCAAATCTGGCCCCCGAGCCTTGAGTTTGACAAACGTTGCAAATTTCAATACCAACAAAGAAATTGACTCAAAAACCGCCCCAACGTAAGTTAAATGAGGCTCCACTTTTCCAAAACTGCACTAGCTTGATGCTAATACACATTGGTTTCGCTATTGACATGCTACTGATTAGCATTAGCCGCTTAACATGGCCATTACAACACCTCCAAATTTGTAAATGAAAACTACAATCAATATACACATGACAACCAAACAGCTGGTGCGTAAAAAGTACAACACTTACAGTATTAACACTTTTTAGGGCACAAAAAAGACGAGACCGCACAGACTGAACTGACACTATATACCAGTGTTTTTCAACCACTGGTGTGCCGTGGGAGATGATCTAATTTCACCTATTTGGGCTAAATATATTTTTTGCAAACCAGTAATTATAGTCTGCAAATTATGTGTGGAGTGTCGGTGCTGTCTAGAGGTCGGTAGAGTAACCGTGTAATACTCTTCCATATCAGTAGGTGGCAGCCGGTATATAATTGCTTTGTAGATGTCGGGAACAGCGGGAGGCAGTGTGCAGGTAAAAAGGTGTCTAATGCTTACACCAAAAATAAACAAAAGGTGAGTGCCCCTAAGAAAAGACATTGAAGCTTAGGGAAGGCTATGCAGAACGAAAGTAAAACTGAACTGGCTACAAAGTAAACAAAAACAGAATGCTGGACGACAGCAAAGACTTACTGTGGAGCAAAGACGGCGTCCACAATGTACATCCAAACATGACATGACAATCAACAATGTCAACACAAAGAAGGATAAAAACAACAGAAATATTCTTGATTGCTAAAAACAAAGTAGATGCGGGAAATATCGCTCAAAGGAAGACATGAAACTGCTACAGGAAAATACCAACAAAAAGAGGAAAAGGCACCAAAATAGGAGCGCGAGACAAGAACTAAAACACTACACACAGGAAAACAGCAGAAAACTCCAAATAAGTCAGGGTGTGGTGTGACAGGTGGTGACAGTACACCTACTTTGAGACAAGAGCTATAGTCATGCATAGTTGGTTATGGTTTAAAGTCATATACTTTTTACTGTCAACTGAATTTCGTTTTTTAATGATTTCTGCTGGTGGTGTGCCTCCGGATTTTTTCTACGCAAAAAATGTGCCTTGGCTCATAAAAAAATTGAAAAACCCTGCCATGTACTACTGCCATCTAACACCATGGACTTGCAACTCCAATTGAGACTGACAAATGTCACAATAAAACGAGATCTAAAATCCAGACAGCAGCTCATCCTAAAATGTTTCTATAAAAAACAATTGATATTTAACAAGACACAAAAAAAAAAAGTACTAAAAATTGCTACCATTGAGTACTGGTTTCAGTTTTTAGGTACGAGGAATTGAAATGTGAACGGTAGCAGTCCCTAGTAAGATGCAAATTCATTACCTTAGCACAGGGGTCACCAACGCGGTGCCCGCGGGCACCAGGTAGCCCGTAAGGACCAGATGAGTCGCCCGCCGGCCTGTTCTAAAAATAGCTCAAATAGCAGCACTTACCAGTGAGCTGCCTCTATTTTTTAAATTTTATTTATTTACTAGCAAGCTGGTCTCGCTTTGCTCGACATTTTTAATTCTAAGAGAGACAAAACTCAAATAGAATTTGAAAATCCAAGAAAATATTTTAAAGACTTGGTCTTCACTTGTTTAAATAAATTCATTATTTTTTTTACTTTGCTTCTTATAACTTTCAGAAAGACAATTTTAGACAAAAAATACAACCTTAAAAATGATTAAGATTTTTAAACACATATACCTTTTTACCTTTTAAATTCCTTCCTCTTCTTTCCTGACAATTCAAATCAATGTTCAAGTAATTTTTTTTGTTTTATTGTAAAGAATAATAAATACATTTTAATTTAATTCTTCATTTTAGCTTCAGTTTTTTCGACGAAGAATATTTGTGAAATATTTCTTCAAATTTATTATGATTAAAATTCAAAAAAAATATTCTGTCAAATCTAGAAAATCTGTAGAATCAAATTTAAATCTTATTTCAAGGTCTAAAATTTTTGTTCTGGAAAATCTAGAAGAAATAATGATTTGTCTTTGTTAGAAATATAGCTTGGTCCAATTTGTTATATATTCTAACAAAGTATAGATTGGATTTTAACCTATTTAAAACATGTCATCAAAATTCTAAAATTAATCTTAATCAGGAAAAATTACTAATGATGTTCCATAAATTCTTTTTTAAAGTTTTTCTCTTCTTTTTTTCGGTTGAATTTTGAATTTTAAAGAGTCGAAATTGAAGATAAACTATGTTTCAAAATTTAATTGTCATTTTTTTTCGTGTTTTCTTCTCTTTTAAACCATTCAATTAAGTGTAAATATCATTAATTATTAATAATAACATAGAGTTAAAGGTACATTGAGCAAATTGGCTATTTCTGGCAATTTATTTAAGTGTGTATCAAACTGGTAGCCCTTCGCATTAATCAGTACCCAAGAAATAGCTCTTGGTTTCAAAAAGGTTGGTGACCCCTGCCTTAGCATATATTACCTTTCACGATCACCACTCAAACTCAATAAAACATTTCTTCCACTCACCGAGTCCAGTTCACCTCTTCAGAACGTCTCGGAAACAGGAAGAGATTGGTTGCAGAAACACCTTCTCTCCTCTCTTCGGGTGACAAAACCAGCTTTTTGGCCTCGTTTCAGACTTCATACGAGCTTTGCTGCGATCTTGACCCCCAGTTTGGTGTCCTTTATCCCACTTGCTCTTTGTCTTTCATTCCGGCCACTTCTCCTCTGGCCTGAGCGCTGCCTCTCCCACCTGAACCTGATTGGAAAAAATCAGGACACACCTTTTCCTGGTTGCCAATCAGGATGCTTTACTTGCCAGCCCTGTCCTCTGGATGGGGCTACATTATTAATAAATCCTTATAATTAGTACACGCAATACATTTTTAAATTATTACTTAAATGTGTCATAACTGAAGTTGTCATTAATAAAATGCATGTGTTATTAAATGTATCATTAATTGATTTAATGTAAAATAATATTTATTTAAATAGTTTAATATTTATGTCAATATCCAACTAATTATTCATTTGTTAATATAAAAAAATGTTTAACCCTGTAAGACCCAAATATAGAAAAACCTAAAAAAAAAAAAATATTTGACTACGATGTTGTTGTAGGAGGCATTTGAACACAACACAAGGGTAGAATGTATACTATCCATGTATAGAGAAAATACTTCAGGCAGTGATGTAGTGGAGGGAATACAACCTGTTTAAGCCCACTGCAACAAGCCAGCATTTTTGACTACCACATTCACCCAGTGTTGTATAATTGCAACAATTATATAACAAGCTCTAAATGAAATTTGATGCATCTGTTCCACAATAACTACATATGTACATGCTCTAGACCAGGGGTGTCCAAACTTTTTCCACTGAGGGCCGCACACGGAAAAATTAAAGCATGTGGGGGCCATTTTGATATTTTAAATTTTTAAATCATAACAAAATATATGGATTTTTTTTTTTTTTTTTTACCTTTAGGGGTCCCGGGACCATAAAGGGTCTCATTAAATTGTTAAAAGTAAGTCAAATTATTTTTATTTTTTTATTATTTACAGTAAATCTCTATATCAACTTCAAGTTGATATAAAGTAATAAAAAATAGGTTGTATGGCTTTAATGTCAAAAACAACTTTGTTGTTTATAGTAAAACTGAAATATGCAGTATTTAGTAATTAAAGCAAAAAAATATCAATAATGCATTGATTTTAATTCCTTAATATTTTTGAGTAATCACAGTGAAAAGATAAATAAAATACCACTAAATATATTTTGGATCCAAAATGTGCCCCCACTCATAAAGTGATACATTTTTATTAGGTGTTTCTTTTAGTTTCAACACTTAAGTTAGGAGATCAACTTCAGATATATCTGTCCATTTTACATTTGAACTATTATTTTGTTTGTTTTATGCTCTTTTGTCGAATAAAACGATGTTTTTATATGGCAAATACACAATATATGCAATATTTACCACTTAAAACATTTTAAAGTGAAATATTTGAAGTAATTGGAGCCTTAAAAATAATTCATTATAACATGGATTTTTTTGTCTTTTTTTTAATTTTATGAGCAATGGTAAAAAAAGAAAAATAAAGAAAGACAAAATTAAAAAAACTGCCTGCATGGCAGCTTTTGTGTCAACATTGCAACTTTTTCTCGTTAGATTTCACCTCATTCCACTTTTTTTAATGTTCTTTTTTATTTTTACAATAGTATTTCCAGAATGTGTGGCGGGCCGGTAAACAATTAGCTGCGGGCCGCAAATGGCCCCCGGGCCGCACTTTGGACACCCCTGCTGTATATATTTGTTTTTTTGAAAAATCCCACGTAATATACTTTGGGTAACAACAGTCAATATTTATTTATTTTATTTTATTTTTTAGGGGGGTAACAACAGTCAATATTTATTTTATTTTTTATTTTTTCTTATAAAATAAAAGTGAGCTTTTGTTAAACCAAATATTGTTTTTTTCCATATACAACAACCTATCTGGACTCGATAAGAGAATCGATAAGGATGATTTCTTATCAAACATCATCCCTAGTGTGATGTGACAGGTGGTGACAGTACACCTACTTTGAGACAAGAGCTATAGTGATGCATAGTTGGTTATGGTTTTTTAATGATTTCTGCTGGCGGCGTGCTTCCGGATTTTTTTCCAACGCAAAAAATGTGCCTTGGCTCAAAAAAGGTTGAAAAACACAGGTCTATACAATGTCTACTAGGATGCATGTAGTACAGATTTCTACTTTTTCTTTGGCCCCGCGTACTTCATGTCGACAAGTTCAACTTTTCTTCACAAAAATAAAAGAGTATTCCCTTCAGCGGCTGCAGCAGTCATACATCACAGAGCGACTCTCTGCCGCCGAACCAAAAGAGTCCTACTTTAGTTGATCTACAAAGAAGCCTGTGCAGTAAATAAGTAGGCTACAATACATTACGCGCCATCTAATCTGTCCACCTGACCACTCCGAATCTCATTCTCAGTGGACGCTGGAGGTTTTTTTCCTCCGTCGCACTGCAGACCGTGAAAATATTTTCCAGACTTAAAGGAAACGGGAGGCAAAGGCCATCAAGTGGAAGCGATAAAACAATGACCTTACCTGAGTCAGCTGGTAGACAATGCCGTTTTTAAATTGACGTATTCAAGTGTCGGCTATATTTACACTTCTGCAAAAAGGAGAATAGATAGACTTTCCACCCACTGAGATCCAGTACAAGAAATGCATCAACAACTCTTCATTAGAACATGTTTAGTAGTCAATGGCGGGCCGTGCGTTTCCCACCTAGGCCTTCAGGGACGTCCCACTTCAGTGATTACCTCTCAAAATACCATCATTGATGTCACCACATGACCATTGCTGGAGAAATACGACACAGGAACACATTTACGCCCTACTGCGCATTGAAACACATCAACAGTGTACAAAACGGGTTATTTTCTGGCGCATTTAAAAATAAATAAACTAGAGATGTCCGATAATATCGGTCTGCCGATATTATCGGCTGATAAATGCGTTAAAATGTAATATCGGAAATTATCGGTATCGGTTTTTTTTATCAGTATCGTTTTTTGTTTTTTTTATTAAATCCACATAAAAACCACAAGATACACTTACAATTAGTGCACCAACCCAAAAAACCTCCCTCCCCCATTTACACTCATTCACACAAAAGGGTTGTTTCTTTCTGTTATTAATATTCTGCTTCCTACATTATATATCAATATATATCAATACAGTCTGCAAGGGATACAGTCCGTAAGCACACATGATTGTGCGTGCTGCTGCTCCACTAATAATACTAACCTTTAACAGTTAATTTTACAAATTGTCATTAATTACTAGTTTCTATGTAACTGTTTTTATATTGTTTTACTTTATTTTTTATTCAAGAAAATGTTTTTAATTTATTTGTCTTTTTTATTTGATTCACCATACCTGGTTGTCCAAATTAGGCATAATAATGTGTTAATTCCACGACTGTATATATCGGTTGATATCGGTATCGGTTGATATCGGTATCGGTAATTAAAGAGTTGGACAATATCGGCATATCGGATATCGGCAAAAAGCCATTATCGGACATCCCTAAAATAAACCCTGCATCAGCAATTAAAAATTCCAAAAAAACATATTAAACGCAAAAAAATAAACAAATTAAATATTTGAACTCACAATTTGTCGGGCCCATTCGACCGGTGCCGCTCGTCAAGAGGTAGTCACCTGCAATGGTTTTCACTTCACAGGTGTGCCTGAAGCTCATGGAGAGAATGCCAAGAGTGTGCAAAGCAGTAATCAGAGCAAAGGGTGGCTATTTTGAAGGAACTAGAACATAAAACATGTTTTCAGTTATTTAATTTTTTTTTTCGTTAAGTACATAACGCCACATGTGTTCATTAATAGTTTTGATGTGACAATCTACAATGTAAATAGTCATGAAAATAAAGAAAACACATTGAATGAGAAGGTGTGTATATATACACACTACCGTTCAAAAGTTTGGGGTCACATGTAAATGTCCTTATTTTTGAAGGAAAAGCACTGTACTTTTCAATGAAGATAACTTTAAACTAGTCTTAACTTTAAAGAAATACACTCTATACATTGCTAATGTGGTAAATGACTATTCTAGCTGCAAATGTCTGCTTTTTGGTGCAATATCTACATAGGTGTATAGAGGCCCATTTCCAGCAACTATCACTCCAGTGTTCTAATGGTACAATGTGTTTGCTCATTGGCTCAGAAGGCTAATTGATGATTAGAAAACCCTTGTGCAATCATGTTCACACATCTGAAAACACTTTAGCTCGTTACAGAAGCTACAAAACTGACCTTCCTTTGAGCAGATTGACTTTCTGGAGCATCACATTTGTGGGGTCAATTAAACGCTCAAAATGGCCAGAAAAAGAGAACTTTCATCTGAAACTCGACAGTCTATTCTTGTTCTTAGAAATGAAGGCTATTCCACTAAATTGTTTGGGTGACCCCAAACTTTTGAACGGTATATATATATATATATATATGGTAACACTTTAGTATGGGGAACATATTCACCATTAATTAGTTGCTTATTAACATGCAAATGAGTAACATATTGGCTCTTAATGAGTCATTATTAAGTACTTATTAATGCCTTATTCTGCATGGCCTTATTTTACAACCAGTAAGCCATTAACTAAGAGTCTTCCCTCAATAACCTCAGAATTATTGCTTATTAGCAACCCTAACCCTAAACCTTATATGTTCCCCTAGTGTCCAAATATCTCTAAATTAAGTTTTTGTTACTTTAATAAGCAACTAATTAATGGTCAATATATATATATATATATATATATATATATATATATATATATATATATATATATATATATATATATATATATATATATATATATATATATATATATATATATATATATATATTATTTGGACACTAGGGGAACATGTTAGGGTTAGGGTTAGGGTTACTAATAAGCAATAATTCTGATAAGCAACTAATTAATGGTGAATATGTGTTCCCCATACTAAAATGTTACCATATATATATATATATATATATATATATATATATATATATATATATATATATATATATATATATATATATATATATATATATATATATATATATATATATATATATGTAACACTTTAGTATGGGGAACACATATTCACCATTAATTAGTAATTATATATATATATATATATATATATATATATATATATATATATATATATATATATATATATATATATATATATATATATATATATATATATATAGTAACACTTTAGTATGGGGAACACATATTCACCATTAATTAGTTGCTTATTAACATGTAAATTAGTAACATATTGGCTCTTAATTAGTACTTATTAATGCCTTATTCTGCATGGCCTTATTATACAACCAGTAAGCCATTAACTAAGAGTCTTCCCTCAATAACCTCAGAATTATTGCTTATTAGTAACCCTAACCATTACATGTTCCCCTAGTGTCCAAATAACTCTAAATTAAGTCTTTATTACATTAATAAGCAACTAATTAATGGTCAATATGTTCCCCATACTAAAGTGTTACCATATATACTGTATGTATGCTTTTTTTAAAAAAATAAAATAGGAACTTTTGTCTATTCATGTTTACATTGTTTATTATGGGGAACTCTGCTTCACGATACAAACTTTCGGTTCGCAAACCATATTCAAGAATCAAGTAAGTTTGTAAATGGAGGTTCCGCTGTACCCGCATTTACAACAACAAAAAAGACTGCAAAATGCAGCGTTCAGAGGCATCCAAACCGGGTGCAAGCTCAGGCCCAAATGCGTGGTGAACCTTATGATTTGACGCTTTAACGCCAGTATTTTGTGACAACATTTATAAGGCGGGGAAATGTTCCCCTTTAAAGTTTATGTTTGGCAACACTAAAAAGAAATGATCTCCGGGTTCTACGTTTATTTGTAATGCAACTCCTGTTTGGCTTTTCTTTTTTATTTCATTTGTTATTGCTTTAACCCTGCCAGCCAGCCATTTGTCAAAATCCTGCGTCGGGCACAAAGCGACTAAAATAGAAAATCCGTATGTGGGTAGTTGGCAGAGAGGGAAGGTTTGGTTCTCTGTACGTCTGCCCAGGCAGAGAAAAAGGGGGAATCTCAGTCACAGAGTAAAATATGGATAATGAATCAAACGGGCCTGAGAATGAAGAGATTCCACATATTATATAAATAAAGTACGCAAAGTTAAGGGACATTCGACAGCTATCCCTCCACTATGATGATGTAACCCTTTATTTAGACACATATTCCCTCCTGGGAAATAAAGTCTAATGGATCATTACAAGGAGAGCTGGACCCACATGTTTGTTTTTAATACATTTATTTATCTGCACTGCATGCTAAAAAGAAAAACTCCCACCAATATGTATTCATATTGCGGTGGAAAGGCTGAAATTAAACTGACAATATTGGCAACCTATGCAAAGCAATCACTGTGAGAGCACTCAGGGAAGATATGAACCCGGCATACCAACAAAGAGTTATTGGAGTTCAAACAAAAAGGGCCGAGGCGCGGCAGGTGACGGGAGTTTGGAGCTCACGCTGGTTCTTTCATGAAGCGTCTTACATGTTTCTTTCGGTACGCTGCCGGTGATACACGCTTTCAGTGTTTGCCAGTAAGCGGCTGCTTTTGAGGTGGCACTTTAGGAAGGTTCTTCCAACTAGGGATGATACTCGAAACCGGTTTTCCCGGTTGTTTGATAACAAAAGAACCGAGTCCTCGGACTCGAATCCCTTTTTGAGAACCGGTACCCGTTATCGAGACCACTATAGTAAAGAAAAAGAGTTGATTCTTTATTCGAATCCCGTCCCGACCAGAAATGCTCCGTGGGACATCACAAGAAATGACGTCACGTAGCTCAGTCATTAGGCGCAGATAGCGAAAGCAGGAAAAACAATGGACGGGAAAAAGTGCTCCAAGGTGTAATAAAGTTCAAAACAAAAGCTATAATCCATCGAATAACTTTACTGAGAGATTTGAGCAGGGTAAAACACATGACCAACACTTTTACGACCAACCAGAAACATAGCAACCAGGCTAGCAACGCACCTCCTTTACGGCAGCTGGCGCAACGTTCTTAAAGCAACCGCAGCACATACATATATATACAACATATCTCCCTTTTTTAACTTTTGTTTTTCACACTGTAGATGTGTTGTCTGTCTAATTATAAATAATGCAGACGAGGCGTGTTGGCTGACTTCTTGACGTTTACTTTCACAGCGTGGCAACATGCAACACTTTTCGGGGCTACCGCGCATGCTTGTAACTCCCGTTGCATGCTGGGTAGTGTAGTTGTTATATTCTCTAGCTCATAGCATCACATCTTTCCCCCATAAAGAAATAATGTTAACTCAATAAAGTGTATTTCTTTTTTTAGCTTTAACTTTTCATTTTTTAGCATTGTAACCACATTTGCAAACAACTTTTCTCTTCATAGAATTTTCTTTCAATAAAGAAATAAAGTGCAAAAATGTGAAAGCATCATAACAAACAGTTATGTCAAATAGCAGCAGAAGTGCACTTTTTGGAGAGCTGTATTATTTTCAGTTTTGTGCCCAAGGGACTGATTTTATTTAACACTATATTATTATTTATACACCTATAGTGATCACAGAGACAGCTTGTTTTTGTGTTACTGTATATATTTGTTTTTCTGAAAAATCCCACTTAATATACTTTGGGTAACAACAGTCAATATTTATTTATTTTATTTTATTTTTTTAGGTGAGTAACAGTCAATATTTATTTATTTATTAGATTTTATTTTTTTATTATATAATAAAAGTGAGCTTTTGTTAAACCAAATATTGTGTGTTTTTTTCCATCTACAACAACCTATCTGGACTCGATAAGAGAATCGATAAGGAATCGGTTCGATAAGAGGATTCGATAATAGGCTCGAACTCCATAATTTCTTATCAAACATCATCCCTACTTCCAACACTTACTGCAGGTTTTATGCAAAATATCAGTAAATCTGCAAATAAAGTTAAGTTAAGTACCAATGATTGTCACACACACACACACACACGAGGTGTGGCGAAATTATTCTCTGCATTGGACCCATCACCCTTGATCACCCCCTGGGAGGTGAGGGGAGCAGTGAGCAGCAGCAGTGGCCACGCCCGGGAATCATTTTTGGTGATTTAACCCCCAACTCCAAACCTTGTTGCTGAGTGCCAAACATAGAGGTAATGGCTCCCATTTTTATAGTCTTTGGTATGACTCGGCCGGGGTTTGAACTCACGACCTACCCATCTCAGGGCGGACACTCTAACCACTAGGCCACTGAGTAGGTTCAATCCTAGAGAGTGATATTGTATACCGTCTAATATTGCTGGGTCTAAGCCAAAACACTTTAAAAATACATTTAAAAATAAAAATTAAAAAAAATAAACATTTAAAAAAAAATTTTTTTTAATGCGTTGTGGCCTCTTGTCCCCACGCAAATGTAAAAATAAGGACTTTTTAAAACTCCAGCCAGAGCGGAGCGTTTCAAAAACTCCCTCTTTGAGTGCGAAAGGGTAAAACTAAGCTTTTAGAGTTAGTGTCATAAAAAAAAAAAACCTCGGCAAAATCGGTTGAAGTTAAAGTTAAAGTACCAATGATAGTCACACGCACACACTAGGTGTGGTGAAATGTGTCCTCTGTATTTGACCCATCCCATTGTTCACCCGCTGGGAGGTGAGGGGAGCAGTGAGCAGCGGCTCTGGCCGCGCCCGGGAATCATTTTGGGTGATTTAACCCCCAATTCCAACCCTTGATGCTGAGTGCCAAACATAGAGGTAGTGGGTCCCATTTTTATAGTCTTTGGTATGACTCGGCTGGGGTTTGAACTCACGACCTACCGATCTCAGGCCTGGGCAATTATTTTGACTCGGGGGCCACATTTAGAGAAAAAAAATGTGTCTGGGGGCCGGTATATCTATTTTAAGGAAAACTAATACAAAACCTCACAATAATGTCTGATTGAATGATTAAAAACATTATGACAGACCGCCTTAAAAAACGTAATGGAAATTTTACATTTTTCTATGAAGGATAAAACACTGAATATTGACAAAATATGAACGTCACACCCCCTTTCGATCGACACATTTTACAATCAAGTGAAATGCAACAAACATTGAAATATGAATGCGAAGGCTACAAAATAAACCCCACCTACAATCTGATATTTGCTGAATTTCCCCCAGGGATCAATAAAGTACTTTCTATTCTATTCTATTCTATTCTATATATCAATAAGCTTTAGAACTTTGTTGTGAAAACCTCCTTCCGCGTCTGTGGAAACGCTTCCCGCCCACACTGCTTGGTGCTTCGTCTGAGCTGCTGTGATGTAGATTACCATAGTAACTAATTAGATGACCATAGTAACTAATTCGATTACCATAGTAACTAGTATATCATCCATAAGCGCAGATTCCAACCATAGAAATACTCTGTATAGTTGAAGACTTACGGTCATTAGAAAACATCACTGCACATCATAATGGCAGCTACAGTTTCAATCTTAAAGATCTAAAAAAATTATTTGGGAATGTCCGGCGGGCCAGATTGAAAAGCTCAACGGGCCGCATGTGGCCCAGGTCTGCTCTAACCGCAAGGCCACTGAGCAGGTGAAAAAGACTAACCGCCTCCTCCTAGCATGACAAAGGTGGAGATTCGTCGGCATCCTTCCGTCTCGGGAGACGATGGGGTAGATCCAAAGAGGGGGGTGGGGTCTCACTGGGATGGTCCCTCCCAAGGACGGAGATGGCCCCTGGCACCTGTTTCCTTGGCCAATCGGATAGGCTTCGAACCAGTATCTGCTAGAGTGACCTCTCCAGTGGACCTCTCCAGTGGATCTACATGGCCTGGGCATGGAACTATGGAGGGCAAGCTGTTGTCCAGACAGCAAGCCCCCCCTCTCCGCATGGCTGGTGGATCCAAGGGAGCGACGAGTGTCGATACAACTTGGCACCAGCGACGCCGCAGGAGTTGCCGGAATGACGCTACAACACCAAACCCCCTTCAGGACTCCGGCTCCTGATTTTCTGTCGGGGTTTACTCCCTTAGCCTTAACCCTCAAGTGGGTTGACCGCAAGGCAGCAGTGGTTTTGAGATTGGAGATTTCCTTCTCCTAGATGGGCTGCCTTACCAGGTTTACGAGCCCCATCTGCCCGAATGCGGCAGGTAGCACGGGGGTACATCTTACCCGTGGCGGTATAAGCCCGACCTGACTATAGCTGGGAGTGTCCAGGGTTGAAGACCATTGAGTCCAAATATAAAACCACAGTCTGCAGATTAGCTGTTTAGAAAACAACAACAACTGAGGTGAAAAAACACATTTGGCAGCCTGAAAGCTTCTGCTCCGCTCACGAAAACAAAACGAGCTACTTCAAGCATGGAAATGTGAACTTTGCCGGCCCGAGATTGACAGGGCACACCGGAACCTCGCTCCCAAGCCTCTGCCGGCCGTACTTCGCTTCCACTGTTACCAAAATAAGGACCTGGTTATCCGCGAGGATCATGGGAAAAGAGAATTGCCGTACAACGGCCACAAGATCAAACTACACACCGAGTTTAAAACCCCCCATGAATGAACTCCACCAACGAAGAAGCATGACTCCAAAGGGGGTGAGTTGGCCAACTCTACCACGCTAAATTCTCAAGTAGGGCTAGAGGGGTTGCCATTCTCACACATAAATCTGTTTTATTTTCAATGTTGACAGCTATATCAGATCCTAATGGCCGATATGTCAATGCCACAAAGACCTATCTAAGGGCCTAACTGTGATAACAAAAAGTTTGTATTCCATCCATCCATCTATTTTCTACCGCTTGTCCCGTTCGGGGTCGCATGGGGTACTTCGGGCGAAAGGCGGAGTACACCCTGGACAAGTTGCCACCTCATCACAGGGCCAACACAGATAGACAGACAACATTCACACTCACATTCACACACTAGGGACCATTTAGTGTTGCCAATCAACCTATCCCCAGGTGCATGTCTTTGGAGGTGGGAGGAAGCCGGAGTACCCGGAGGAAACCCACGCAGTCCCGGGGAGAACATGCAAACTCCACACAGACAGATCCCGAGCCCACGATTGAACCCAGGACCTTCGTATTGTGAGGCACACGCACTAACCCCTGTTCCACCGTGCTGCCCCAGTTTTTATAACCATCTTACCTTAAACTCTACCCACCTTGTTCTTGAAGGTGATTTCAGTAGCTGCCTTGATTCGTCTTTAGACCTCCCCACCCTTCTGAATCAGCTTACATAACCCCAATGCCAAGCAGTTTTCCTTCTCTCCAGTACACGGTATCTTCTCTCGAATTGACCTATTTCTCATTGACAAAAGACCAATACGCACTGTCTGCTCGTGCTCTCTTGGTTCAATAGTTATCTCTCATCATACAACTGTTGTTGTCGACATGTCTCTTCCGGGCAGACCATTGTCCCGCTCCCGCTGGCGCTTCAGTCCTGTTTTGCTATGTGAGTCAGATTTTATTACTTCAATTAATGGCAGTATCGACTCGTTCACTTCAACCAACGTGAGTGCAGAGGTGTCCGCATTGACAACTTGGAAGGCTTATCTTCGTGGGCATGTAGTTTCCTGTTCTTCCTGTAAGAGAGAGATTGCTAACAAAAAGAGCGTTCGTCCGAATCAAGTGAGGAACCCAGTAAATTCCCCTCACACCAAATTCAGCAACACTCTTCATCCATGCAGATTTCACAGATAGAGACTAGGTACTGTGATATCAGTTGACCCAGTAACTAAAAATAACCAGTTTAAGACGTATTACAAAGCCCTATCTTCCTCTGAGAGCATGTGCGAGGGGTCATACTACTAAACCTTCTTTACGTCGCTAGAAATCCCATATAATAACCCTGAAACGTACAAACCCCGTTCCCATATAAGTTGGGAAATTGTGTTAGATGTAAATATAAACGGAATACAATGATTTGCAAATCATTTTCAAGCCATATTCAGTTGAATCTGCTACAAAGACAACATATTTGATGTTCAAACTAATAAAAAAATATTTTTTTGCAAATAATCATTAACTTTAGAATTTGATGCCAGCAACACGTGACAAAGAAGTTGGGAAAGGTGGCAATAAATACTGATAAAGTTGAGGAATGCTCATCAAACACTTATTTGGAACATCCCACAGGTGAACAGGCAAATTGGGGAACAGGTGGGTGCCATGATTGGGTATAAAAGTAGCTTCCATGAAATGCTCAGTCATTCACAAACAAGGATGGGGCGAGGGTCACCACTTTGTCAACAAATGCGTGAGCAAATTGTTGAACAGTTTAAGAAAAACCTTTATCAACCAGCTATTGCAAGGAATTTAGGGATTTCACCATCTACGCTCCGTAATATCATCAAAGGGTTAAGAGAATCTGGAGAAATCACTGCACGTAAGCAGCTAAGCCCGTGACCTTCCATCCCTCAGGCTGTACTGCATCAACAAGCGACATCAGTGTGTAAAGGATATCACCACATGGGCTCAGGAACACTTCAGAAACCCACTGTCAGTAACTGCAGTTGGTCGCTACATCTGTAAGTGCAAGTTAAAACTCTCCTATGCAAGGCGAAAACCGTTTATCAACAACACCCAGGAACGCCGTCGGCTTCGCTGGGCATGAGCTCATCTAAGATGGACTGATACAAAGTGGAAAAGTGTTCTGTGGTCTGACGAGTCCACATTTCAAATTGTTTTTGGAAACTGTGGACGTCGTGTCCTCCGGACCAAAGAGGAAAAGAACCATCCGGATTGTTCTAGGCGCAAAATTGAAAAGGCAGCATGTGTGATGGTATGGGGGTGTATTAGTGCCCAAGACATGGGTAACTTACACATCTGTGAAGGCGCCATTAATTCTGAAAGGTACATACAGGTTTTGGAGCAACATATGTTGCCATCCAAGCAACGTTACCATGGACGCCCCTGCTTATTTCAGCAAGACAATGCCAAGCCACGTGTTACATCAACGTGGCTTCATAGTAAAAGAGTGCGGGTACTAGACTGGCCTGCCTGTAGTCCAGACCTGTCTCCCATTGAAAATGTGTGATGCATTATGAAGCCTAAAATAGCAGAAGGGAGACCCCCGGACTGTTGAACAACTTAAGCTGTACATCAAGCAAGAATGGGAAAGAATTCCA
Source organism: Entelurus aequoreus (assembly GCF_033978785.1). Lineage (NCBI taxonomy): Eukaryota > Metazoa > Chordata > Actinopteri > Syngnathiformes > Syngnathidae > Entelurus > Entelurus aequoreus. The sequence goes on from NC_084752.1 coordinate 5,225,043, forward strand.
CCTGAAAAGCTTCAAAAATGTGTCTCCTCAGTTCCTAAACGTTTACTGAGTGTTGTTAAAAGGAAAGGCCATGTAACACAGTGGTGAACATGCCCTTTCCCAACTACTTTGGCACGTGTTGCAGCCATGAAATTCTAACTTAATTATTATTTGCAAAAAAAATGAAGTTTATGAGTTTGAACATCAAATATCTTGTCATTGTAGTGCATTCAACTGAATATGGCTTGAAAAGGATTTGCAAATCATCGTATTCCGTTTATATTTACATCTAACACAGTTTGTATGTCAGGATGGACCTCTGACCCCTGAAGAACTAAAGTCTGCCTTGATATCAATGCAGAGTGGAAAACGGCCAGACTCTGACGGATTTCCTGCTGAATTTCTACAAAACCTTTGTTGACAAAATGTCTGCACTCTCATTGAACATCCCTCTAGACCAGTATCCTTCCTTCCACACTGCACCAGGCCACCATCCATCCATCCATCCATCCATTGTGTACGGCTTGTCCCTCTCGCTTTACTTTGTGCCGATGTGAAACTTCTGTCTAAGATTCTTGTGGGTTGCCTGGAAACCGTTGTGTCCTCTGTTATTTCAACAGACCAAACCGGGTTTATTAAGGAAAGACAGTCCTTTCATAACGTCAGGCACCTACTGAATATTTTATGTTCGACTTTGACATCTCGCATACCAGAGGTTGTCATCTCAATGGATGCTGGGATACTGAAAGGATCTGATGCAAAGTTTGCCAAAATATGGCACTCATTTCAGGAACATGTTGGTACTGGACACACACACACAACTGGCGTCCCGCGGGCCACATCCGGCCCACCAAAGCTTTTAATTTGGCCCGCCAAACAACACACAAATAGGCTTGATGAAACCATTCAAAACAATCATGTATGCAGTACTCTCGCCACCCCGCAGGGGGCAACGGTGAAGCATATGTGTCACAATGAAGCGGCGGTGGGTGAGTCGAAGAAGATGGCACTATCGACCATACTTGCCAACCTTGAGACCTCCAATATCGGGAGGTGGGGGGTAGGGGGTAGGGGGTGGGGGGGCTTGGTTGGGGGTGGGGGGGTGGTTGGGGGCGTGGTTTTTTACAGCCAGAATTCACCAACTCGAGTATTTCATATATATTTCATATATATATATTTCATATATATATATATATATATATATATATATATATATATATATATATATATATATATATATATATATATATATATGAAATACTTGACTTTCAGTGAATTCTAGCTCTATATATATATATATATATATATATATATATATATATATATATATATATATATATATATATATATATATATATATATATATATATATATATATATATATATACAGTACCGTTCAAAAGTTTGGGGTCACATTAAAATGTCCTTATTTTTCAATGAAGATAACTTTAAACTAGTCTTAACTTTAAAGAAGTACACTCTATACATTGCTAATGTGGTAAATGACTATTCTAGCTGCAAATGTCTGGTTTTTGGTGCAATATCTACATAGGTGTATAGAGGCCCATTTCCAGCAACTATCACTCCAGTGTTCTAATGGTACAATGTGTTTGCTCATTGGCTCAGAAGGCTAATTGATGATTAGAAAACCCTTGTGCAATCATGTTCACACATCTGAAAACAGTTTAGCTCGTTACAGAAGCTACAAAACTTCCTTTGAGCAGATTGAGTTTCTGGAGCATCACATTTGTGGGGTCAATTAAACGCTCAAAATGGCCAGAAAAAGAGAACTTTCATCTGAAACTCGACAGTCTATTCTTGTTCTTAGAAATGAAGGCTATTCCACAAAATTGTTTGGGTGACCCCAAACTTTTGAACGGTAGTGTATATATTTATATTTATTTTATTTACATAGAAAAGAAAAAAAATACTTGATTTTCAGTGTTCCGTTGGCTATCCATTAGATGGCAGTATTGTCCTGTTTAACTTCTCCGTTCGTTGGGCAGGCAAGCTGTTTATATTGTGGGAAAGCGGACGTGAGAACAGGCTGTCCCCACACTCAGTCTCAGGTCCGCATTGAGCTGGAGGGGGCGTGGCCTCCAGCTCCGGCTGAATACCGGGAGTTTGTCGGGAGAAAATCTCTGCCGGGAGGTTGTCGGGAGAGGCGCTGAATACCGGGATTCTCCCGCTAAAAACGGGAGGGTTGGCAAGTATGCTATCGACCCTGAAAAAAATCAAAATAAATCACGAAAATCTGACTTTTAACAGCGACTGGACAACAAACGTATGAATGTATTGAAATTGCTGACTTGGTGATGTCTTTGGTATTTGTGGTCGTGTTGTTTTTGGTTGTTTAACTCTGATCAAAACTGGTTCAATTTATGTAGCGCTGAACAATCTACAATGTAAATAGCCATGAAAACAAAGAAAACAAATTGAATGAGAAGGTTGTGTCTAGGGATGATGTTTGATAAGAAATTATCGAGTTTGAGCCTATTATTGAGTCCTCTTATCGAACCGATGACAATCAATCAATCAATCAATGTTTATTTATATAGCCCTAAATCACAAGTGTCTCAAAGGGCTGACACAAGTGATGTACCGAAAACTTGACCACCAAAAAAAAGACTTTGATCACCGAAAACCGCGTTACGGAAACCAGATGTAACTGTAACGTTGTCAGCATGTCTGTGATATGGACGTGATTTTTTTATACATATTGCAGATATACCCGCACGAACAGCCATCTACAAAATGTGCAAATATTAAGGCGGCTTTTAAAAAGAGGAAGTCCAACTGGAGCCAAGCAAATGTGACATCATGCTCACTTCAGCCTCTTTAGTCAGGGACATCGAGGGACAGAAGTAAAGTCTCTAAACACGAGTACATTCTATAATAACCCCAGAAGAAGATCATACATTTATTGCTCGTTGTTTTCAGTTTTTTTTGAAGTCATAAAAAGTCTGTAAACACCTTTACCTTGTACAAAAAGTACCTTGTGCAAAAAGCAGCAACAATTGAAAATATGGCAAAACGATAAAAAAAACAACATGTAAATACTCATTATTAATAACAGATTGGTTTAAAAGTATTTATACATTTTTTGAGCCTTTTTAAAGAAAATCATGTCATCATAGCAAATTATGCAAATTACTCGGTGACGTCATTGTGACCGCGTCCCCACCGCCACAGATATCTTGGCAGTTTAGGGGAAACCCTGCATTTTTATTTATGAGACTTTTCCAGGCCATTATAATTACCATACCAAATAATACATTGCAAAAATGTGTTTTTAAAAAAGGAATCGGGATCGGAACGAATCGTTAGGTGCCCAAAGATTTACACCCCTAGTATCTATATCAGGGGTCACCAACCTTTTTGAAAGCAAGAGCTACTTCTTGGGTACTGATTAATGCGAAGGGCTACCAGTTTGATACACACTTAAATAAATTGCCAGAAATAGCCAATTTGCTCAATTTACCTTTAACTCTATGTTATTATTAATAATTAATGATATTTACACTTCATTGAACGGTTTAAAAGAGGAGAAAACACGAAAAAAATGACAATTAAATTTTGAAACATAGTTTATCTTCAATTTCGACTCTTTAAAATTCAAAATTCAACCGAAAAAAAGAAGAGTAAAACTAGCTAATTCGAATCTTTTTGAAAAATTAAAAAAATAATTTATGGAACATCATTAGTAATTTTTCCTGATTAAGATTAATTTTAGAATTTTGATGACATGTTTTAAATAGGTTAAAATTCAATCTACACTTTGTTAAAATGTATAACAAATTGGACCAAGCTATATTTCTAACAAAGACTAATCATTATTTCTTCTAGATTTTCCAGAACAAAAATTTCAAAAGAAATTCAAAAGACTTTGAAATTAGATTTAAATTTGATTCTACAGATTTTCTAGATTTGCCAGAATATTTTTTTTGAATTTTAATCATAATAAGTTTGAAGAAATATTTCACAAATATTCTTCGTCGAAAAAACAGAAGCTGAAATGAAGAATTAAATTAAAATGTATTTATTATTCTTTACAATAAAAAAAAAAAATTACTTGAACATTGATTTAAATTGTCAGGAAAAAAGAGGAAGGAATTTAAAAGGTAAAAAGGTACATGTGTTTAAAAATCCTAAAATCATTTTTAAGGTTGTATTTTTTTCTCTAAAATTGTCTTTCTGAAAGTTTTAAGAAGCAAAGTAAAAAAAATAATGAATTTATTTAAACAAGTGAAGACCAAGTCTTTAAATATTTTCTTGGATTTTCAAATTCTATTTGAGTTTTGTCTCTCTTAGAATTAAAAATGTCGAGCAAAGCGAGACCAGCTTGCTGGTAAATAAATAAAATTTAAAAAAAATAGAGGCAGCTCACTGGTAAGTGCTGCTATTTGAGCTATTTTTAGAACAGGCCAGCGGGCTACTCATCTGGTCCTTACGGGCTACCTGGTGCCCGCGGGCACCGCGTTGGTGACCCCTGATCTATATGAAGCATTGCTGCCACATCATTTTAACACACCATGGCATTTTTTAAAAAAGTGTTGTTTTTTTTTTAAGAATACCGCAAAAATACCTACTATCCCATCTTGGGATGTTGATAAAGTTACACCTCAACATCTGCAGCATTCATGAAATGACTACCAGTGTGCCGTCACTTCATCACACACTGCTGGATCACCACAACTGCCCTGACACCATTTCTTATTACAGCTATTCCGCAAAGCCAGTTATTATTAATAACTGGCAGGGAGAACGATGGCAACAATTGATAACAATAGGTGCATGCCTATTTATCAGGTTCCTGTACAAATCACGTTTCCTATAGTTGCCTCGTAGTGGATGTGAATAATATGTCTCCATAAACTGCTTAATGACCACTACCAATCAACTCATTTGCAGCCTTAAAGCCGCCTCTGCTGCGATGCAAAGCTCACATTGAGTAGAAGCACAATCGTACTCTTTGATAAAGACTCCGGTAAAAGTAAAGGCAAACTTTATGTTCCTTTCTCCAGACTAATTTGCCTTCAAAGTTACAAGCAGAAGAGGAAGGAGCTACTCTATCAAACTAATGCCAAGGTAATATTTATGGAGTGCCCTTTTTGCATGACTTCAGTGCCTTGTGGTAAATATGTATGCTTTATGGATGTAGAAGTCACATGACAGGCCAGGGTGTGACCATCTACCACAGGGGTCACCAACGCGGTGCCCGCGGGCACCAGGTAGCCCGTAAGGACCAGATGAGTAGCCCGCTGGCCTGTTCTAAAAATAGCTACAAATAGCAGCACTTACCAGTGAGCTGCCTCTATTTTTTAAATTGTATTTATTTACTAGCAAGCTGGTCTCGCTTTGCCCGACATTTTTAATTCTAAGAGAGACAAAACTCAAATAAAATTTGAAAATCCAAGAAAATATTTTAAAGACTTGGTCTTCACTTGTTTAAATAAATTCATTAATTTTTTTACTTTGCTTCTTATAACTTTCAGAAAGACAATTTTAGAGAAAAAATACAACCTTAAAAATGATTTTAGGATTTTTAAACACATATACCTTTTTACCTTTTAAATTCCTTCCTCTTCTTTCCTGACAATTGAAATCAATGTTCAAGTAAATTTATTTTTTTTATTGTAAAGAATAATAAATACATTTTAATTTAATTCTTCATTTTAGCTTCTGTTTTTTTGACGAAGAATATTTGTGAAATATTTCTTCAAACTTATTATGATTAAAATTCAAAAAAATTATTCCGGCAAATCTAGAAAATCTGTAGAATCAAAATTAAATCTTATTTCAAAGTCTTTTGAATTTCTTTTAAAATTTTTGTTCTGGAAAATCTAGAAGAAATAATGATTTGTCTTTGTTAGAAATATAGCTTGGTCCAATTTGTTATATATTCTAACAAAGTGTAGATTGGATTTTAACTTATTTAAAACATGTCATCAAAATTCAAAAATTAATGTTAATCAGGAAAAATTACTAATGATGTTCCATAAATTATTTTTTAAATTTTTTCAAAAAGATTCGAATTAGCTAGTTTTTCTCTTCTTTTTTTCGGTTGAATTTTGAATTTTAAAGAGTCGAAATTGAACATAAACTATGTTTCAAAATGTAATTGCCATTTTTTTCGTGTTTTCTCCTCTTTTAAACCGTTCAATTAAGTGTAAATATCATTAATTATTAATAATAACATAGAGTTAAAGGTAAATTGAGCAAATTGGCTATTTCTGGCAATTTATTTAAGTGTGTATCAAACTGGTAGCCCTTCGCATTAATCACTACCCAAGAAGTAGCTCTTGCTTTCAAAAAGGTTGGTGACCCCTGATCTACCATGTCAGGTGTAGGGATGATGTTTGATAAGAAATTATCGAGTTCGAGCCCATTATCGAATCCTCTTATCAAGCCGATTCCTTATCGATTCTCTTATCGAATCCAGATAGGTTGTTGTATATGGAAAAAACACACTATATTAATCATATTTGGTTGAACAAAAGCTCACTTTTATTTTATAAGAAAAAAATAAAATAAAATAAATAAATAAATATTGACTGTTGTTACCCCCCTAAAAAAATAAAATAAAATAAAATAAATGAATATTGACTGTTGTTACCCAAAGTATATTAAGTGGGATTTTTCAGAAAAACAAATATATACAGTAACACAAAAACAACCTGTCTCTGTGATCACTATAGGTGTATAAATAATAATATAGTGTTAAATAAAATCAGTCCCTTGGGCAAAAAACTGAAAATAATACAGCTCTCCAAAAAGTGCACTTCTGCTGCTATTGGAACATACTAACTACACACACTATGACACTAAGAACGCCACTGTCATCAATCAACAATTCTGCAGTCCTGGTTGACATAAGAGGTAACCTTATTTTAGCCTAAAGGCTACAAGTGAGCAGATATGGAAATTAACCGGCAACAGTTAAAGGTAGTTTACTCACCGCCACTATCACTGGAACTGGGGCTGCAGGTTGAAGCACAGGAAGAGGGGCGTGCTTCGTCATCTTTGTCGTTCGAGACACGACACGTTTCTCGAACGTTCAGGTTATGTGCGGCCTGAACATGTTTCAACATGTTTGTTGTACTGCTCCCCTTACATGAGAGCGAAGCCTGGCAATAATTGCATATTGCCGTTTTCTCGTCATATTTTTTTGTAAAATGAAGCCATGCTTTGCGGCGTTTTTTCCGGTCCATTATTTTTGCCGCTTTCTGTATCTGCCGCCTAATGACTGAGCTATGTCATTTCCTGTGATGTCCCACAGGGCATTTCCTGTGGGACGGGATTTGTTCCCAGGGATTCGAATAAAGAACCAACTCTTTTTCTTTACTATAGTGGCCTCGATAACGGGAACCGGTTCTCAAACAGGGATTCGAGTCCATGGAATCGTTTCTTTTCCTATCGAACAACCGGGAGAACCGGTTTCGAGTATCATCCCTATTCAGGCGTCACATGTTCTGTTGGTTCCTTAGTTTCTGTTTTGTTTTCCTGGTCAGGGCTCTTATTTAGTCTTACTTAGTTCCACTTCCTGTTTGTTTTCCAGGTCAGGGCCCTTATTTAGTCTTACTTAGTTCCACTTCCTGTTTGTTTTCCTGGTCAGGGCTCTTATTTAGTCTTATTTACTTCCACTTCCTGTTTGTTTTCCTGGTCAGGGCTCTTATTTAGTTTTACTTATTTCCACTTCCTGTTTGTTTTCCTGGTCGGGGCTCTTATTTAGTCTTACTTAGTTCCACTTCCTGTTTGTTTTCCTGGTCAGGGCTCTTATTTAGTCCTAATGGGTTCCACTTCCTGTTTGTTTTCCTGGTCAGGGCTCTTATTTAGTTTTACTTAATTCCACTTCCTGTTTGTTTTCCTGGTCAGGGCTCTTATTTAGTCTTACTTAGTTCCACTTCCTGTTTGTTTTCCTGGTCAGGGCTCTTATTTAGTCCTAATGGGTTCCACTTCCTGTTTGTTTTCCTGGTCAGGGCTCTTATTTAGTTTTACTTAATTCCACTTCCTGTTTGTTTTCCTGGTCAGGGCTCTTATTTAGTCTTACTTAGTTCCACTTCCTGTTTGTTTTCCAGGTCAGGGCCCTTATTTGTCTTACTTAGTTCCACTTCCTGTTTGTTTTCCTGGTCAGGGCTCTTATTTAGATGTACTTATTTCCACTTCCTGTTTGTTTTCCTGGTCAGGGCTCTTATTTAGTCTTACTTAGTTCCACTTCCTGTTTGTTTTCCTGGTCAGGGCTCTTATTTAGTCTTACTTAGTTCCACTTCCTGTTTGTTTTCCTGGTCAGGGCTCTTATTTAGTCTTACTTAGTTCCCCTTCCTGTTTGTTTTCCTGGTCAGGCCTCTTATTTAGTCTTACTGAGTTCCACTTCCTGTTTGTTTTCCTGGTCAGGGCTCTTATTTAGATTTACTTATTTCCACTTCCTGTTTGTTTTTCTGGTCAGGGCTCTTATTTAGTCTTACTTAGTTCCACTTCCTGTTTATTTTCCTGGTCAGGGCTCTTATTTAGTCTTACTTAGTTTCACTTCCTGTTTGTTTTCCTGGTCAGGGCTCTTATTTAGTCTTATTTAGTTCCACTTCCTGTTTGTTTTCCTTGTCAGGGCTCTTATTTAGCTTGAGGATTCATTCATGTTACGGACTTAGTTAGTTGCATGTTCTATGAGTTCATCATCTATTTAAAAAAAACTGTCTTACCTGTATGTCGTCCTCCTGTCTCCTGGTTCTTGGGTCACAATTACTGCAGCCATGCGAGTTCATGACTTCTTAACCTTAACCTAAAGTAAAGTTAAAATAAGGATTAAAACAAATATGTAAAAAAAAAAAAAAACATTGCAAGATAATGTATTAATATTTGATAAGACTTAAATTATAAAATTTCATAGTATTATTTTTTTTAGTGTTCATTTCCAAAATAATGTATTGATATTTAATAAGACCTAAATCAATATTTATTAGTAATATTTTTTCTGATGTTAAGGATAGTTTAAATGTGTATTTTAAAATGTATGCAATCAGATTAATGTGTAGGACACTTTGCTGGTTAAAAAAAAGTGATAGTTATATAATAATAACAGTTATATTATAATAATAATATATTGTATTATTGTATAAAAATTCAAAATAAATCAATAATAACCATTATAATAATAATATATTTTATTAATTGTATAAAAATGCTATAAATGAATATACGTGTATTTTACATATCATTTCATTCACTTCCTAGGTGTCAAATGGCACATGTCGGGTGGAATGGCTCTTATGTACTTTTTAACAATCCCATGCAGGAGAACACGACGAATGGAAAGCTATCTTCTTATCATCTTCTCCGTCCAACGAGTGGACTATTACCTTAAATGTGCTGCCCGTGAGAAAAACGGCCAGGATTTCACAGACTTCAACCCAAATGGGCGCCAGTTTTAAGTACAGAAATGCAAAAAGCCCGAGGAATCTTTTCGCTTTGAGGTGGCGCCTTTTAGTCAGATTTTAGTCGGGCTGCTGGTAAAAAAAAAGCCAAAGCCTATCTGCCAGAGTATGTGTGTAGATGTACACTATATTGCCAAAAGTATTTGGCCACCTGCCTTGACTCACATATGACCTTGAAGTGTCTAACAAGATAATTCTTCTCACTAAGCAGATTTTATGCTAGAGTGTTTTACTTGTTTTAAGGGTTTTGGTCCTAAATGATGTCAGTAAGATATTACAGCTTGTTGCTGAGATTTGATGAGCTATATTGAGTAAAACATGCTTGAAACTAGAATATCAACTGTTGCAAAGCTGTGTCATCAACACTCACAAGTATAAAACTGCTTTTTTAAAGTAGTAATTTCTTACTTCAAGCATGAAAAAATAAATCATGATGCAGAGCGCATATCATTATGTCAAGATAATGGCACTAGCATTTACTTCATTTAAGAATATTTTTCAACATATTGAGCAAAAAGGTCTCTTTTTTTTATACCAAGAAAAGTGTTCTCATATTAGACATGATCTAATATCCCATGTCGGGATATTAGATCATTCACAAAGCATTTAATTACTGAATTGGCACCCTGCTTTGAGGGTGGGGTTGCTTTCGCCAACCACTGCAATTGTCAATCTAAATCATTACGTTCCTTTATCCTTGTACCGGATTGATCATATTGATTAAATAAAACCTCAACACGCTCAAACTTGACCCAATCCAAACTCACCTCCCCCCTCTGTCCCTCTCACAGGGACAGTGTTAGTCGCAGTAATAGTAATAGTAGTAGTAGTATTAGTAGTTTCAGAAACATCCAAGAAAAAGAAAAGGCAGCTGATAGTCAAGCGCAGCAAGAACAGAGGCGGAGGACAGGTCATGTTTGAGGTCACTGTTCGCTTTTGCAATAGTACTTTGATATTTCACAACACCTAGTGAATTATTGTGGCCACAACAATTCACTAAATAGTTGTATTTAATTTAGTCTATCTATGATGGGACAATGCACAGAAACATTAAGTTCAGAAACAGATATGTTCTGTACTAGATTATATCTAAATAGCTACTTTCCATCTGTAGTCCCTGGCTACCTAAATTAAAGGGATCCACAAATCAAGCAATAAAATTATGACACTAATTAATCATAATAAATATATACATTCATAATAATCAATAATTAATCAAAAATAATCATACTGTAGCATGTATTCAATTATAAGAAAAGTCACCAAATGCCCCTTCATGGACACATACTTACCATACAATACAACCACACCTTATTTACATCATCACACAAAGACCATACATGCTCTTGTTCACATCTGTCATCATTCGTAAAAACAACCAAGGTTTTAACAGCCATACCTCACAATTTACAACAAAAATGCTCTCATAGATAAATATAATACTCATTAAATTGATGTGTCAACATAATGCCCCTCTTAGTGACCGTCTGAGCAGCCTTGATTGCTCCAAAGCCACTTTTTAATTTCAAATTTTCTATTCCTTTTGTTATAACGTGGAGAAGGCTAATTGGTCTAACTGAATGTGTTGACTGTCTAAAAGATTCGAGTTGTTATGGAACAGATAGGGAAAACAAAATAAGACATTGACGCACTAACAAGAGAGATAAGAAAGGGATAAAGCCAAACGAAGACAGTGTTTTGGGCACCATCTTCTTTTTCATGGTGACGGGCGCGCCCGGGGGGGGAAACTTTCTGTGTGCTAGACAACTCAACCCAACCATTGTACCATTTGATTATGAGTAAAATAAAACTCTTGTGTTAAATCTACTTTGGTTCTCATTGACAACCTGGACTTTCCACTACAAAATTGGCGTCACGAACAGGATGGTCCAGAACTCTGCAAGTCAACATCCGATCCGGCTTCTCTCTCAGGCAGACAACGCTTGCACGCGCGCATCTAATAAAAGGTAAGCTATTTTGCTTATTGTGTAAAAGTTGTCTGTCTGAAGAGAAACGGGATCGGTAAGATAAAAACTAAAAAATTTTTTCATAAAAGATAGTTCTCCAAAAACAACCTAGACTGAGGCATGTGTTGGTTGGCTTGAGTTGTATTATATGTGATCATTTGTCTGTGTGTTTTGTTGAAAACTTGTAATCTCTTGTTTTTAACAAATGGGGATTGTTGATAGAATTTTGGTGGTTTGGAGTGTAGAAGCATAGACGATGTGAGACGAAAAATTTCTTTGCAAGTACATGGTTAGCCGGAGTTGGACACAGCGAAATTTAAGGCAAGGTTGGCTAAACTGATGTGACATTTGGCCCACACAAATTTATGACGTCTATGAAGGTCCTACGTATCTGTCTATGTGGAAGCTGCAGCCGGGTAAAAAGCCTGATATAAGGTGATCGTTCAGTGACTCCGGTAAAGGAGATCAACTGAGCCAAGTTGTCACGAATTTGGAAATTTGCTGCAGTATAGATGGATAGAGTAAGGGCTCCATATGGTAGAGCCTTGGTGAAACTATATGGACTGACCAGACACGATGTACTGTAGAAATTGAAGGGTGATTCCTGGAAATTCTACAGCGCCTTAGGCTGTTATCCGTGTTGGTCAGGAAGGAAAAGCAGGATTTGCTCCGCTGAATGGGTTAATCGCCATTATATGAGTAAGAATGACCTGCGTGTGTGTGTTATGAGACGGCCGATTCCACAAAAGCACGCGTGCATTAGTTGTTTATATTGGTCCGGACCAGGGGGGAGTGTTTTGTGGGATAAAAATGTGTGTTTTTAAATTTATATATATATATCTGCGTGTTTTAATAACTTTTGTGTAGCACCTGGTTTCTTATCTGTTTTAATTCTCCCTCATGCTTTTGTGAGAGTTCCCTAACGCTTTTTTCGCACCCACGCTGATCTGCAAGAGCTGGGAAATTGTTGGTTATGTGTGTGCGTGTGAGAAAATAGACAAAGTTATGTACAGAAAACACATGAGTGAATGATCCATCCATATAATTATTTTCTTTCGCTTATCAAGAGGTTGGATCGCGGAGGCAGCAGCCTAAGCAGGGAGGCTCCCCCTCGTGGGCGCTGCGAGCGAATTCCAGTCATTTGAATTTGTTTTTAACTATACTGGTGATTGTGACTGTGCGATATTACAGTTGTTTTAATTTACCAGCTCTTGCTCGCTGGTAAATTCTCTGTGTGTGAGTGACTGTGTGACGCATATAAAAAAAAAAAAGAGCTGGGAGACATTTTGAGATAAGAGTGTGTGCGTGTGACGAGGCTGTGTGAATGACAGCTGCGTGAGGCATTAGTTCGAAGAGGAGTGACACATAGCATTGAGCTAGGTTAGCATTGTGTTAGCATAGCATTGAGCTAGGTTAGCATTGTGTTAGCATAGCATTGGGCTAGGTTAGCAAAAGTTTGCTTACTGAGGCATAGTAAGGCTAGGTTAGCATCTAGCTTGGCATTACTAAGTGTGGTTGAACAGTTATTCTCGGTCTGTAGAGTGTGCTAGTAGTAGGTGCTTGCTAAGTCCAGTAAAATAATAGATATATGGAAAATTACACGTTTAAATATCAATAAATTAATACGGATTGTGGGACATTGAAACATTGTTTAATTAATCATTCATTTATATGTCTAGTATACTTTTTTTTGGTACAGCCTTGTTGCTTATCTGATCCATCCAGTTTCTGTGTGGAAGTTGAGACAAACACACACGCACGAACATCATAGATTAGGACACACTGTAACTTTGAATTAATAGTTATACAACAAATAAATTAATAATATTGAATTTAAATTTGATAAAGATAAATTGATCATACATTGACATTTAAATTTTTTTAGGAATAAACACACAAAATAAAAGTTAAATTCATATTCTAATACATCTAAGGGCATCTGTGAAACATAGAGTCTGAAGAAGTACAGATAAGAGCCACTCAGCGCCATTGTCAAAACAAAACGTAGAGAAGCGTTAAACAAATTCTAATCAGAAGGAAGACAGACCAAAATATGAGAACTTAAGTAAACAGACAGCAAGTAAACCAGAAATAATAATGTAAATAAATAACAAAGAAAGCAAATTTCTATGTGACATTGGTGCATGTAGAATTACAAATAGAGAATAAAACTAAATGGCAATAACTGTCTGCAAGATGAGCATGACGTCATGAATTGTGCTCGGGTTAGTAATAGACAGATAGATAGACAGATAAAACGTTATTGATTCCTTCAGGAGAGTTCCCTTTGGAAGAAGAACTAAAAAGTAAACAGTAACTAATAAGGGTATAAATGGAAACAAAATAGATTCTATTAAAAGAGAAACTAGGCATTAACGACCATGATATAAAAAAAAAGTATTGCACTGTTATTGTTTTGCATTCCCTGTCATCCTAGCCCCCCAAAGAGGAGTTGTACAGTCTAATGATGTATGAGACAAAGGATTTTTCATAGGCTAAACCAGTAGTTCTCAAATGAGGGTATGGTGTTTCCGCCCGGACAAAAAAGGGAGGTACTTGAAGGTATGCCAAGGGGTACCTGAGATTTTAAATATTTTAAAATGCAGACAATAAAAATAAACACAGTACGGACGTTAAAAGTTAAAAGATTAAATGATTTAGCTGAAAGATAAGGAGAAACGTGAATAAAAATATTTCTTTGTTTTGGAGAGTATCACGCACAGCGGGAGGTCAGAGTGCAAGCATGACAGCTTGCTCGCGCCTACTGATAGACAAATGATAGTTTAAATTAACTTATAGATAATCTTTAAGTGAATTAAAAGGGTACTTAAATACACATGAAGTAGTACGTATAATCTTTGAATTAAGGTTTTTGATTAGCAATTAATGGGATAGTTAAGACTGTAATTTTAAAACGTGATATGCAAATTGAACTAACCGAGAGGATATGAAAATGATGGGTGTACATGTTTTGAGTTCCAAATTCTGGAGGAAAAAAACCTCAACAAAATGTAAAACCATACAGACGGACTTGGGTGGTAGCCACGGGTGCCCTAGGTCAAGCGAGGGTGGAAAGGATGTGCAGCCGGGGGACTGCCAGCTTCTCTGAACAAGACAAGGTCCAAGGTGTAGCCAGAACATGCTCACAAAAAATACAGGTGTGACAGCAGGACGAACAGCAGGATACAAACAGACCCCTGCTGGAAATAAATGTCAACGGACAATGTTCAACACAATCTTTGAAGCATTCCTTTGTGGTCAACCTGCACACATCTTGTAATGACCTGCTTACGAACTGTGCCCTGACAATTCAATACTGCACAGAAGGAACTTCCTGATGTTGCCTGACAGCACGACATCAGCTGACAACTACTGGGGACGCCTCCCAGGAAGGAATGGAGGACGGGGACTGCTCCAACTGTCCTAGCACTGGCTGACTGAGGTGCGTCCGTGTGTCCTGCCACCCAAACCGCCAAAGTGTATGATCACCAATTAGACGACTCATAATAGGAGCCTTTTGACTCTTATATATGGTGGGACTCAAGGTATGGCCGCTCATGTGAACTATCCTTAAAACAATTACAATGGTATAAGATGGACAACTAATGACCCACATTGTTCCCTCTGTCCTGCCTACGAAACAAAAAAAAATTTAGGTCAAATGATAAAACAGGGCGTAGCTTCCGCTGATTGAACCGATACGCAAATCAATTATTTCGGTTGTCTGTTAAAAACATAGCTATTGGTTGCAATTTGGACATTTCTGCTGTAGGCTACAAAGAGCTAGCAGCTACACAACAGCTGAGCTAAAACAAAATTTAGGCATATCAAATATTTATAGTTGTTTATTACATACACAAAGTCGCAGAGAGACAGAAGTCTGTAGAAAGTATTCAGTAACAAACGTGTCCGCATTAATAAACTTTCTACCACAGGAAATATACTGAACAAATACAGCAGTTACTGCCAGACTCTAATCCGGATTACCTTGTCTATCAGAGACATGGTTAAAACCCACAACACCTTTTGTTCTAATTAATGTCCCGGGGGACAAGATTACAGAAAAGACAGATCGAGTGACAAAGGGGGGAGGAATTATGATTTATGAAAGGGAAAACATTAAAAGTAGATCAATTTGAGTATGTTGAAATTAAAATCACATTTTCCTCAGAAATGTATTTCAAGGTAATTGTAGTATACAGACCGACCACAGCTAAAGACATTTTTCTTGATTCATTTTCAGACATCCTCAAACAGCATAGTATGAAAGAAGTAACGTCATGGAGGACGTTAATCTGGACTGGTTAAATAAAACACGTAGAAAGAAACTTAAGGATATTATAAACGGCTTCTACATGATACAAATGATAAGCAGCCCTACTAGAATTACAATTGGATGACAAAAAGCAAAGAGAACATCTGTAAATACACGAATACAAAACCAGAAAGAAGAGTGCTAAAATAAAAATACCATTGGATTAATAAAACAATTTGGATTCTAATAAAGACATGAGGACTCAGCTCTCATAAGAGAAATTATAACCGGTCTAAATACAGATCGTATGATTTAAAAGTTTGGAGGAACAAAAGTTACAATGTTTATGCGGAAGTCTAAGGCTGACTTTCACTTAGAATTAATTAAAGCTGCAAAAAGGAACAATAGAGAGTTATGGAAAACCAGATACAAACTTACGGAAAGAGAGCAAACAAGAAACAACACTATAACATTAAATATCAATGGCGCTACTATCGCAGACAGTCTGGACATAAGTAATAATTTTGATGAACATTTCATCCAGTCTGTACAAACCCTGAATAAAAAATCCCTCAAAATCAGTGCAAATAATTGTCATTTATTCAGGATGGACTAATTTTAGAATTAACAAATGAAACAAAGTTAAACAAAATCTTCGCTGCATTATCAGACTCACGATCTAGAGATATATATATGGGTTGGACACTATCTTCCTAAAAACATATAAGGATTGTATTATTGCTCGTATAACAACGATTGATAAATAAATCAATAACGGAAAACACTTTCCCTACCACGTCGAGAAACTGCTACTACGATTAAATCCATAAAGCAGGAAATAAAGAAGACCAGAACATGTACAGACCAATTAGCCTTCTCCACGTTATAACAAAAGGAATAGAAAATTTGAAATTAAAAATTAAAAATTTTTAGTTTTTATCTTACCGATCCCGTTTCTCTTCAGACAGACAACTTTTACACAATAAGCAAAATAGCTTACCTTTTATTAGATGCGCGCGTGCAAGCGTTGTCTGCCTGAGAGAGAAGCCGGATCGGATGTTGACTTGCAGAGTTCTGGACCATCCTGTTCGTGACGCCAATTTTGTAGTGGAAAGTCCAGGTTGTCAATGAGAATCAAAGTAGATTTAACACAAGAGTTTTATTTTACTCATAATCAAATGGTACAATGGTTGGGTTGAGTTGTCTAGCACACAGAAAGTTTCCCCCCCCGGGCGCGCCCGTCACCATGAAAAAGAAGATGGTGCCCAAAACACTGTCTTCGTTTGGCTTTATCCCTTTCTTATCTCTCTTGTTAGTGCGTCAATGTCTTATTTTGTTTTCCCTATCTGTTCCATAACAACTCGAATCTTTCAGACAGTCAACACATTCAGTTAGACAGGTTGGCACGACTTAAAGTTCACTTTTGTCCCACAGAAGAGGAAGAGAAATCAAAATGAGCATACATTTTTGACAGACATGAACTATAGGTCAAAGGTCAGAAATTCTACTACATTATTAGTGAGAATATACTTATTTTAAGCTATTTTTGGGTTCATTGAGGTTAGCTAATTTGACTTGTTTAGGAAAGTCTTGACAAGCCTAATTTTCTTGTTATATTGGCAGATAATTTTGCTTCGTTCAAGTAAAATACCCCTCATTTTTGTATTTTTTTTCTTGTTTTTGAACACTGACTTTTTGCAGTCTGGCTCTCAGTTTCCGTTCTAATTCATCCCAAAGGTGTTCTATCGGGTTCAGGTCAGGACTCTGTGCAGGCCAGTCAGGTTCCTCCACACCAGACTCGGTCATCCATGTCTTTATGGACCTTTATGCACAGGTGGCATCCTGTGACAGTTCCACGCTGGAAATCACTGAGAGCGGCCCATTCTTTCACTAATGTTTGTAGAAACAGTCCCCATGCCTAAGTGCTTGATTTTATACACCGGGCCAAGTGATTAGGACACCTGATTGTCATCATTTGGATGGGTGGCCAAATACTTTTCGTAATATAGTGTATATATATATATATATATATATATATATATATATATATATATATATATATATATATATATATATATATATATATATATATATATATACATATATATATTAGGGATGTCCGATAATGGCTTTTTGCCAATATCCGATATTCCGATATTGTCCAACTCTTTAATTACCGATACCGATATCAACCGATACCGATATCAGCCGATATATGCAGTCGTGGAATTAACACATTATTATGCCTAATTTGGACAACCATGTATGGTGAAGATAAGGTACTTTTTTTTAAAAATAATAAAATAAGATAACTAAATTAAAAACATTTTCTTGAATAAAAAGAAAGTAAAACAATATAAAAACAGTTACATAGAAACTAGTAATTAATGAAAATGAGTAAAATTAACTGTTAAAGGTTAGTACTATTAGTGGACCAGCAGCACGCACAATCATGTGTGCTTACGGACTGTATCCCTTGCAGACTGTATTGATATATATTGATATATAATGTAGGAACCAGAATATTGATAACAGAAAGAAATGGGGGGGGGGGAGGTTTTTTGGGTTGGTGCACTAATTGTAAGTGTATCTTGTGTTTTTTATGTTGATTTAATAAAAAAATTAAAAAAAAAATTTTTTTTAAACGATACAGATAATAAAAAAAACGATACCGATAATTTCCGATATTACATTTTAACGCATTTATCGGCCGATAATATCCGATATTATCGGACATCCCTAATATATATATATATATATATATATATATATATATATATATATATATATATATATATATATATATATATATATATATATATATATATATATATATATATATTGAAAAAGCTCAGCTGGTGCCGGGACTCGGGAGTTGTGGCGAGGCAACAAACTGTCTACCCAGCATTCCCTTTGGAAAGGAGCGTGGAACATGCGGCGTGAGCCTCGGGCTGCTGTGGGAGACAGAGGCTCAGTTCCAGGACGACAAAAGGGACGCCGTGAAGGATCCGGTGAGGCGGTGTGACGAGAGCGGGGAGGCCTGTAGCCGTCTCCGAGTTAATGAATCCTCAGTGGGGAGTCTTTTGGTAGAGCGAGGCTAACTGTGATGTCAGACTGGAAACAAAAGAGCAAGAGTGTCATGATTAAAAGGATGATAATAGGAGTCAAACACTTCTGAATGCTCCACAACTTCATCCTCAAACACAATTAGTGGCACAATTGGACGGGTACCGAATTCTGTACTTTTATAGGCACCCACCCAATGTTGTCGCTTCTATAGGGTGTCATTTCACACAATATCTAACTGTGCCATATTTTGATGCCTTCGTTGCACGTGCTGTCAAGTCCGGTTGCAGACTCGGCAGGCGCAAACACTTGGCGGGCAAACAAGCACTCAAGCAGGTATACCTAATAGTGTCACAGCGTGGACTAGGGGGGGTTTGTTTTCCCGAGATGCAAGAGAAACTGGATCGGACATGGCGTGAAGGTAAGGACATGATTCATTCTATTACTCAAAAAGGAACCAAAAGCGTGCACAAGGCGGAGATACAACTTGACTAATGAAAACAAAAACTAGCACTTGGGCAAAAACTATGGACATGAAACAAAACACTTACTGTGACATGGCATGAAGAGAGCAGAGGTAAATCATGGCATGAAGTGCGCAGGAGTAAAGTCGCCAGGGCCGACTGCGTGGCAACTACAAGCTTAAATACTGTGTCATGATTAGTGTCAGGTGCGTGAGTCCAAACGTGGAACCGGTGAAACTAATGGATGTCATGGTAACAAAACAATGGAGTGAAAACAGGAACCAAAAAGAGTCCAAAAACCAAACAGGACATAACTAAACAAAACATGATCACAGATAGAAAACAACTCGCAATGTATTATTTGGTGAAAAATAGTTATCATGAAACTTTTTCGAAAAAGGTTACATGTCGGGTTGTACGGTATACCGGTACTAGTATCGTATCGCGGTACTAATGAATCAAAAACGGTACTATACTCTGTTTGAAAAGTCGTGACATGGCTGGGTTTACGAGCAGAGGAGCATGTTCGGCAGCGCGCACACACAGAGTACCTACAAGCAGACACAGTGTGTAGACAGAAAAG
This sequence comes from Entelurus aequoreus, assembly GCF_033978785.1. NCBI lineage: Eukaryota > Metazoa > Chordata > Actinopteri > Syngnathiformes > Syngnathidae > Entelurus > Entelurus aequoreus. Next base: position 5,244,785 of record NC_084752.1, read on the forward strand.
GGAGAAAGGACGCATTTTGGCTTAAAAAGTAAAGATAAAGGTGAAGTTATAACACTGAAACGCCCTCAGGATGAGGTGCTTTAAGACATGAATAGCGAGTTAGCGGCTAATGTGGGTGCCCAAATGTCTTGGGTGTGATGATGTAATGTTTTTTATAGACTGAGGCCGATCTGCAAAAGTTCGACTCCAGGTGTCGTTGAGGAGGGAGGGAGGTCAAAAGCGTCCATCATTGAGGTGTCCTCGGGGATGTTTTTCAGAACAGCCTGGTCCTGTTTTCACAGCGTCAAGGCCATTCGAGGGAGTCAAATCGTAGATTAGGATGTTTGTTTTCCGCGAGCAGACAAAACAATGACTTGTCTGTTCTATTCGTCCATGCTGGGTGCTCTCAAATTCAATACAATTTTCCTGTTCAGCAAGCTTCTCCATGATGTGATCCATCTTGCGATTCAGTTCAGAAATAGCCACAGTCTGTGTTCCCACAGCCCTGCCCAAACCATCCATTGCGACGAACAGCCATTTGGGCTCCTTGATTGGCTGCCATCGTCTTACGAATTTGATGATACACCAGAGCAATGCCCAGCCCAATCAGCAGGTGACCCGCGATCACGGTTCCAAATAGCTAGCGAGTTAGCAGCTAACGTCCATCCACTCAAGCAGGTATGCCTGATAGAAAACAACTCGCAATGTATTATTTGGTAAAAAATAGTTATCATGAAACTTTTTCGGGTTGTACGGTGCACCGGTACTGTAATAGTATAGTATCGCGGTACTAATGAATCAAAAACGGTACTATACTCTGTTTGAAAAGTCGTGACATGGCTGGTTCTACGAGCAGAGGAGCATGTTCGGCAGCGCACAATCAACGAGGACTTACAAGCAGACACAGTGTGTAGACAGAAAAGGGAGAAAGGACGCATTTTGACTTAAAAAGTAAAAGGTAAAGGTGAAGTTATAACACTGACACGCCCTCAGGAAGAGGTGCTTTAAGACATGAATAGCGAGTTAGCGGCTAAAGTCCATCCGCAGTCAAGTTTAGCTACTTTTAAATCACTAATCCTCGCCTCCATGGCGACAAAGTAAGTTTCTTACATGTACCATTATCACTGCAGGACGAGGAATAGCTTAACATGCTTCACTACACACCGTAGGAGGATACAATAGCTCACCGGCGTCACAATGTAAACAAACACCATGGGTGGATCTACACCTGACATCCACTGTAATGATACCAAGTACAATAGCGTATCTAGTCGATACTACTAGGATTACATCGATATTCTTTTTATCGTCACAAAATATTTTTTCCTTTATTAAAAAAAATCATATTATGTTTATAAACTCAGGAAATATGACCAATGTATGATCCTGTAACTACTTGGTATCGGATCGATACCTAAATTTGTGGTATCATCCAAAACTAATGTAAAGTATCCAAACAACAGAAGAATAAGTGATTATTACATTTTAACAGAAGTGTAGATAGAACATGTTGAAACAGAAAATAAATAAAAAAATAAATGAAAATAAGAAAATAAGCAGATTTTAACAGTAAATGAACAAGTGGATTAATAACACATTTTTACAGCTTGTCCCTCATAATGCTGACAAAATAATAGGTGTATAAATGACACAATATGTTACTGCATACGTCAGCAGACTAATTAGGAGCCTGTGTTTGTTTACTTACTACTAAAAGACAAGTTGTCTAGTAAGTTCACTATTTTATTTCAGGACTAAATTGCAATAATAAACATATGTTTAATGTACCCTAAGATTTTTTGTTAAAATAAAGCCAATAATGCCATTTTTTTGTGCTCCCCTTTATTAGGAAAAGTATCGAAATACATTTTGGTACCGGCACCGGTACAAAAATATTGGTATCGAGAAAACCCTCGTTACATGTTAGAAAAGCTCCTTGTAGTTGCATGGATATGCCCTAAAAAAAAAAACATATTTTTATTAATTAATTCTTATTAAAAAAAGTTCTTAAAAATGATAAACATTTTTATCGATTTAGAATCGGAATGAATAAGAATATTAGATTTTTGAGTGCACCCATAAAAAACAATGACTCTCAAACTTTTTTCACGAAGTACCACCTCAGATAAAAATGACCAACATTAAAATACAGTAGCGTAGTAAGCCTAAGTATTCATTAAAAACAAGGCAGGTTTTATTTAACAAGTGTATTCAATATTTCTGACCAGTGTAACAACACCCACGGTTTGAACAGTCACACTGTGTTTGAATATAGAAAAATAAAACACTGTACTTTAATCAAATGATTCTTCGGTGTACCGTTTGACGCAGCCCGCATACCACCATTGACTATTGAGTCACTTTTCTAGCATACAGTTCGGCTCTATATTTGAAAGTGCGCTTACATTGGATTTGCCATAGAAATGCTACCGTTTAGCATTAGCGATTTTACATGGCGATTTCAACGCCTCTGAATTTGAAAACTACAACGAATATGCAGGTTACAATCAAACAGCTGGTGGGTTATATGGACGATGCTTACAGTGTAAACACTTTATAGGGTGCAACAAAAGACTAGATTCAGCCTACACACTATACACATTAGGGATGTCCGATAATGGCTTTTTGCCGATATCCGATATTCCGATATTGTCCAACTCTTTAATTACCGATACCGATATCAACCGATACCGATATCAACCGATATATGCAGTCGTGGAATTAACACATTATTATGCCTAATTTGGACAACCAGGTATGGTGAAGATAAGGTACTTTTTTAAAAAAATACTAAAATAAGATAACTAAATTAAAAACATTTTCTTGAATAAAAAAGAAAGTAAAACAATATAAAAATAGTTACATAGAAACTAGTAATTAATGAAAATGAGTAAAATTAACTGTTAAAGGTTAGTACTATTAGTGGAGCAGCAGCACGCACAATCATGTGTGCTTACGGACTGTATCCCTTGCAGACTGTATTGATATATATTGATATATAATGTAGGAACCAGAATATTAATAACAGAAAGAAATGGGGGGAGGGAGGTTTTTTGGGTTGGTGCACTAATTGTAAGTGTATCTTGTGTTTTTTATGTTGATTTAATAAAAAATAAAAAAATAAATTAAAAAAAAAAACGATACAGATAATTAAAAAAACAATACCGATAATTTCCGATATTACATTTTAACGCATTTATCGGCCGATATTATCGGACATCCCTATTACACATGTATATAGTTGTCAGGTTCAAACACTGATGACATCTATTGAACAAGACAAGAGGCAAAGAATCAAACAGAGACAGAATTCAATTTGGACTCAATGTATTGAGGAGAGTCGCCTTTACACTGTACCCTTGGACGGTATCTTAGCACGCTCTGCCAAAAGATAGCATGCCTCCTTCTTTTATTTTGGACCCTCCCCGACCACATGGCCACCTTTGTTTCCAAAGGACAAAAAGTTCACAGAAAAGGTGGTAAACAATTCACAGAAGAGGTCAGTTCAAAAAGAGTTTGTGAAATCGTTCAAAAAGAGGTCCATAAAATACTTCAAAAAGAGTTCGTCTGGAAATTGGGCAGATCCTGTCATCTCTCCGCTTTGAAGTCCTTGGGCCAGAACAACATCCTTCTGTTGATTACCGTACATGAGAGAAAACAGAAAACTCTCCCCCTTACACAGTGGAGTTTTACGAGCCTTCTTCTTGGTAGGTTCCAAAGACAGCTTTTGTCTTCTTGCCTGGATCTCATTTCAACACAAAGTTCTTTGTGATAACTTACAAACAATTATTCTAACAATAGTCTATACCAGGTAGCCCGTAAGGACCAGATGAGTAGCCCGCTGGCCTGTTCTAAAAATAGCTCAAATAGCAGCACTTACCAGTGAGCTGCCTCTATTTTTTAAATTGTATTTATTTACTAGCAAGCTGGTCTCGCTTTGCCCGACATTTTTAATTCTAAGAGAGACAAAACTCAAATAGAATTTGAAAATCCAAGAAAATATTTTAAAGACTTGGTCTTCACTTGTTTAAATAAATTCTTTTTTTTTTTTTACTTTGCTTCTTATAACTTTCAGAAAGACAATTTTAGAGAAAAAATACAACCTTAAAAATGATTTTAGGATTTTTAAACACATATACCTTTTTACCTTTTAAATTCCTTCCTCTTCTTTCCTGACAATTTAAATCAATGTTCAAGTAAATTCATTTTTTTAATGTAAAGAATAATAAATACATTTTAATTTAATTCTTCATTTTAGCTTCTGTTTTTTCTACGAAGAATATTGGTGAAATATTTCTTCAAACTTATTATGATTAAAATTCAAAAACATTATTCTGGCAAATCTAGAAAATCTGTAGAATCAAATTTAAATCTTATTTCAAAGTCTTTTGAATTTCTTTTTAAATTTTTGTTCTGGAAAATGTAGAAGAAATAATGATTTGTCTTTGTTAGAAATATAGCTTGGTCCAATTTGTTATATATTCTAACAAAGTGTAGATTGGATTTTAACCTATTTAAAACATGTCATCAAAATTCTAAAATTAAGCTTAATCAGGAAAAATTACTAATGATGTTCCATAAATTCTTTTTATTAATTTTTTCAAAAAGATTCAAATTAGCTAGTTTTTCTCTTCTTTTTTTCGGTTGAATTTTGAATTTTAAAGAGTCAAATTTGAACATAAACTATGTTTCACAATTTAATTGTCATTTTTTTTCGTGTTTTCTCCTCTTTTAAACCATTCAATTAAGTGTAAATATCATTAATTATTAATAATAACATAGAGTTAAAGGTAAATTGAGCAAATTGGCTATTTCTGGCAATTTATATAAGTGTTTATCAAACTGGTAGCCCTTCGCATTAATCACTACCCAAGAAGTAGCTCTTGCTTTCAAAAAGGTTGGTGACCCCTGCTCTATACACTACTGCCATCTAATGTCCTGATATTGCAACTGCATGCAACATCTACTACCTATATAATACTTGCAAATGAGACTCAGCTATCATTATTAGCACACTGTTACATTTGTAATTAAAAAAAATAATGTTTCTATCTTATTTTTTCCTTGGAATACACTTGCAAAGAAAGATGGAATTACAAAGCTCTCTCTCAAGAAAGTCTGTTCGGAAACACGCGCGTGTGTGCGTGTGTGCGTGTGTGTGTGTGTGTGTGTGTGCGTGTGTGTGTGTGTGTGTGTGTGTGTGTGCGTGTGTGTGTGTGTGTGCGTGTGGGAGGCAGGCAGCTGCAACATACCGCCCGCCTCCATTTCCCTTTCATGAACATCAAGCGCTCCCGCCGTCATGACGAGTGTCCCCCAGGATAGACGGCGGAGCTAAAAGACACGGCTGGGAGCGCAAACTGCATCGTTATTGTGGTTCTTTTACACATGAAAAAGCTCTCAAGAAGAGCGCCCCCTGTGGGTGAACAATTCGTGAATTAGAATTTTTTTTTGTGTGTGTGGGTGCTGGGGGGGGGGGGGGGGAATACATTTCTATGGAAGAATGAACTTCAGCTTTTTCTTTGGCTTATATTAAATTTTAGGTTAAAACATTGTCATGCAGCAATAAAAAAAAATATCTGTCGAGGGCACACTTATTAATGATATCAGAATAATTGCATCTAAGTTATCACAAAACTTTGTGTTTCAATGAGTTCCCGGCGAGCGGACAAAAGCTCCACTGTGTAGGATGGGAAGCGACATGAAGGTGTCGGTTTCTTTGATGTATTGTAATCCACAGGAAGATTGTGTCTTGCCCCGAGATCTACAAAGCAGGAAAGGAAGCAGGACCTGACCCCCCCCCCTCCAGGCTCCTTTTCTTTGAACTGTATTGTGACCAAAGGCAGTGGATGTTTACGACCCCCGCCCCTTTAGAAACAGCTGTTGCCATGTAATCAGGGAAAGTCCAAATAAAAGAGGAGGCGTACAATCTTTCGTCAGAGCGTGGTGAGACACTATAGACCAGGGGTCACCAACCTTTTTGAAAGCAAGAGCTACTTCTTGGGTAGTGATTAATGCGAAGGGCTACCAGTTTGATACACACTTAAATAAATTGCCAGAAATAGCCAATTTGCTCAATTTACCTTTAACTCTATGTTATTATTAATAATTAATGATATTTACACTTAATTGAACGGTTTAAAAGAGGAGAAAACACGAAAAAAATGACAATTACATTTTGAAACATAGTTTATCTTCAATTTCGACTCTTTAAAATTCAAAATTCAACCGAAAAAAAGGAGAGAAAAACTAGCTAATTCGAATCTTTTTTAAAAAATTTAAAATAATTTATGGAACATCATTAGTCATTTTTCCTGATTTTAGGATTTTGATGACATGTTTTAAATAGGTTAAAATCCAATCTACACTTTGTTAGAATATATAACAAATTGGACCAAGCTATATTTCTAACAAAGACTAATCATTATTTCTTCCAGATTTTCCAGAACAAAAATGTTAAAAGAAATTCAAAAGACTTTGAAATAAGATTTAAATTTGATTCTACAGATTTTCTACATTTGCCAGAATAATTTTTTTGAATTTTAATCATGATAAGTTTGAAGAAATATTTCACAAATATTCTTCTTCGAAAAAACAGAAGCTAAAATGAAGAATTAAATTGAAATTTATTGATCATTCTTTACAATAAAAACAATACATTTACTTGAACATTGATTTACATTTTCAGGAAAGAAGAGGAAGGAATTTAAAAGGTAAAAAGGTATATGTGTTTAAAAATCCTAAAATCATTTTTAAGGTTGTATTTTTTCTCTAAAATTGTCTTTCTGAAAGTTATAAGAAGCAAAGTAAAAAAACTAATGAATTTATTTAAACAAGTGAAGACCAAGTCTTTAAAATATTTTCTTGGATTTTCAAATTCTATTTGAGTTTTGTCTCTCTTAGAATTAAAAATGTCGGGCAAAGCGAGACCAGCTTGCTAGTACATAAATAAAATTTAAAAAATAGAGGCAGCTCACTGGTAAGTGCTGCTATTTGAGCTACTTTTAGAACAGGCCAGCGGGCTACTCATCTGGTCCTTATGGGCTACCTGGTGCCCGCGGGCACCGTGTTGGTGACCCCTGCTGTAAAGGGTGCAGGTCTATGCGTTTCTCCTCATTGAGCCAAATTTAATTCTGTCTCTGTTTGATTCCTTGCTTCTTTGTCTGTTTAATAAATGTCATCAGTGTTTGAACCTGACAAATGACAAAAAAATTATACCTATCTGTGATTAATCACGATTAATTTCTAAAATGTGAAATATTTTAATGTTTTGACAGGCCTTCTGGTGACTCTTTGTCACGGTCGGTGGGGGCGGTATAGTTCGGTTGATAGAGTGGCCGTGCCAGCAACTTCAGCGTTCCGGGTTCGATCCCCGCTTCCGCCATCCTAGTCACTGCCCTTGTGCCCTTGGGCAAGACACTTTACCCACCTGCTCCCAGTGCCACCCACACTGGTTTAAATGTAACTTAGATATTGGGTTTCACTATGTAAAAGCGCTTTGAATCACTAGAGAAAAGCGCTATATAAATATAATTCAATTCTTTTATAGTCACCGTTAACTATAAAGTCACCGTGCGTGACTGCTCGCCGTCTGTTCGCTGTTGCGAAAAAGCTAAGTAGCGCTCTATCTGTGTGCTTTTAATTGTTCTACAGCTTTCTTTATCACTTCTCAAACATTTTTAGTGGTACTATTTAACTTGCAAATCACCCGATCTCTGTCCCACCACCCTTTCCTCAGCTAGCTAGCTGCTAAGCTAGCGCGGAGAAAGGCAGCGCCGGTCAGTAAGAAGCTACTCCTACAGACCGCGACCACTTCCCTGAGGACAGCAGGAACTTCACTCGGTGACAGAAAACACTGTGAGTAATGGCTTCCTGCGCGTCTTGCACCATACTCACGGAGAGGTTGGCTCTGCTAGAGGGCCGTGTCCGCCAGTTAGAGCAGAGTAATGTCGTAACTTTAGATGTTGCGGACACATCTGCTAGCGTTAGCTGTAGCGAGCTAACTAGCCCAGCTTGTAGCAGTCCTAAGCGGCCTACAAGCTACGGTGTACCGGTTGAGACGCATAATAGATTTAGCTCTTTAGCTAGTCCTACACCCCAGTCTACCGGGCACCACACCTTAGTTATAGGGGACTCCATCACCCGAAACATAAAGCTTAGCAAACCAGCCACAATAAAGTGTATCCCCGGGGCCAGAGCACCTGACATTGAAGCTAATCTTAGGGAGCTAACTCGCAACAGGCCTAGTAAACACGTACGACAGGCTAATCGCACCACTAATTATGCGAATATAGTTGTACACGTTGGCTCCAATGACACTAGAATGAGACAGTCAGAGATTACAAAGAGAAACATAGCCAGGACTTGTGATCTCGCCAGAAAGATGTCCAGGCATCGAGTAATTGTCTCTGGCCCCCTGCCTGCGAGAGGCAATGATGAGAGATATAGCAGATTAGTCTCGCTTAACAAGTGGTTGGCTAGCTACTGTAGGACGCAGGGACTAACGTTTATTGATAACTGGCCCTCTTTCTGGGGCAAACCAGGCTTGCTGATGAGAGACGGCCTTCACCCTAACCAGGAAGGCGCCATCATCCTGTCTAGAAACATAGACTACTATTTAAGTCTCACTTGACTGACTACACTAGAGCAAGCCCGGTCACAGGCAATTACAATGTCTGTTAGTCCGGGTGAGGAGTCAGTTAAGCTAGAACTAGCCAGCGCCAGGCTGGATAATCCATGTACGCATAGCAATTCTCTTAGAATAATACACAATTCACATAATGTTTTTTCTGTTGTGTCTGTGTCAGAGGTGGACATGCATTCTACTGAGGTGGCAAATTATGATATGTCCAGTCTATTGCAGCACCAAGCAAACAATCGGAAAATTCCCGTCATATCAATTCCTAGATATGGTCGAAACTATTTAAAGTGCACTACGCATAATAAACGCAACATTGTTAATATTGCCACTACGGATAATCTTAACAAAAACTCGTCAAAACAGCCCAATACCTATAATATGGGCTTTTTAAACATAAGATCATTGTCTCCCAAGGCGTTATTGGTTAATGAGGTCATTAGAGACAACAATCTTAACGTCATTGGTCTTAGCGAAACCTGGCTCAAACCGGACGAATTTTTCGCGCTCAATGAGGCATCTCCTCCTAACTATACGAATGCGCATGTTGCCCGCCCTCTTAAAAGGGGAGGGGGTGTCGCACTAATATACAATGAAAATTTCAACCTTACCCCTAACCTAAATAATAAATATAAATCGTTTGAGGTGCTTACTATGAGGTCTGTCACACCGCTACCTCTCGACCTGGCTGTTATCTACCGCCCCCCTGGGCCCTATTCGGACTTTATCAGTGAATTCTCAGAGTTCGTTGCTGATCTAGTGACGCACGCCGACAATATAATCATAATGGGGGACTTTAATATCCATATGAATACCCCATCGGACCCTCAGTGCGTGGCGCTCCAAACCATAATTGATAGCTGTGGTCTTACACAAATAATACATGAACCCACGCATCGCAACGGTAATACAATAGATCTAGTGCTTGTCAGGGGTGTCACCACCTCCAAAGTTATGATACTTCCATATACTAAAGTAATGTCCGATCATTACCTTATAAAATTTGAAGTTTTGACTCTTTGTCAACAAGCTAATAATAATAATAACTGCTATAGCGGCCGCAACATTAATGCTGCCACAACGATGACTCTTGCTGACCTACTGCCTTCGGTAATAGCACCATTCCCAAATTATGTCGGCTCTATTGATAAACTCACTAACAACTTTGACGATGCCTTGCGCGAAATTATTGATAGTATAGCACCGCTAAAGCAAAAAAGGGCCCCTAAAAGGCGCACCCCATGGTTTACAGAAGAAATTAGAGCTCATAAATTATCATGTAGAAAACTGGAACGCAAATGGCGCGCGACTAAACTTGAGGTTTTCCATCAAGCATGGAGTGATAGTTTAATAACTTATAAACGCATGCTTACCTTAGCTAAAGCTAAATACTACTCAAATCTCATCCGCCTCAACAAAAACGATCCTAAATTTCTGTTTAGTACAGTAGCATCGCTAACCCAACAAGGGACTCCTCCCAGTAGCTCCACCCACTCGGCAGATGATTTTATGAATTTCTTTAATAAGAAAATTGAACTCATTAGAAAGGAGATTAAAGACAACGCATCCCAGCTACAACTGGGCTCTATTAACACAAATACGACTGTATATACGACGGACACTGCCCTCCAAAATAGTCTCTCTATTTTTGATGAAATAACAGAGGAATTATTACAGCGTGTAAGTGGGATAAAACAAACAACATGTTTACTTGACCCACTTCCTGGGAAACTTATCAAGGAACTGTTTGTACTATTAGGTCCATCAGTGTTAAATATTATAAACTTATCACTTTCCTCCGGCACTGTTCCCCTAGCATTCAAAAAAGCGGTTATTCATCCTCTGCTCAAAAGACCTAACCTCGATCCTGACCTCATGGTAAACTACCGACCGGTCTCCCACCTTCCGTTTATTTCCAAAATTCTCGAAAAAACTGTTGCACAGCAGCTAAATGAACACTTAGTGACTAACAATCTCTGTGAACCTTTTCAATCCGGTTTCAGGGCAAATCACTCTACGGAGACAGCCCTCACAAAAATGACTAATGATCTATTGCTAACGATGGATTCTGATGCTTCATCTATGTTGCTGCTTCTTGATCTTAGCGCCGCTTTCGATACCGTCGATCATAATATTTTATTAGAGCGTATCAAAACACGTATTGGTATGTCAGACTTAGCCTTGTCTTGGTTTAACTCTTATCTTACTGACAGGATGCAGTGCGTCTCCCATAACAATGTGACCTCGGACTATGTCAAGGTAACGTGCGGAGTTCCCCAGGGTTCGGTTCTTGGCCCTGCACTCTTTAGTATTTACATGCTGCCGCTGGGTGACATCATACGCAAGTACGGTGTTAGCTTTCACTGTTATGCTGATGACACTCAACTCTACATGCCCCTAAAGCTGACCAACACGCCGGACTGTAGTCAGCTGGAGGCGTGTCTTAATGAAATTAAACAATGGATGTCCGCTAACTTTTTGCAACTCAACGCTAAGAAAACGGAAATGCTGATTATCGGTCCTGCTAGACACCAACATCTATTTAATAATACCACCTTAACATTTGACAACCAAACAATTAAACAAGGAGACTCGGTAAAGAATCTGGGTATTATCTTCGACCCAACTCTCTCGTTTGAGTCACACATTAAGAGTGTTACTAAAACGGCCTTCTTTCATCTCCGTAATATCGCTAAAATTCGTTCCATCTTGTCCACTAGCGACGCTGAGATCATTATTCATGCGTTCGTTACGTCTCGTCTCGATTACTGTAACGTATTATTTTCGGGCCTCCCTATGTCTAGCATTAAAAGATTACAGTTGGTACAAAATGCGGCTGCAAGGCTTTTGACAAAAACAAGAAAGTTTGATCATATTACGCCTATACTGGCTCACTTGCACTGGCTTCCTGTGCACTTAAGATGCGACTTTAAGGTTTTACTACTTACGTATAAAATACTACACGGTTTAGCTCCAGCCTATCTCGCCGATTGTATTGTACCATATGTCCCGACAAGAAATCTGCGTTCAAAGAACTCCGGCTTATTAGTGATTCCCAGAGCCAAAAAAAAGTCTGCGGGCTATAGAGCGTTTTCTATTGGGGCTCCAGTACTCTGGAATGCCCTCCCGGTAACAGTTAGAGATGCTACCTCAGTAGAAGCATTTAAGTCCCATCTTAAAACTCATTTGTATAATCTAGCCTTTAAATAGACCTCCCCTTTTTTAGACCAGTTGATCTGCCGTTTCTTTTCTTCTCTCCTCTTCTCCCCTGTCCCTTGCGAGGGGGAGTTGCATAGGTCCGGTGGCCATGGATGAAGTGCTGGCTGTCCAGAGCCGGGACCCCGGGTGGACCACTAGCCTGTGCATCGGTTGGGGACATCTCTACGCTGCTGACCCGTCTCCGCTCGGGATGGTTTCCTGTTGGCCCCGCTGTGGACTGGACTCCCGCTGATGTGTTGGATCCACTGTGGACTGGACTTTCACAATGTTATGTCAGACCCACTCGACATCCGTTGCTTTCGGTCTCCCCTAGAGGGGGGGGGTTACCCACATATGCGGTCCTCTCCAAGGTTTCTCATAGTCATTCACCGACGTCCCACTGGGGTGAGTTTTTCCTTGCCCGTATGTGGGCTCTGTACCGAGGATGTCGTTGTGGCTTGTACAGCCCTTTGAGACACTTGTGATTTAGGGCTATATAAATAAACATTGATTGATTGATTGATTGATTGAACTATTGTAATCCACTACGGTAATGCCGCCTGACGCTGAGCCAATCAGAGGCCACGATACTGAACAGCACACATCTCATTGGTTTGCTCTCATCCAGTGACCAACACTACTGTAGTATTGACATGTTTACTTATTTTAGACATTTTTATGTTTAAAATAAGTCATTTAGGCCAAAAAATTGTAGAATTTTTTTTTTTTTTAACAATAGAATGATCAAGTGAAGCCGCAAAGTTTAAAGGGCAACGTACTAAACTAAAAATGTGACGTGTGTATTCATTTAAACCAGTGGTCCCCAACCACCGGGCCACGGACCGATTGGTACCGGGCCGCACAAAAAATAAAAATAATTTTTTGATTTTTTATATTTTTTGATTTTTTTATTAAATCAACATAAAAAACACAATATATACATTATATATCAATATAGATCAATAAAGTCTGCAGGGATACAGTCCGTAAGCACACATGATCTTATTTCTTTATGAAAAAATAAATAAAAAATAAAAATAAATTTAAAAAATACCCCCCCCGGTCCGTGGGACAAATTTTCAAGCGTTGACCGGTCCGCAGCTACAAAAAGGTTGGGGACCACTGATTTAAACTTACTCTACACAAATAAATCAATAAATGTTATTATTGTTATTAGGGATGTCCGATAATGGCTTTTTGCCGATATCCGATATTCCGATATTGTCCAACTCTTTAATTACCGATACCGATATCAACCGATACCGATATCAACCGATATATGCAGTCGTGGAATTAACACATTATTATGCCTAATTTGGACAACCAGGTATGGTGAAGATAAGGTACTTTTTTTAAAAAATAATAAAATAAGATAACTAAATTAAAAACATTTTCTTCAATAAAAAAGAAAGTAAAACAATATAAAAACAGTTACATAGAAACTAGTAATTAATGAAAATGAGTAAAATTAACTGTTAAAGGTTAGTACTATTAGTGGAGCAGCAGCACGCACAATCATGTGTGCTTACGGACTGTATCCCTTGCAGACTGTATTGATATATATTGATATATAATGTAGGAACCAGAATATTAATAACAGAAAGAAATGGGGGGAGGGAGGTTTTTTGGGTTGGTGCACTAATTGTAAGTGTATCTTGTGTTTTTTATGTGGATTTAATAAAAAAATTAAAAAAAAAAAAAAAATTAAAAAACGATACAGATAATAAAAAAACCGATACCGATAATTTCCGATATTACATTTTAACGCATTTATCGGCCGATAATATCGGCAGGCCGATATTATCGGAAATCCCTAATTGTTATTATTGATCATACCCTCTGTACTTTGTGTTTATTATCATTTATATGTGGCTATTTATTTATTGCACAAATAATTGACTGAATACATTAAATGGAACTAAATAAAAGATAATCCAAATAATACACTGCATTTATATTTGTGTTTGTGTATATATATATATATATATTCCCAGATTACGCCGCTGTAGTGGCTGCTGGTTACAGGAGCTCTGTGTTCTTGTGTGTCCTCCTTTTGTGTTCTTGATGTTTTCCTCTTGTTTTCATGTGCTTTTGGCCTTTTGCAACAAGGGGTGGCACTTTTGGGACTTCCGCATGGCTTTTTGATGCTTTTTTTGTGGACTTTTGGATCTGCCTCGGACCAGCTTCACGGAGCCCTGGCCGAATGAGCGTGTATCGGACACTGCTACCATTGGCCGAAAGCTAATGGGCAGCCTAGGACGGAGTCGGCTCTCTTGGTTGCTTTGTTGGGTCTGATCCGTGCTCTCAATATGTACTATTTATGTCATTTTTGGGGGGTATTTCATTGTGTTTTACTTGTAGATGTATGTAGAAATGGCGCCGCTGAAGTGGCAGCTGGTTGCATCAGCTCTGGACTCTTGTATGTACTTTAACGTTTCCCTCTCGTTTTCATGCGCTTTCACATTATTGTGTGTGAACATTTTGTATCTGCACTGCAACCACATAATGAAACACTGATATTATCAAATAAACAGAAAATGCAAAGATGAAAATAATTTAGATATTTATACCAATGACTTGATTTTAGGGGTGTAACGGTACGTGTATTTGCATTGAACCGTTTCGGTACGGGGGTTCCGGTTCGGTTCGGAGGTGTACCGAACGAGTTTCCACACGGACATATTAAGTAGCGTAACGCACGTTGTGTAAACAATGCACACCGAGGCACAACACACGGCATGCTAGCAGCTAACGGGCTAGGATAGACTGACCATACGTCCTCTTTTCACCGGACATGTCCTCTTTTGCGGAGCTGTCAGGGCGGAGTTTCTTAAATGCCTCAAATGTCCGGCATTTTGAGTTAGGGTTGAGTGTATTTTCAATGTACGTTCAGGGTTAAGAAGGGGTTAAAAACAAAACAAATTGTGCGTGCAGCAGCATTGGTGAGGGAGGGGCAGAGAGAGAGAGAGAGAGAGAGAGTTATGATAAATGCCAGGCTCTGCTTTTTATCCATAGATTTATCACATTTAATTTTTTATTATCTATAGCAGGGGTGTCAAAAGTGTGCCCCGAAGGCCATTTGTGGCCCACAGCTAATGTTTTAAAGGCCCACGGTACATTCTAAAAATACTATTAAAATAAGCAAAAACATAACAAAAGTGAAATAAAAAAGCTTAAAGGTTAAATGTAATTTAGAAAAAGTTGCAATGTTGACTAATAAAACAAAGCTGTTTTTTTTTTTTCTTTTAAACTGTCATTGCTCAAAACATAATATTGAACCAAAATCAATGTTATTATGAATTATTGACCTATCCAAGGTTCCCATTACTTCACAGCAAATATTACACTAACAAAAATATTTTTGTGGAATATTTTGCAAATTTGGTAAATAAATAACCCAAAAAGTATATTTTGTTGTTTTCTTACTGTACCGAAAATGAACCGAACAGTGACCTCTAAACCGAGGTACGTACCGAACCGAAATGTTTGTGTACTGTTACACTCCTACTTGATTTAGATTTAATAATCTAAAACAATAATGCATCTACAAAACCCAAAACCAGTGAAGTTGGCACGTTGTGTAAATGGTAAATAAAAACAGAATACAATGATTTGCAAATCCTTTTCAATGTATATTCAATTGAATAGACTGCAAAGACAAGATACTTAATGTTCAAACTGGAAAACTTTGTTATTTTTTGCAAGTATTAGCTCATTTGGGATTTGATGCCTACAACATGTTTCAGAAAAGCTGGCACAAGTGGCAAAAAAGACTGAGAAAGTTGAGGAATGCTCATCAAACAGGTTTTGGAGCAACATATGTTGCCATCCAAGCAACGTTACCATGGACGCCCCTGCTTATTTCAGCAAGACAATGCCAAGCCATGTGTTACAACAGCGTGGCTTCATAGTAAAAGAGTGCGGGTACTAGACTGGCCTGCCTGTAGTCCAGACCTGTCTCCCATTGAAAATGTGTGGCGGACTATGAAGCCTAAAATAGCAGAAGGGAGACCCCCGGACTGTTGAACAACTTAAGCTGTACATCAAGCAAGAATGGGAAAGAATTCCACCTGAGAAGCTTCAAAAATGTGTCTCCTCAGTTCCCAAACGTTTACTGAGTGTTGTTAAAAGGAAAGGCCATGTAACATAAAAAGCATTTGACACAATTAATCACAATATTTTAATAAAAAAACTAGAACGATATGGCATCAGAGGGTTAGTCTTAAACTGGATAAGAAGTTATCTAACGAATAGGAAACAATACGTGAAGCTAGGCGAACACACGTCTACAACGCTAAATATATCCTGTGGTGTACCTCAGGGATCAATATTAGGACCTAAATTATTCAATCTCTATATAAATGACATTTGTAAAGTTACAAAAGATTTAAAGTTAGTATTATTTGCGGATGATACAACAGCGTTTTGTTCAGGAGAGAACACACAGGAGATAATACAAATAATAACAGAAGAAATTAACACATTAAAAAGATAGTTTGACAAAAACAGACTATCGTTGAATCTTAGTAAAACTAAAATAATGCTATTTGGTAATAGTAGAAGAGAAAGTCAAACACAAATACAAATAGACGGAATAGAAATTGAAAGAGTAAATGAAACCAAATTTCTAGGTATAATGATTGATGATAAATTGAACTGGAAATCTCACGTAAAAAATATACAACATAAAGTAGCAAGAAACACGTCAATAATGAATAAAGCAAAACATGTTCTAGACAAAAAATCACTTCATAGTCTATACTGCTCACTACTGTTACCATATCTGAGCTACTGTGTAGAAATATGGGGAAATAATTACAAAAGTACACTTCATTCATTAACGGTGTTACAAAAAAGATCAGTTAGAATAATACATAATGTTGGATATAGAGAACATACAAATCCTTTATTTATTGAATCAAAGATACTGAAATTCCACGACATAGTGAATTTGCAAACAGCTAAAATTATGCACAAAGCAAACTATAACCTGCTACCCAAGAATATACAACAATTCTTCTCAACAAAAGAGGAGAAATATAATCTTAGAGAAAAATGTAATTTAAAACATTTGTTTGCACGTACAACACTTAAGACCTTCAGTATATCAGTATGTGGAATTAAATGATGGAATGGATTAAGCAAAGCAATCAAACAATGTACTAATATGATCCACTTCAAGAAACTCTTCAAACTTAAAGTGTTTACAAAGTACAAAGAAGAAGAACCATGACAAACATTTTCAATTTATTTCATCCATTCATTCATTCATTCTTAAAGTAATCTTACTTATCTCATCATATGAAATATGACTTTCTTCACCAATTATTATTATTAAATTCTTACTATTATTTATTTATTTATTTTTATTGTGATTACTTATGGAGTTTATTGTGAATAAATTGAGAACAGGAAGTGAATAAAAAAAGTTTCAGCAACTGTTATGTAAAGAAAAGGGGTGGGATTAAATAAGCTCTGCTTCTTCCTACTCCTTTTCGAACATGTTGAAAAGAGAAACTGGAAATTGTGATGTATCATGTTGTATGCTTGCATGTTCCAAATAAACTCAAACTCTAACTCTAACTCTAACACAGTGGTAAAAATGCCACTGTGTCAACTTGTATGCAATGTGTTGCTGCCATTAAATTCTACTTGAATGATTATTTGCACAAAAAAAAACAAGTTTCTCAGTGTAAACATGAAATATCTTGTCTTTGCAGTCTATTCAGTTGAATATAAGTTGAAAAGGATTTGCAAATCCTTGTATTCTGTTTTTATTTACCATTTACACAACCTGCCAACTTCACTGCTTTTGGGTTTTGTAATTCCGACGTCTTGGTGTGTTGACACGTGTTGTTGTGCATCGCATCATTTCAAGTAAGAACCCCTTTTTTTTCTTTTGACTTTTCCCTCTAGTAACTGATAAATATGCAGCACGTACCGTGAGAGTATTTCTCTCTTAGTACGTCCTTGACAACCATCACGCTGCTCATCCGCGCACGGCTGTCTCAAATTTAGTCCGATAGTTCATTTTGTGCTTTTGAACTTTTTTTTTTTTTTTTCACCCCGAATCAAAATGCAGCCCATCTCCCGCAATAAGGCGGCCACATTTTGAGGCCATCCAGCTGTTCATAGAACAGAATCCGCGAATAAATCCGCGCTCGGTTGACTGCTTGGATTTAAGACGTACCAGTGCTCGTTACGGGCACCATCTAATTACCTCATCAAAAGTCATTGAAACATTTCTTCTTTTTTTTTCCCCCCCAAAACAGCGGGGATGAATCATTGTCTGTTTACGGCCTACAGATGATGATCGATTGCCTCCCGTGAGGCGCATTGACTGCGGGCCACAATAAAAGCTCCTCTCAAGCAGACGTGTTAATCAGAGGAGCGCTCCCTGCTAGGCACATGCATCTCATTTGGCGGAACGACGTTTTAATGGCGGCCTGACAATATCGCCACGGAGGGGGGGGGACCCCTGCGGCAACAGGGTCGACCTTCACGATTGCGTCATCTCACTCAGCAACGAGGCAAACTCCCAGGAAGCAGGAATTCCCTTCGCTGGGATAGTTTTCAATAAATGACCAAAATGGCTTCATTTACGTCCGCAATGTTTAACATGACATTCATTTATTTTGCAGGGAAGAGTCCTCCCGGATTATTCCGCGTCGGAATTAACGGAGGTGACTGTTAGAATAATGATGTAGAAGTTATCACACAACTCTTATGCTTAAAGGCCTACTGAAATGAAATATTTGTATTTAAACGGGGATAGCAGATCCATTCTATGTGTCATACTTGATCATTTCGCGATATTGCCATTAGGGATGTCCGATAATATCGGCCGATATATGCGTTAAAATGTAATATCGGAAATTATCGGTATCGGTTTTTTTATTATCGGTATCGTTTTTTTTTGGTTTTTTTTGTTTTTGTTTTTTTTGTTTTTTTTAATTAAATCAACATAAAAAACACAAGATACACTTACAATTAGTGCACCAACCCAAAAAACCTCCCTCCCCCATTTACACTCATTCACACAAAAGGGTTGTTTCTTTCTGTTATTAATATTCTGCTTCCTACATTATATATCATATAATATATACCGGTATATTATATATTATATGATATACCGCTCCATATATATATGGGGCGGTATAGCTCGGTTGGTAGAGTGGCCGTGCCAGCAACTTGAGGGTTGCAGGTTCGATCCCCGCTTCCGCCATCCTAGTCACTGCTGTTGTGTCCTTGGGCAAGACACTTTACCCACCTGCTCCCAGTGCCACCCACACTGGTTTAAATGGAACTTAGATATTGGGTTTCACTATGTAAAGCGCTTTGAGTCACTAGAGAAAAAGCGCTATATAAATATAATTCACTTCACTTCACATATATCAATATATATCAATACAGTCTGCAAGGGATACAGTCCGTAAGCACACATGATTGTGCGTGCTGCTGCTCCACTAATAGTACTAACCTTTAACAGTTAATTTTACAAATTTTCATTAATTACTAGTTTCTATGTAACTGTTTTTATATTGTTGTACTTTCTTTTTTATTCAAGAAAATGTTTTTAATTTATTTATCTTATTTTACTAATTTTTTTAAAAAGTACCTTATCTTCACCATACCTGGTTGTCCAAATTAGGCATAATAATGTGTTAATTCCACGACTGCATATATCGGTTGATATCGGTATCGGTTGATATCGGTATCTGTAATTAAAGAGTTGGACAATATCGGAATATCGGATATCGGTAAAAAGCCATTATCGGACATCCCTAATTGCCATATTTTTGCTGAAAGGATTTAGTAGAGAACATCGACGATAAAGTTCGCAACTTTTGGTCGCTGATGTAAAAAAAGCCTTGCCTGTACCGGAAGTAGCGTGACGTCACAGGTTGAAAGGCTCCTCACATTTCCCCGTTGTTTACACCAGCAGCGAGAGCGATTCGGACCGAGAGAGCGACGATTACCCCATTAATTTGAGCGAGGATGAAAGCTTCGTGGATGAGGAAACGTGAGAGTGAAGGACTAGAGTGCAGTGCGGGACGTATCTTTTTTTCGCTCTGACCGTAACTTAGGTACAAGCTGGCTCATTGGATTCCACACTCTCTCCTTTTTCTATTGTGGATCACGGATTTGTATTTTAAACCACCTCGGATACTATATCCTCTTGAAAATGAGAGTCGAGAACGCGAAATGGACATTCACAGTGACTTTTATCTCCACGACAATACATCCGCGAAGCACTTTAGCTACGGAGCTAACGTGATAGCATCGTGCTTAACTGCAGATAGAAACAAAAGAAATAAACCCCTGACTGGAAGGATAGACAGAAAATCAACAATACTATTAAACCATGGACATGTAACTACACGGTTAATGCTTTCCAGCTTGGGGAAGCTTAACAATGCTGTTGCTAACGACGCCATTGAAGCTAACTTAGCTACAGGACCTCACAGAGTTATGCTAAAAACATTAGCTATCCACCTACGCCAGCCAGCCCTCATCTGCTCATCAACACCCGTGCTCACCTGCGTTCCAGCGATCGACGGAGCGACGAAGGACTTCACCCGATCATCGATGCGGTCGGCGGCTAGCGTCGGATAGCGCGTCTGCTATCCAAGTCAAAGTCCTCCTGGTTGTGTTGCTGCGGCCAGCCGCTAATACACCGATCCCACCTACAGCTTTCTTCTATGCAGTCTTCATTGTTCATTAAACAGATTCACCAACACAGATGTCCAGAATACTGTGGAATTTGGCGATGAAAACAGAGCTTTTTGTATTAGATAAAATGGTGTCCGAATACTTCCGTTTCAACCATTGACGTCACGCGCATACGACATCATACATAGACGTTTTCAACCGGAAGTTTCGCGGGAAATTTAAAATGTCCCTTTATAAGTTAACCCGGCCGTATTGGCATGTGTTGCAATGTTAAGATTTCATCATTGATATATATAAACTATCAGACTGCGTGGTCGGTAGTAGTGGCTTTCAGTAGGACTTTAAAGGCCGTTGCTATAGTTATTATCAATTGTGCTGAAGTTGTACTTTTCTATCTGTGCAAAGGCACAACTTGTAATCTTCCACCTGCTCCCAGTGCCACCCACACTGGTTTAAATCTAACTTAGATATTGGGTTTCACTATGTAAAGCGCTTTGAGTCACTAGAGAGAAGTGCTATATAAATATAATTCACTTCACAAAACAAGTTATCCATTTACGTTAAAATTATATAATAAATAAATGCATAGGCAATTGTGTAATAATATCATGAGGTACATTACCATTCATGTATATTTACTGTTACAAATAGTGTTTGGAAAATGACTTTAAAAAAGTAATTAATTATAGTTACTCGGTACTTTACCAAAAAAATCAAAAATTCATTACTGACGGAATTTCACTTTAACACATGGATTTATTCACTAGGGAGAGAGTAATCAATGCAATACTTG
>NC_084752.1:5271062-5353562 GCF_033978785.1 Entelurus aequoreus
CCAATATTATTCATCATAATATTAATTATGAGTCCATCGAGGCCAAAAAACCTTCAAGAATTCATCAAAAAGTGCTTCTTTATGACCCGACCTTGTTAGCAACTTTCTTTCAAATCAAATCATTAAAATTCACTTTATTTATAAAGCACTTTTTGTACATAAAATAAATGCAACAGAGGGACTTTACACACACACACACAAAAGTGTCAAACTCAAGGCCACATCTGGCCCCCCACATCCTTTGTGTACTGCAAATCATTAACCACTTGCTAAGATTTAAAATTGTATTTCTCGAAATGTTAATTCTTTTAAGAACTATTTACTTATTTTTAGTAATTATTCCTAATTTGAGCATGAATAAAAATATTGTTTAAAAATTCTGCAACGTCTCGAGGATGCTCAATTTAATTTAATTTTTTTTGGTTTGTTTTTTAAGTTGTATAATGCTTGTTTTCAGAATAAAATACTTAGTGTATGTTAGGGGTGTAACGGTACACAAAAATTTCGGTTCGGTACATACCTCGGTTTAGAGGTCACGGTTCGGTTCATTTTCGGTACAGTAAGAAAACAACAAAATATACATTTTTGGGTTATTTATTTACCAAATTTGCAAAATCTTCCACCAAAATATTTTTCTTAGTGGAATATTTGATGTGAAGTAATGGGAACCTTGGATAGGTCAATAATTCATAGTAACATTGATTTTGATTCAATATTATGTTTTGAGCAATGACAGTTTGAAAGAAAAAAAAACAGCTTTGTTTTATTAGCCAACATTGCAATTTTTTCTAAATTACATTTAACCTTTAAGCTTTTTTATTTCACTTTTGTTATGTTTTTGTTTATTTTAATAGTATTTTTAGAATGTGCCGTGGGCCTTTAAAACATTAGCTGTGGGCCGCAAATGGCCTCCGGGGCACACTTTTGACACCCCTGCTATAGATAATAACAAATTAAATGTGATAAATCTATGGATAAAAAGCAGAGCCTGGCGACGCATGCGCGTTTATCATAACTCTCTCACTCTCTCTCTGTCTCTGCCCCTCCCTCACCAATGCTGCTGCACGCACAATTTGTTTTGTTTTTAACCCCTTCTTAACCCTGAACGTACATTGAAAATACACGCAACCCTAACTCAAAATGCCGGACATTTGAGGCATTTAAGAAACAAAAGAGGACATGTCCGGTGAAAAGAGGACGTATGGTCAGTCTATCCTAGCCCGTTAGCTGCTAGCATGCCGTGTGTTGTGCCTCGGTGTGCATTGTTTACACAACGTGCGTTACGCTACTTAATATGTCCGTGTGGAAACTCGTTCGGTACACCTCCGAACCGAACCGGAACCCCCGTACCGAAACGGTTCAATACAAATACACGTACCGTTACACCCCTAATATAATGTATGTATATGTGTATGTATATATATATATATATATATATATATATATATATATATATATATATATATATATATATACACTACCGTTCAAAAGTTTGGGGTCACCCAAACAATTTTGTGGTATAGCCTTAATTTCTAAGAACAAGAATAGACTGTCGAGTTTCAGATGAAAGTTCTCTTTTTCTGGCCATTTTGAGCGTTTAATTGACCCCACAAATGTGATGCTCCAGAAACTCAATATGCTCAAAGGAAGGTCCGTTTTGTAGCTTCTGTAACGAGCTAAACTGTTTTCAGATGTGTGAACATGATTGCACAAGGGTTTTCTAATCATCAATTAGCCTTCTGAGCCAATGAGCAAACACATTGTACCATTAGAACACTGGAGTGATAGTTGCTGAAATGGGCCTCTATACACCTATGTAGATATTGCACCAAAAACCAGACATTTGCAGCTAGAATAGTCATTTACCACATTAGCAATGTATAGAGCAGGGGTCACCAACCTTTTTGAAACCAAGGGCTACTTCTTGGGTACTGGTTAATGCGAAGGGCTACCAGTTTGATAACCACTTAAATAAATTGCCAGCAGTAGCCAATTTGCTCAATTTACCTTTAACTCTATGTTATTATTAATAATTAATGATATTTATCTTTGTGGAAACACTGATCATCTTAATGATTTCTCACAATAAATATATATAGAAACAGATAAATATCAATATGCAAAACTTTATTTTTATATTTTCTCTAAGTGCACATTTTTCAAATTGAACATTTTCAAATGATCACTTCTAAGACAGTCTTGTGAAATCACAATATCCCATTTTAACTAGCTAGCCACTAACATTTTTTAACAAATCATTAATTACTTTGCACCATGTTTGTACAAATAATAACTCATGTAAAATACAAAAGTATACTCTCAAATTTTTAAATCATGTCACACTTTGAACTGGACACCAAATCTGTTATCTGTTTCTTTGTCAGTTAGTGGGAAGCCTGGCATTGCATGCTGTTAACTAGTGTGTTGTACTCTGGTGTGTAACTTGACACTGCAACTCTGCAAGAAAATCTGGAAGATCTAGGCTCAGTAAATTATGATAATCGACTAAGAAAGCTGGACAAAATTATGCAATTATGGAAAGGGAAATCCCTAACCTTGTATGGTAAAATGTCTATTGCCAACTCGTTAATTATTCCTCAATTTATTTATTTGTTTTAGTCATTACCAGCTCCATCACAAAACTTTTTTAAGATTTATGAGCGGAGGGTCTTCGATTTTGTCTGGAACGGCAAACCAGAAAAGATTAAAAGAAAGGTTTTGTACAAAGAGTATGAATATGGGGGCCTGAAACTTCTCAACCTTGAAGCTATGTGTCTGTCTTTAAAAGCATCAATTGTTCCAAAGATGTATTTCAACATTGAGTGGTACACAAATGTCCTGTTGGACAAAAAACATGTACTGTATCAAAAGAAATTGTATCCTTTTTTACAAGTGATCCCCTCCCAGAGAGTCTGCTGGGAAACATGGCGGGGTTCATAAAGGAAACAATCCACTAATAGTGGTGTTTTCAATTTTATGTGCCAGAAAAAAGAGACGATATTTTGCAGCAGATAACATGGATGAACTCTAATATTGTAATAGATGGAAAGCCTTTCTTTTGGAAAAATATGTTTGAAAGAGGAATCATTTTTGTCAATGATATTATCAATGAGAATGGTAAAATTATGAAGTATGATGAATTTAGAGCTATGTATGGTGATGCTTGCTCAAGCTTTTCATTTTATCAACTAACTGGAGTAATTGGGAAAAGATGGAAACAAATAATTAATTATGGAACTACTAAATTATTAGTTTGTAAACCTCTAATAAGAAATTCTAGTTGGCAAAAAGGAACTAAAATAAATAGAAAAATATATAATTTTTATTTAATAAATAAATCTTTGAAGGCTGCCTCATACAACACAAATGTAAAATGGGAGGACTTTTTTGACTGCCCGTTGCCATGGGATGCCATATTCTAACTAATCTATAAAACCACTATCGATGTGCAAAATCGTTATTTTCAAATTAAAATTATTTATAACTTCTTACCCACAGGGAAAATGTTAAAATTATGGAGTATGACAGAGTCAGATGATTGCCGATTTTGTTGTCAGGAGCCTGAATCCACCCTGCATTTGTTTTGGTATTGTCATATTGTGTCTTTGTTTTGGGTGGATGTTAAAAAAATGTGTTTAAGGATTGGTTTGTTTATGAAGCTTAATGTGGTTTCTGTTATTTTAGGAGAGTTCATTGACAATCATGATTTAGTCCATTTAATTATAGTACTCGGTAAAATGTTTATTTTTAAGGCCAAAAACAGATATTCACTTAGTACTACTTTCTTTAAAACATTTATTCAGTATTTTCTAATTTTAGAAAGTTACATGGTTGAAAACGATAATGATGCCAAAAAACATTTTTAAAAAAAGATGAGAAGTCCTCAAAGGCTTATTTTGAAAGTATAATTATGTTTATAGATTATATGATATCTGTTGTTGTGTTCCCTAATTTGAGTGACCTGGACACAATCTGGACTGTACATAAATGCTTATTTTGAAAATGTAATTTTGTTTATAAATTATATGCAATCTGTTGAGTTCCCTAATTTTTTTCTGTGTACATGAATGAAGGTGTGTGTTGCTGAGTCCCACTTGGACATTATCTGGACTGGGCCTGGTTTAAAAAACCCTTTAAACAAATCTAATTTCATTGACAACCTGGTCTGTTGAAGATAAGGCCCTTTTTTTAAAAATAAAATAAAATAAGATAAATAAATAAAAAACATTTTCTTGGATAAAAAAGAAAGTAAAACAATATAAAAATAATTACATAAAAAATAGTAATTAATGAAAATGTTAGTGGACCAGCAGCCTATACAATCATGTGTGCTTCAGGGACTGTGTCCCTTGCAGATGTGTTGTCTATGTTGTGGGAACCAGAATATTGGTAGCAGAAAGAAATAACCCCTTTTGTGTGAGTGGGTGTGGATGAGTGTGCATGGGGGAGGTTGTTTGGGTTGATGCACGGATTGAAAGTGTATCTTGTGTTTTTTCTATGTAGATTTAATTTAATTTAAAAAAAATATATATATATATATAATTTTTTTTTAATTTTTTTTTTTTTTTTTTTTTTTTTTTTTTTTTAGAACAGGCCCGCGGGCGACTCATCTGGTCCTTACGGGCGACCTGGTGCCCGCGGGCACCACGTTGGTGACCCCTGGTATAGAGTGTATTTCTTTAAAGTTAAGACTAGTTTAAAGTTATCTTCATTGAAAAGTACAGTGCTTTTCCTTCAAAAATAAGGACATTTCCATGTGACCCCAAACTTTTGAACGGTAGTGTTTATATATATATATATACATATATATATATATATATATATATATATATGACTATATACTCATATTTTATTCACTGTTACAAGCGGCCCTATGAGGGCAGCCGCAACTGCCATGTGGCCCTCAATGAAATGGAGTTTGACTCCCCTGCTCGAAGTCGTGCTCCCAGCGAGTTGGGAAGAATTCCATTCATCTTGTAATGGTCCATGCTTGTCCATGCTAGGTTGCACCGCACACGCCGCTGTGGGGCGGTCGGAGGGGCGCCTGCACGTCGAGTCCCCGGCGCTAAACACGCGGCTGTTATGCAAAGCAACAGCTCGGAGCATCGACGCGCTGCCGTCTGACACATGGCTGATTGCACGGAACCACCACAGGCTCTTTCACATTTGACGGCACTTTAGTTCTTCTTAATTAGCGCTGCTTTCAGCCTTCGCACGCTTCTAAGCATCGCGCGCCTCAATTAGAAAGAAGGAAAAAAAAGGCCATTCTGACACGGAACGTGTCTACTAGTACTGTTCACTTTCAATGTGGATGCTTTTAAAGGCCTACTGAAATGACATTTTTTTAATTTAAACGGGGATAGCAGATCCATTCTATGTGTCATACTTGATCATTTTGCGATATTGCCATATTTTTGCTGAAAGGATTTAGTATAGAACAACGTCGATAAAGTTCGCAACTTTTGGTCTCTGATAAAAAAAAACCTTGCCCCTACCGGAAGTAGCGTGACGTTGTCAGTTGTTCACTCCCTCATATTTTCCTATTGTTTTCAACGCAGCTAGAGCGATTCGGACCATTACCCCATTAATTTCAGCGAGGATGAAAGATTCGTGGATGAGGAACGTTAGAGTGACGGACTAGAATGCAGTGAAATACATATTTTTTTTCGCTCTGACCGTAATTTAGGTACAAGCTGAAATAAAATAAGATAACTAAATTAAAAACATTTTCTTGAATAAAAAAGAAAGTACAACAATATAAAAACAGTTACATAGAAACTAGTAATTAATGAAAATGAGTAAAATTAACTGTTAAAGGTTAGTACTATTAGTGGAGCAGCAGCACGCACAATCATGTGTGCTTACGGACTGTATCCCTTGCAGACTGTATTGATATATATTGATATATAATGTAGGAACCAGAATATTGATAACAGAAATAAATGGGGGGAGGGAGGTTTTTTGGGTTGGTGCACTAATTGTAAGTGTATCTTGTGTTTTTTATGTTGATTTAATAAAAAAAATAAAAAATAAAAAAACCGATACAGATAATAAAAAACCGATACCGATAATTTCCGATATTACATTTTAACGCATTTATCCCTAAGCGTGACGTCACAGGTTGAAAGGCTCCTCACATTTCCCCATTGTTTACACCAGCAGCGAGAGAGATTCGGACCGAGAAAGCGACGATTACCCCATTAATTTGAGCGAGGATGAAAGATTCGTGGATGAGGAACATGAGACTGAAGGACTAGAGTGCAGTGCATGACGTATCTTTTTTCGCTCTGACCGTAACTTAGGTACAAGCTGGCTCATTGGATTCCACACTCTCTCCTTTTTCTATTGTGGATCACGGATTTGTATTTTAAACCACCTCGGATACTATATCCTCTTGAAAATGAGAGTCGAGAACGCGAAATGGACATTCACAGTGACTTTTATCTCCACGACAATACATCGGCGAAGCACTTTAGCTACGGAGCTAACGTGATAGCATCGTGCTTAACTGCAGATAGAAACAAAAGAAATAAACCCCTGACTGGAAGGATAGATAGAAGATCAACAATACTATTAAACCGTGGACATGTAAATACACGGTTAATGCTTTCCAGGCTGGCGAAGGTTAACAATGCTGTGCTAACGACGCCATTGAAGCTAACTTAGCAACCGGACCGCACAGAGCTATGCTAAAAACATTAGCTCTCCACCTACGCCAGCCAGCCCTCATCTGCTCATCAACACCCGTGCTCACCTGCGTTCCAGCGATCGGCGGAAGGACGAAGAACTTCACCCGATGCGTTTGGCGGCCCGGAGACGTAGGAAGTCAAGGTGAGGTCGCCGGCTAGCGCGTCTGCTCTCCAACAAAGTCCTCCTGGTTGTGTTGCTGTAGTCCGCTGCTAATACACTGATCCCACCTACAACTGTCTTCTTTGCAGCCTTCATTGTTCATTAAACAAATTGCAAAAGATGTCCAGAATACTGTGGAATTATGAAATGAAAACAGAGCTTTTTGTATAGGATTCTACGGGGTACCATAACTTCCGTTAAACTGACTTCGTCATGCGCATACGTCATCATACCGCGACGTTTCAGCCGGATATTTCCCGGGAAATTTTAAATGTCACTTTATAAGTTAACCCGGCCGTATTGGCATGTGTTGCAATGTTAAGATTTCATCATTGATATATAAACTATCAGACTGCGTGGTCGCTAGTAGTGGCTTTCAGTAGGCCTTTAAAAAAGGCTTAAAAACCCTTCTTTTTAAAAAAGCCTTTTTTTAGATATATGCATACTAGTTTTAGCTATTAGGCTGTTCTAGTTTTTATTTTTTTTTATTTTTTATTATCTTTTTATTTTTTTATTTAATTTATTTTTTTATACACTGTAGCACTTTGAGGTTGTTTACTCAATGTAAAGTGCTTTTTACAAATGAAATCTATTATTATTATTATTATTATAATGTATTGTGGTGCAATACCCCTCAATTTGGAATTTCACAAGAACTTTCCAGTTAAATGTGACTCAAAATTCCCCCCAAAAGTCTCGTGAGACTTCAGGAAATCCCGTGATGACATACAGTTAAATCCTTCTTTGCCTTTGTCTTTTTGTTTTTTGTGTGATTTTTTTTGGCCATAAGATTTTTTTTAAATTTTTATTAAGGATCCCCATTAGCTGCTTGCCACAACAACCCACTAGTCTTCCTGGGGTCCACAAATTCAATACAATTACAAGTAAAAGCATATAATTATAACTACACAATACAGAAACAAATACAAATCCTCAACAAGCAAACAAACAAACAATTTACAGTCTCAGAATATTAGTTACCATATAAATATAACTACACGGCAAAAACTGAAATCTAAGTAAGATTAAATATCTCAAATAAGGGTAATATTTGCTTATTTTCTGTCTGATAAGATAATTCTTCTCACTAAGCAGATTTTATGTTAGAGTGTTTTACTTGTTTTAAGTGTTTTGGTCCTAAATGATGTCAGTAAGATATTACAGCTTGTTGCTAAAATTTGATGAGCTATATTGAGTAAAACATGCTTGAAACTAGAATATCAACTGTTGCAAAGCTGTGTCATCAACACTCACAAGTATACAACTACTTTTTTAAAGTCATCATTTCTTATTTCAAGCATGAACAAAAAAAATCATGACTTTGACACAATTGTGTCTCATAATTAAAACAGATGACAGCCAAATGGACTTTGCTGTTTTATTTCCAGTGAAACAATATAAAATAGGTACTCATATAGTAGTACAGTTGGCAGTTGGACAGTTAATATTTAATATTTGACATTTCAAACCATTTTGAACAGATAGTTCATGCACATTCAGATAAATTCTTCAAAATTACAATAAAAAAAATTTGGCTGGGGGCCGGGCTGTATATATATATATATATATATATATATATATATATATATATATATATATATATATATATATATATATATAATATAATATTAGAGCAGTGGTTCTTAACCTGGGTTCGATCGAACCCTAAGGGTTCGGTGAGTCGGGCTCAGGGGTTCGGCGGAGGTCAAGACACACCCGACTCATCGTGTAAATAAAAACTTCTCCCTATCGGCGTATTACGGATACGGCAACAGCAGAAGTCACACTGATTTGCAGGCGTGTAATTTGTTGTGAGTTTATGCACTGTGTTGGTTTTGTTCTTTGAACAAGGTGATGTTCATGCACAGATCATTCTGTGCACCAGTAAAAAAACATGGCAACACTTTAGTATGGGGAACATATTCACCATTAATTAGTTGCTTATTAACATGCAAATTAGTAACATATTGGCTCTTAACTAGTCATTATTAAGTACTTATTAATGCATTATTCTGCATGGCCTTATTATAACACTAACCCTCTAACCCTGGCCCGAACCCTCTAGCCCTAACCCTAACCAAATAACTCTAAATTAAGTCTGTGTTACTTAGAACATGTTCCCCATATGTTACCAAAAACATATAACTTTGTCTTGAATTTGAAAAAATACAACATTTTATTTTTCACTAAAGAAGGGTTCGGTGAATGCGCATATGAAACTGGTGGGGTTCGGTTCCTCCAACAAGGTTAAGAACCACTGGGTTAGGCATAAAAAAAAAAAATTGGTTAGGGTTAGGAGTTAGGGTTAGTGTTGTATAATAAGGCCATGCAGAATAAGGCATTAATAAGTACTTAATAATGACTAATTAAGAGCCAACATGTTACTAATTTGCATGTTAATAAGCAACTAATAAATGGTGAATATGTTCCCCATACTAAAGTGTTACCAAAACTTGGGTTAGGGTTAGAGGGTTAGGGTTGTATAATAAGGCCATCGAGAATAAGGCATTAATAAGTACTTAATGACTAATTAAGAGCCAATATGTTATTCATTTGCATGTTAATAAGCAACTATTTAATTGTGAATATGTTCCCCATACTAAAGTGTTACCAAAACTTGGGTTAGAGTTAGGGTTAGGGGGTTAAAGTTAGGGTTATGGTTGTAAAATAAGGCCGTACAGAATAAGGCATTAATAAGTACTTAATAATGACTAATTAAAAGTCAATATGTTACTAATTTGCATGTTAATAAGAAACTAATTATTGCTGAATATGTGTTCCCCGTACTAAAGTGTTACCAAAACTTGGGTTAGGGTTAGAGGGTTAGGGTTGTATAATAAGGCCATGCAGAATAAGGCATTAATAAGTACTTAATAATGACTAATTAAGAGCCAATATGTTACTAATTTGCATGTTAATAAGCAACTAATTAATGGTGAATATGTTCCTCATACTAAAGTGTTACCAAAACTTGGGTTAGGGTTAGAGGGTTAGGGTTGTATAATAAGGCCATGCAGAATAAGGCATTAATAAGTACTTAATAATGACTAATTAAGAGCCAATATGTTACTAATTTGCATGTTAATAAGCAACTAATTAATGGTGAATATGTTCCCCATACTAAAGTGTTACCAAAACTTGGGTTAGAGTTAGAGGGTTAGGGTTAGGGTTAGGGTTGGGGCTGGGGTTGGGGTTAGGGATAAAGAAAAAGCGTTCGTTAGGGTTAGGGTTGTATAATAAGGCCATGCAGAATCAGGCATTAATAAGTACTTAATAATGACTAATTAAGAGCCAATATGTTACTAATTTGCATGTTAATAAGCAACTAATTAATGGTGAATATGTTCCCCATACTAAAGTGTTACCAAAACTTGGGTTAGGGTTAGGGTTAGAGGGTTAGGGTTAGGGTTTGGGTTAGAGGATTAGTGTTGTATAATAAGGCCATGCAGAATAAGGCATTAATAAGTACTTAATGACTAATTAAGAGCCAATATGTTACTAATTTGCATGTTAATAAGCAACTAATTAATGGTGAATATGTTCCCCATACTAAAGTGTTACCAAAATTTGGGTTAGGGTTAGGGGGTTAGGGTTATAATAAGGCCATGCAGAATAAGGCATTAATAAGTACTTAATAATGACTAATTAAGAGCCAATATGTTACTCATTTGCATGTTAATAAGCAACTAATTAATGGTGAATATGTTCCCCATACTAAAGTGTTACCAAAACTTGGGTTAGGGTTAGAGGGTTAGAGGGTTAGGGTTAGAGGGTTAGGGTCATATAATAAGTCCATGCAGAATAATGCATTAATAAGTACTTAATAATGACTAATTAAGAGTCAATATGTTACTAATTTGCATCTTAATAAGCAACTTATTAATGGGGAATATGTGCCCCATACTAAAGTGTTACCAAAACTTTGGTTAGGGTTAGAGGGTTAGAGTTAGGGTTGTATAATAAGGCCATTGAGAATAAGGCATTAATAAGTACTTAATGACTAATTAAGAGCCAATATGTTACTAATTTGCATGTTAATAAGCAACTAATTAATGGTGAATATGTTCACCATACTAAAGTGTTACCAAAACTTGGGTTAGGGTTAGGGTTAGAGGGTTAGGGTTAGGGTTAGAGGGTTAGGGTTGTATAATAAGGCCATCGAGAATAAGGCATTAATAAGTACTTAATAATGACTAATTAAGAGCCAATATGTTACTAATTTGCATGTTAATAAGCAACTAATTAATGGTGAATATGTTTCCATACTAAAGTGTTACCAAAACTTGGGTTAGGGTTAGAGTTAGTTTTAGAGGGTTAGGGTTAGGGTTGTATAATAAGGCCATGCAGAATAAGGCATTAATAAGTACTTAATGACTAATTAAGAGCCAATATGTTACTAATTTGCATGTTAATAAGCAACTAATTAATCGTGAATATGTTCCCCATACTAAAGAATTACCAAAACTTGGGTTAGGGTTAGAGGGTTAGGGTTAGGGTTGGGGTTGGGGTTGGGGTTAGGGTTAGGGTTAGGCATAAAAAAAAAGAGTTGGTTAGGGTTAGGGTTGTATAATAAAGCCATGCAGAATAAGGCATTATTAAGTACTTAATAATTACTAATTAAAAGCCAATATGTTACTAATTTGCATGTTAATAAGCAACTTATTAATGGTGAATATGTGTTCCCCATACTAAAGTGTTACCAAAACTTGGGTCAGGGTTAGAGGGTTAGGGTTGTATAATAAGGCCATACAGAATAAGGCATTTAGAAGTACTTAATAATGACTAATTAAGAGCCAATATTTTACTAATTTGCATGTTAATAAGCAACTAATTAATGGTGAATATGTTCCCCATACTAAAGTGTTACCAAAACTTGGGTTAGGGTTAGAGGGTTAGGGTTAGGGTTGGGGTTGGGGTGGGGGTTAGGGTTAGGGTTAGGGTTAGGCATAAAGAAAGGGTTGTATAATAAAGCCATGCAGAATAAGGCATTAATAAGTACGTAATAATGACTAATTGAAAGCCAATATGTTACTAATTTGCATGTTAATAAGCAACTAATTATTGCTGAATATGTATTCCCTATACTAAAGTGTTAGCAAAACTTGGGTTAGGGTTAGAGGGTTAGGGTTGTATAATAAGGCCATGCAGAATAAGGCATTAATAAGTACTTAATAATGACTAATTAAGAGCCAATATGTTACTAATTTGCATGTTGATGAGCAACTAATTAATGGTGAATATGTTCCCCATACTAAAGTGTTACCAAAACTTGGGTTAGGGTTAGAGGGTTAGGGTTAGGGTTAGGGTTGGGGTTGGGGTTAGGGATAAAGAAAAAGAGTTCGTTAGGGTTAGGGTTAGGGTTGTATAATAAAGCCATGCAGAGTAAGGCATTAATAAGTACTTAATAATGACTAATTAAAAGCCAATATGTTACTAATTTGCATGTTAATAAGAAACTAATTAATGGTGAATATGTGTTCCCCATACTAAAGTGTTACCAAAACTTGGGTTAGGGTTAGAGGGTTAGGGTTAGAGGGTTAGGGTTAGAGGGTTAGGGTTGTATAAGAAGGCCATGCAGAATAAGGAATTAATAAGTACTTAATAATGACTGATTAAGAGGCAATATGTTACTAATTTGCATGTTAATAAGCAACTAATTAATGGTGAATATGTTCCCCATACTAAAGTGTTACCAAAACTTGGGTTAGGGTTAGGGTTAGAGGGTTAGGGTTAGGGTTTGGGTTAGAGGGTTAGGGTTGTATAATAAGGCCATGCAGAATAAGGCATTAATAAGTACTGAATGACTAATTAAGAGCCAATATGTTACTAATTTGCATTTTAATAAGCAACTAATTAATGGTGAATATGTTCCCCGTACTAAAGTGTTACCAAAACTTGGGTTAGGGTTAGAGGGTTAGAGGGTTAGGGTTAGGGTTGTATAATAAGGCCATTGAGAATAAGGCATTAATAAGTACTGAATGACTAAATAAGAGCCAATATGTTACTAATTTGCATTTTAATAAGCAACTAATTAATGGTGAATATGTTCCCCGTACTAAAATGTTACCAAAACTTGGGTTAGGGTTAGAGGGTTAGAGTTAGGGTTGTATAATAAGGCCATTGAGAATAAGGCATTAATAAGTACTTAATGACTAATTAAGAGCCAATATGTTACTAATTTGCATGTTAATAAGCAACTAATTAACGGTGAATATGTTCCCCATACTAAAGTGTTACCAAAACTTGGTAACACTTAAACCTTTAATGATTTTGCACTGCTCTGTCATCATCGTTTGCTTTTTCTGTACACTTGTGTGACAGCTCATGTGAAATGTTATTTAAATCACAGCCCGGACACATTTTATGACGGTGACATATTTCACCATGCATTATTTCCAATGGGAAAAACTAACTTCATACATAACTTAGTTGGTCAACTTGTTATAGAGTTACAACTTTTTGCTTGCTTTATTACTTAATTGCTGTCAAAGGCAGTGAGACGTAAATAAATAAAATTGTCGCATTGAAGCCAAGTAGACATAAAACTGATGAAGTCAAGGCGCTCAAAAGACATCATTTCAAAGACCTCCACAAGGCCTTACCTCCTCTCCTCCAGAAGCCCACTTACAGCATCCTGATGTCCCCTGGCATCTTCCCTGGCTCGGGCCCTAAATCAACCACAGAGGCCTTTTATTAATAGCCTGTCAGCAGAGTTAACATTTATTTCATGTGTATTCATCTCAACAGCTTTTACAAATAGCCTGCTGCTTGTGAACTCGCTCTTGAAATATTACACCTGTTTTTTCCTCCCGACTTCCTCATGAATTTCAATGACGTAGGGAATGTATGGCCCTGTCTGCAGAGACTCTGCTCCACGCCTCGGGAAAAAATACAGTATGTATTTTTTTCTGTACTCAGAAAATCAGCATGCACAACAGTCTGTCGCTAATGGCAGGAAATAGCCTCGATGATATCATCAATTTATAACAAATATTATTTTTTTTTCCCATATGATAGCCGCACCAAACTATAAGTCACAGATATATCTGTTGTGAAAATAGTTATTTACACATAAATATTTTGTAAATGTTTATTTATTGTTAACCTTAATTGTTTCCAAAAAGTTGCCTGTAACACGGCAGTAAAACGGCTGATCAAACAAAACAGAAGTCATCGTCATGGACCCACTACACTGCAAAAAGTCAGTGTTCAAAAACAAGAAAAAAAAATACAAAAATGAGGGGTATTTTATTTGAACTAAGCACAATTATCTGCCAATAAAACAAGAAAATTTGGCTTGTCAAGACTTTCCAAAACAAGTATAATTAAAGCTGCAAGCAGCGTTGGTCGGGTCCGCATTTTGGCAGGTGCTAGTCCTAGGTGTCCCAATACTTTTGTCCAGTGGTAGTCCTGAGTGAGACCTACATAGAGGTTTTTGTTTCGTGTCTCTACGATATTCGTACTGGGAGTTAGAGGAAGTTGTGTCTGGGTTTTTTTCCTAGGTGTTGAAGGCGCGTAAAATCACAGCAGCGGAGCAGCTTTAGTGCTGCGGGTCTTTGAAGGCTCGTAAAATCAAAACGGTAGCCCGAATCAAAACGCCGTTGGCAACTTTTAATCAGAAGGGTTCAATCTCTCTCCTGTAGTAGTTTGAAGCCGAAACGACAAACGCGCTCAGAGGAGATAACGTTTGATGTTTGGTGACCGGTTGTAACAAAAATGTAGTTTTGAAGGAGGAATAGCAAACTTCCTGTTGATTTTTGCTGAAGGATGTCAATCTATGAAATGTAGGACTAGGAGAGACCTACGTAGAGGTTTTTGTTTCATGTCTCTAAGACGTTCCTACCGGAAGTTACAAGCAGTTTTGTCTGAGTTTTCCTCTGAGGAGCAGTTTTGTCTCTGTTTTATTCAAAAATTGCGCTAGAGCACAATTTAGAGTTTCGGGGTTCGTTTTTTTTTTTTAGATCGCAATTTCCACCAGTCCCGATGTGTGTGAGAAGTTTGGTGAGTTTTGAAGTATTTTAAGGGGGTCAAATTACAGCTCAAAGAGGCAAAAATTAGTGTTTTTAATCATTTTTTGTCTTGAAGGGGAAATTGCCAACTTCCTGTTGGTTTTCGCCCGAGGATGTGTCATTATGTAGGTCTAAGTGAGACTTACATAGAGGTTTTTGTTTCATGTCTCTAAGACGTTCCTACCGGAAGTTACAAGCAGTTTTGTCTGTGTTTTCCTCTGAGGAGCAGTTTTGTCTCTGTTTTATTCAAAAATTGCGCTAGAGCACAATTTAAAGTTTCGGGGTTCGGTTTTTTTTTAGATCGCAATTTCCACCAGTCCCGATGTGTGTGAGAAGTTTGGTGAGTTTTGAAGTATTTTAAGGGGGTCAAATTACAGCTCAAAGAGGCAAAAATGAGTGTTTTTAGTCATTTTTTGTCTTGAAGGGGAAATTGCCAACTTCCTGTTGGTTTTCGCCCGAGGATGTGTCATTATGTAGGTCTAAGTGAGACCTACATACAGGTTTTTGTTTCATGTCTCTACAACCTTCCTAGTGGGAGTTACAGGTAGTTTGTTTTTGTTTGTTCCCTAGGGGGCGATAGAGCGCAATTTCGATTTTTGGGGTTTGGTTTTTTTACTAAAGTGTGCTGTCACAGTTTTTCTACGTGTGTGTAAAGTTTGGGGAGTTTTGAAGCATGTTAAGGGGGGCAAAGTAGTGCGCAAAGCTGCGGAAAAATAATAAAGAATAATAATAATATAATAAAACCTTACAATAACAATAGGTTCCTTTGTACCTGTATAAAGGACTCCCTGTGGGAGTCCTTTATACAGGGTACAGGCGGACCCTAATTAGCTAACCTCAATGAACCCAAAAATACCTTAAAATAAGTATATTCTCACTAACAACAAGTGCACTTTTCTTGGTAGAAAAAAAAGAGACCTTTTTGCTCAAAAAGGTGAAAAATATTCTTAAATGAAGTAAATGCTAGTGCCATTATCTTGACATAATGATATGCGCTCGGCATTACATTTCTTGAAACCAGCAAACTTATACTAAAAACGAATTTATTGTTCTTAATGTAAAGGCAACAAGGCAAGCGCTTGTTACTCTCGGGGTCTCCTAGCCGCTCAGGCAAATCATATTGTCTAAAAATGCATTTTTCCATGGATAACATGACATCATTGCGCCAAGTGCGTGCTCTTTCAGTCAATTAGTGCGCATATATACAGCCCGGCCCCCGGCCACAATTTTTTTAATTGTAATTTTGAGGAATTTATCTGAATGTGCATGAACTATCTCTGTTCAAAATTGTTAGAAATGTCACATGTTAAATGTTTAAATATTAACTGTCAGTTTACTGTACTGTGCCAACTGTGCTACTATATGAGTACCTATTTTCTATTGTTTCATTGAAAATAAAACAGCAAAGTTCATTTGGCTGTCATCTGTTTTAATTATGAGACACAATTGTCTTTCATGCTTGAAATAAGAAATTATTACTTTAAAAAAGTAGTTTTCTACTTGTGAGTGTTGATGACACAGCTTTGCAACAGTTGATATTCTAGTTTCAAGCATGTTTTACTCAATATAGCTCATCAAATCTCAGCAACAAGCTGTAATATCTTACTGACATCATTTAGGACCAAAACCCTTAAAACAAGTAAAAGACTAACATAAAATCTGCTTAGTGAGAAGAATTATTTTATTAGACAGAAAATAAGCAAATATCACCCTTATTTGAGATATTTCATCTTACTTAGATTTCAGTTTTTGCAGTGTAGCTGCGGAAGCTAGCGCTCCAATCAGCTAAACAGACTCAATAACTCCACGGTGGCGTCTTGGTGAATTCACGAAACAAAAACAATACAAAAAGAATGCTGCTGCAATTTAATAATACTAACACAGACCCTCGTAAATGTGTTAGCATATTAGCTAATGCTAACGACGCTCGCTTGATTACATTACAATAGCGCATACAAGTATGCATAAAAACATTACTCAAGACATCACACATGGGACTGTTAGTATGAATACAGTATATATTCATACTAACATATTATAGTACGGGGGTCAGCAACCCGCGGCTCTCCAGCCGCATGCGGCTCTTTACTGCCGCCCCGGTGGCTTAAAAAAGGATTGAAAATGGAAAAAGATGGGAGGAAAATATTTTTTTTGTTTTAGTATGTTTTTTGTTTGAGGACAAACATGACACAAACCTTCCCAATTGTTCGAAAGCCCACTGTTTAATATGTTTGTGTGTATGCTTCACTGATGAGAGTATTTGGCGAACATTGCTTTGTCCTACTAATTTCGGCGGTTCTTGAACTCACCATAGTGTGGACTGTGACGCAACAGTTTGTTTACATGTAAAATATTCCACTCCTTTGTCTCATTTTGTCCACCAAACGTTTTAATCTGTGTGTGAATGCACAAAGGTGAGCTTTGTCGATGTTATTGACTTGTTGGAGTGCTAATCAGGCATATTTGGTCAGTGCATGACTGCAGGCTAATCAATGCTAACATGCTATTCACTAATGTTACTAATTTACTAATGTTTTTTTAATGCAAAAATGTGTAGAATATTACATTTCAACATTTCTGTCAACGAAGATTAGCTTGAGCCTGCGGCAGTCATTTTGATAGTAGGCTATTACAGCTAGACACTTACATCATGTGTTGCCTTCATTATAACACTTATATACGGCTTTTCATTTTTTGTATTTTTGGTCATATATGGCTCTTTCAATGTTTTGTGTTGCCGACCCCTGGTATAGTAATATGTATAGCAGGGGTCACCAACCTTTTTGAAAGCAAGAGCTACTTCTTGGGTAGTGATTAATGCGAAGGGCTACCAGTTTGATACACACTTCAATAAATTGCCAGAAATAGCCAATTTGTTCAATTTACCTTTAACTCTATGTTATTATTAATAATTAATGATATTTACACTTAATTGAACGGTTTAAAAGAGGAGAAAACACGAAAAAAAAATGACAATTCAATTTTGAAACATAGTTTATCTTCAATTTCGACTCTTTAAAATTCAGAATTCAACCGAAAAAAAGAAGAGAAAAACTAGCTAATTGGAATCTTTTTGAAAAAATTAAAAAAAGAATTTATGGAACATCATTAGTAATTTTTCCTGATTAAGATTAATTTTACAATTTTGATGACAAGTTTTAAATGGGTTAAAAACCAATCTACACTTTGTTAGAATATATAACAAATTGGACCAAGCTATATTTCTAACAAAGACAAATCATTATATCTTTTAGATTTTCCAGAACAAACATTTTAAAATAAATTCAAAAGACTTTGAAATAAGATTTAAATTTGATTCTACATATTTTCTAGATTTGCCAGAATATTTGTTTTGAATTTTAATCATAATAAGTTTGAAGAAATATTTCACAAATATTCTTCGTCGAAAAAACAGAAGCTAAAATGAAGAATTAAATTAAAATGTATTTATTATTCTTTACAATAAAAACAATTAATTTACTTGAACATTGATTTAAATTGTCAGGAAAGAAGAGGAAGGAATTTAAAAGGTAAAAAGGTATATGTGATTAAAATCCTAAAATCATTTTTAAGGTTGTATTTTTTTCCTCTAAAATTGTCTTTCTGAAAGTTATAAGAAGCAAAGTAAAACAATTTATGAATTTATTTAAACAAGTGAAGACCAAGTCTTTAAAATATTTTCTTGGATTTTCAAATTCTATTTGAGTTTTGTCTCTCTTAGAATTAAAAATGTCGGGCAAAGCGAGACCAGCTTGCTAGTAAATAAATAAAATGTAAAAAATAGAGGCAGCTCACTGGTAAGTGCTGCTATTTGAGCTATTTTTAGAACAGGCCAGCGGGCTACTCATCTGGTCCTTACGGGCTACCTGGTGCCCGCGGGCACCGCGTTGGTGACCCTTGATGTATAGAATATATGTAATAGTAGTAATATATATAATAGTACTATAGAATATAGTAAGTATGAATTGTTTTAGTTTTTAGGGACATTTTCCCCATTCAAAATGAATTGACCATTTTTGAAACTTCCACAATTCCCACATTTTTCCAACCGTTTCAAACTCTGTCTAAACATTCCTCTTAGTCAGGACAAAAAACCAAGTTAGTTTAGGAACTTGAAAAATTCCCGTCTTTTCCCGAAATTCCATAGTACCATTTCTCAATTAAAAAAACTGTTACTACTTCAACATTTCCCGACCGATTTCAACGATTCAGCTCATTCAGGACATTCATGCTCTTAATCTTTTTTTCTTTTTTTTAAATCCCGCTTTTCACGAAATTCCCAAATTTCAAAGAAGTTCCCATTGAAATAAATGGGACATTTTTCCAAGTTGCACAATTCCCACATTTCTTTAACCTATTCAAACCATTCCAACATCGACACCTTCCACTCATCCTGGACTTTCAAACTAACACACACAATCCCTTCAGGAATTGCCTCATCTAGTTTTTGTTTTAAAATCTTATTTTGGATTGCAAATCCACTTTTTGGATTGCACAAAAATACACACATCTATCCTCATATAGCTGTGCATTTTTTCCATTTTTTTTTTTTTTTTGGTGTTCGGGTCTGTGTCTGGTATTCGGGTCTGTGGGACCCGTTTTCATTTTTTATTAAAAGAAAAATGATACAATGAATTAATTTTTCAAACTGAGACTCACTGACTTTGCCGTTCAAAAGTTTGGGGTCACATTAAAATGTCCTTATTTTTCAATGAAGATAACTTTAAACTAGTCTTAACTTTAAAGAAATACACTCTATACATTGCTAATGTGTTAAATGACTATTCTAGCTGCAAATGTCTGCTTTTTGGTGCAATATCTACATAGGTGTATAGAGGCCAATTTCCAGCAACTATCACTCCAGTGTTCTAATGGTACAATGTGTTTGCTCATTGGCTCAGAAGGCTAATTGATGATTAGAAAACCCTTGTGCAATCATGTTCACACATCTGAAAACAGTTTAGCTCGTTACAGAAGCTACAAAACGGACCTTCCTTTGAGCAGATTGAGTTTCTGGAGCATCACATTTGTGGGGTCAATTAAACGCTCAAAATGGCCAGAAAAAGAGAACTTTCATCTGAAACTCGACAGTCTATTCTTGTTCTTAGAAATGAAGGCTATTCCACAAAATTGTTTGGGTGACCCCAAACTTTTGAACGGTAGTGTATCAGAATACATATTTAATGACCACACACCATACATCCCCCCTACACATTTCTATGACCGCATTTTTCGGAGTATAAGTCGCTCCGGAGTATAAATTGCACCGGCCGAAAATGCATAATAAAGAAGGAAAAAAACTGGAGTATGAGTCGCATTTTTGGGGGGAAATGTATTTGATAAAAGCCAACACCAAGAATAGACATTTGAAAGGCAATTTAAAATAAATAAAGAATAGTGAACAACAGGCTGAATAAGTGTACGTTATACGACGCGTAAATACCCAACTGAGAAGGTGCCTGGTATGTTAACGTAACATATTATGGTAAGAGTCATTCAAATAACTATAACATATAGAACATGCTATACGTTTACCAAACAATCTGTCACTCCTAATCGCTAAATCCCATGAAATCTTATACGTCTAGTCTCTTACGTGAATGAGCTATATAATATTATTTGATATTTTACGGTAATGTGTTCATAATTTCACACACAAGTCGCTCCTGAGTATAAGTCGCACCCCCGGCCAAACTATGAAAAAAACTGCGACTTATAGTCCGAAAAATACGGTACATACAAGATGTCCGGGTCCACTGGCTAATAGAAGTGTGGAAATTGATGTTCTGTGTAACACACACACACACACACAGCAGGCCTAGACAGGAGGAGGACAGAGTGTAGGTGCACAGAACATCAGAGGGTCAAATGTGCGAGAAAATGAGAGCAGACAGTGTTGACAAACAATGTTGCAACCTGTTGCATTTTGTGGCTTTTAATGCCTCACAATCAAACACTTTTATGTTCAAATACTGAACAGATGTTTATTGGGATAAGGTAAACATCTGTGGTGGGATTTTTTTGTAATTCTCCATGTATTCTCACATCCAATACAAACATGTTTTACTACCCCGACTTGCTGCTAGGTTCATTCAAATATTAGGAAAGGAAAATAACACACAAACTGACGCAAACAACTTGTGTTAATGGGCTCAACCTAGGCGGGTGCCATTCTTCTCCACTTTGTACTCTCCCAGAAATCGGGCGCGCTGACAAATAAGATAGCGGAAGTGATGCATGGATACAATCTGATTCTCCCCTCATCTGATAGCAAAGAGCAGCGTGATGGGAAATGTGCCGTGTTTACAGACAAGCAGAGACAAAAGGGTGCAGATAAATAGAAAAAAATATATATAAGTAAATGGATGGATGGGCTGCAGCGTAGGGAATAAATGTGAGGAAAAGTTTTGCAATGTTCCATTTTCAAAGACAAACATAAAATGAATGTGTTCCAATGGGCTGCAGATGCAATCAGTGATAGTGATGTTCCTTGCATAATTGTATTTGTATTTATGTGAAGTTTTATGGAAATCCTTCAGTAACTTGTCACTTTGTCTATGGAGTTTGCCAGTGGATCTTTGCGGTGCATTCAGGGTCCCTCAGACTTTTGAGAACAAAGTCATTATGCTACAAGAATTTGATTAAATTACCGAAGTAAAGTACAACAGGAAGGGGATTTATATGGGCCCCATTGGTCACGGTTTACCCGACACATGAAACGTGACGAATCGGGGGGTGGGGGGGGGGGGGGTATACTGTTGAATATCTTAAAATGTGTTTTGTGGCAATTCTAACTTTGACCACAGCTTCAGTTGCTATGTAACAGAACTCGCTCGGCTGTCGAGAGCCT
This sequence comes from Entelurus aequoreus, assembly GCF_033978785.1. NCBI lineage: Eukaryota > Metazoa > Chordata > Actinopteri > Syngnathiformes > Syngnathidae > Entelurus > Entelurus aequoreus. The sequence goes on from NC_084752.1 coordinate 5,292,771, forward strand.
GCTGACGTACTGCATAACAGTGTGGTACGCCAGCTGCACTGAAGCAGACAAATAGGCGATTCAGAGGGTCGTAAAGTCTGCACAAAAAAATCATCGGCTGCCCCCTCCCCTCCCTGAAGGATTTACACAACTCCCGTTGCCTCAACAGAGCAAAAAGCATCACCCAGGACAGTACACACCCTGGCTTCCACCTGTTCCACCTGCTACCATCGGGCAGGCGCTACAGGTGCATCAGAGCCAGAACAAACAGGCTCAGAGACAGCTTCTTTCCCAGAGCTGTCACCATCTTGAACTCTAACTTATAATAATAATTCACCCCTATACAATATCCTACCCTAAAACCCTACTGTGCAATATTACCCTTCGAGTGCAATACATCTGTCACTGATTGTTATTTATTACTCCGGTACTCTTATCTTGTTCTGTATATTGTACAGTATTTTGTATTTCTATAGTGTTTTGTATATTGTACAGAATTGCTTATTATTTTTATTGGATAGTAGTCTGTTTATTTCAATTGTTAGTTTTTTCTTCATTACCTCTTGTGTAATTTATTTTTACCCCATATTTGTTCCCACTACCGCACCTTAAATTGGAGTCCTTTATCTCGTTATATGCAAATATAATGACAATAAATTCCATTATATTCTAACTGGTTTGAATCCCAGCCCGGAACCCAACACAACGTTATGTGAGACTCTTGTGCTGATTCCGAGCCCCGATAAACGGAAGGCGTTACGGGTGGGTCGCATGGTTACGCGCTGGATTGTTTCCCCGAGATCGTGCAGGTAAGAAAGATGATTTATTTTCATAAATCAATTAAGAATGCAAAAATACAGGAAAAGCGTGGCGATAGCACGGGAAGCTATAGCAAAACTACAGAGAGGCTTAGCATCGAAAACAAGAACACGAATGCAAAAATCAGCAATCGTAAACGTTGCGTAAAGCAAACAAAACAGCAAGACCGAGTGTGGCGAGAGGCAGGCATAAAGAGCTCTCTAATTAGTGCCCAGGTGCAGGTGAGCGTCCCAAACACTGATCAGAGGCAGGTGAAAATAATCAGCACCCATGGCAACCAAGAAAACACAAACCTAGTGTCAGTAAAATGTTATTTAAACTATCAAAAAACTTTCCGTTCTGAGTTCCCAATGAACAGACAAGAGGCTGTCTTTGTTGCACCAAGCAAAGGCTTGGAAAATTCCATTGTGTACGATGGGAGGAGACGGGAGGGGGTTATCTATTGTCATCGAAGACCTGCCCAAGCTGAATCCAGGACTAACCCAAGACCGAGGCATCTTCTTCTTCTGTTTTCAATGTGACCACAAACAAGAGCTGTTTACATACCCCCCATTCCTGTTGAGACATGTGTTGTTGTGTAAACATTGTGAATATCTAAATAAAGGAGGAGACGTAAACCTTTTTCGTCAGAGCGCGGTGCAAGACTGTGCAGAGAGTACAGTTGCCGCGTCTCTCCTCAAAATTGAGTCCAAATGTAATTATGTCTCTGTTTGATTCTTTGCTTCTTGTCTTGTTTAATAGATGTCATCAGTGTTTGAACCTGACCTAAGGGAATATTTAAAGCAGGGGTCACCAACCTTTTTGAAACCAAGAGCTACTTCTTGGGTACTGATTAATGCGAAGGGCTACCAGTTTGATACACACTTAAATAAATTGCCAGAAATAGCCAATTTGCTCAATTTACCTTTAACTCTATGTTATTATTAATAATTAATCATATTTACACTTAATTGAACGGTTTAAAAGAGGAGAAAACACGAAAAAAAATGGCAATTAAATTTTGAAACATAGTTTATCTTCAATTTCGACTCTTTAAAATTCAAAATTCAACCGAAAAAAGAAGAGAAAAACTAGCTAATTCGAATCTTTTTGAAAACATAAAAAAAATAATTTATGGAACATTATTAGTAATTTTTCCTGATTAACATTAATTTTTTAATTTTGATGACATGTTTTAAATAGGTTAAAATCCAATCTGCACTTTGTTAGAATATATAACAAATTGGACCAAGCTATATTTTTAACAAAGACAAATAATTATTTCTTCTAGATTTTCCAGAACAAAAATTTTAAAAGAAATTCAAAAGACTTTGAAATAAGATTTAATTTTGATTCTACAGATTTTCTAGATTTGCCGGAATAATTTTTTTGAATTTTAATCATAATAAGTTTGAAGAAATATTTCACAAATATTCTTCGTCAAAAAAACAGAAGCTAAAATGAAGAATTAAATTAAAATGTATTTATTATTCTTTACAATAAAAAATTTTTTTTTACTTGAACATTGATTTAAATTGTTAGGAAATAGGAGGAAGGAATTTAAAAGGTAAAAAGGTATATGTGTTTAAAAATCCTAAAATCATTTTTAAGGTTGTATTTTTTCTCTAAAATTGTCTTTCTGAAAGTTATAAGAAGCAAAGTAAAAAAATTAATGAATTTATTTAAACAAGTGAAGACCAAGTCTTTAAAATATTTTCTTGGATTTTCAATTTTTTTTTTAGTTTTGTCTCTCTTAGAATTAAAAATGTCGGGCAAAGCGAGACCAGCTTGCTAGTACATAAATACAATTTAAAAAATAGAGGCAGCTCACTGATAAGTGCTGCTATTTGAGCTATTTTTAGAACAGGCCAGCGGGCTACTCATCTGGTCCTTACGGGCTACCTGGTGCCCGCGGGCACCGCGTTGGTGACCCCTGGTTTAAAGTAAAACAAAACGTGATCCAGGTCATCACGGCGTAAAGACTAAGCGAGGGGTCGACAACCCACGGCTCTAGAGCCGCATGCGGCTCTTTAGCGCCGCCCTAGTGGCTCTCTGGAGCTTTTCCAAAAATGTATGAAAAATTGAAAAAGATGAGCGGAAAAAAATATATTTTTTGTTTTAGTATGGTTTCTGTAGGAGAACAAACATGACACAAACCTCCCTAATTGTTATAAAGCACACTGTTTGTATTAAACATGCTTCACTGATTCCAGTATTTGGCGAGCGCCGTTTTGTCCTACTAATTTTGGCGGTCCTTGAACTCACCTTAGTTTGTTTACATGTATAACTTTCTCCGACTTTCTAGGACGTGTCTTATCCCACTTCTTTTTCTGTCTCATTTTGTGCACCAAACTTTTAACATTGTGCGTGAATGCACAAAGGTGAGTTTTGTTGATGTTATTGACTTGTGTGGAGTAATCAGACATATTTGGTCACTGAATGACTGCAAGCTAATCGATGCTAACATGCTATTTAGGCTAGCTATATGTACATATTGCATCATTATGCCTCATTTGTAGCTATATTTGAGCTCATTTAGTTTCCTTTAAGTCCTCTTAATTCAATTTATATCTCATGACACACTATCTGTATGTAATATGGCTTTTAATTTTTTGCGGCTCCAGACAGATTTGTTTTTGCATTTTTTGGTCCAATATGGCTCTTTCAACATTTTGGGTTGCCGACCCCTGGACTAAGCCAAATCCAACTTGGCTCACCAGTGTGTAAAGACAACAACAAAAAAGCTTAAAATTGTATTAAAATGTTTTTTTGCTTTATTTTTAGGTATTAGGAATGTAATCCGAGTCACTGAAGGGGGGGAAAAAAAGAGAATCATATCTAAAAACATGCTCCATATTTCCCTGCACCAAGACAATGTTTCCAGGGGATATTTTGAGATTGTATTTTTTTTTTTTTAAAGACATTCCCCGGTGACCACATTATTTCTAAGCAGTTCTGAGACGCACCTGGAGCGTTCTGAATGAGAGAACGTGCTGTTGTTGTTGTGGTTCTCTTGCCCTATAAGACGTGAATATTCATGAGGACGGTCTCCGAGGGAGTGACGTCTCTCTGATCAACAGCAAGTTGTTTGTTCATCTTTGTCAATATGAGCTCGCAGCTCGTCAGGAGACATTTTCTAAATGATGTTTGCACACACACACACACACACACACACACACACACACACACACACACACACACACACACACACACACACACACACACACACACACACACACACACACACACACACACACACACACACACACACGCCAACCATTTCTTGAATGCATCAACAGAATAGACTACAACTGGACTGATGGCTGCCACAAAAGGTAATTGTTGCAAATGAGTGCCCCGCACTACCCTTTTCATCCACACGTGGCGCTATTGACGATGAAGAGAGCTGCACCTCAAGGCCCTAAAGAGGCCCTATTATGCAAAAGAAACTTTTTGAACCTGATGGTACTTGCTTATGTGTATAAAATGTGTCCTTCCTGTGACTTTTTTCTGCGGATACCTGTATATATGGTAAAGGCTGACCCAAAGGGCAGCTGCCGGCCTCCGTAGCTCCCACTCCTGTTGCAAGTTTTGTTGATTCTATGTAACATGTTTATGTGTGCTATGGCTATGAGGGTTTTTTTTCCCTTGGCCTCATTTTGGACTCCCTCCCTGGAGTCCAGCCTTTGACTGAATATTTTTGTACTAAAATATTACAAAAATGTACATACATCACTACAGTATCACTAAAAATATTACTAAAATGTATATACATCACTAAAAGTATCACTAAAATATTACTAAAATGTACAAACATCACTAAAAGTATCACTAAAATGTACACACATCACTACAGTATCACTAAAATGTACATACACCACTAAAAGTATCACTAAAATGTACAGACATTGCTACAGTATCAATAAAATATTACTAAAATGTACAAACATCACTAAAATATTAATAAATGTACATAAATCACTAAAAGTATCACTAAAATGTTACTAAAATGTACATACATCACTACAGTGTCACTGAAAATATTCCTAAAATGTACATACATCACTAAAATATTAATAAATGTACATAAATCACTAAAAGTATCACTAAAATGTTACTAAAATGTACATACATCACTACAGTATCACTAAAAATATTACTAAAATATACATACATCACTAGAATATTAATAAATGTACATAAATCACTAAAAGTATCACTAAAATGTTACTAAAATGTACATACATCACTAAAAGTATCACTAAAGTATTACTAAAATGTACATACACCACTAAAAGTATCACTAAAATGTACATACATCACTACAGTATCACTAAAATATCACTAAAATATTAATAAATGTAAATAAATCGCTAAAAGTTTTACTAAAATGTTACTAAAATGTACATACATCACTACAGTATAACTAAAAATATCACTAAAATGTACATACATCACTAAAATATTAATAAATGTACATAAATCACTAAAAGTATCACTAAAATGTTACTCAAATGTACATACATCACTGAAAGTATCACTAAAATGTACAGACATTGCTACAGTATCACTAAAATATTACTAAAATGTACATAATCACTACAGTATCACTAAAATAGTACTAAAATGTACATACATCACTAAAAGTATCACTAAAATATTACTAAAATGTACATCACTGCAGTATCACTAAAATATTACTAAAATGTACATACATCACTAAAAGTATCACTAAAGTATTACTAAAATGTACATACACCACTAAAAGTATCACTAAAATGTACATACATCACTACAGTATCACTAAAATGTTAATAAATGTAAATAAATCACTAAAAGTATCACTAAAATGTTACTAAAATGTACATACATCACTACAGTATCACTAAAAATATTACTAAAATGTACATACATCACTAAAATATTAATAAATGTACATACATCACTAAAATATTAATAAATGTACATAAATCACTAAAAGTATCACTAAAATGGTATTAAAATGTACATACATCACTACAGTATAACTAAAAATATTACTAAAATGTACATACATCACTGAAATATTAATAAATGTACATAAATCACTAAAAGTATCACTAAAATGTTACTAAAATGTACATACATCACTACATTTAATAAATGTACATAAATCACTAAAAGTATCACTAAAATGTTACTAAAATGTACATACATCACTACAGTATCACAAAAAATATTACTAAAATGTACATACACTACCGTTCAAAAGTTTGGGGTCACATTGAAATGTCCTTATTTTTGAAGGAAAAGCACTGTACTTTTCAATGAAGATAACTTTAAACTAGTCTTAACTTTAAAGAAATACACTCTATACATTGCTAATGTGGTAAATGACTATTCTAGCTGCAAATGTCTGCTTTTTGGTGCAATATCTACATAGGTGTATAGAGGCCCATTTCCAGCAACTATCACTCCAGTGTTCTAATGGTACAATGTGTTTGCTCATTGGCTCAGAAGGCTAATTGATGATTAGAAAACCCTTGTGCAATCATGTTCACACATCTGAAAACAGTTTAGCTCGCTACAGAAGCTACAAAACGGACCTTCCTTTGAGCAGATTGAGTTTCTGGAGCATCACATTTGTGGGCTCAATTAAACGCTCAAAATGGCCAGAAAAAGAATTTCATCTGAAACTCGACAGTCTGTTCATGTTCTTAGAAATGAAGGCTATTCCACTAAATTGTTTGGGTGACCCCAAACTTTTGAACGGTAGTGTACATCACTAAAAGTATCACTAAAAGTATCACTAAAATGTACATACATCACTAAAATATTAATAAATGTGCATACATGACTAAAAGTATCACTAAAATATTACTAAAATGTACATACATCACTACAGTATCACTAAAATGTACATACATCAATACAGTATCACTAACATTATCACTAAAATGTACATACATCACTACAGTATCATTAAAATATCACTAAAATATACATACATCACTAAAATATTAATAAATGTGCATACATCACTAAAAGTATCACTAAAATATTACTAAAATGTACATACATCACTACAGTATCACTCAAAATACTACCAAAATGTACATACATCACTAAAAGTATCACTAAAATGTACATACATCACTACAGTATCACTAAAATATCACTAAAATGTACAAACATCACTAAAATATAACTAGAATGTACATACATCACTAAAAGTATCACTAAAATGTACATACATCACTACAGTATCACTGAAATATCACTAAAATGTACAAACATCACTAAAATATAACTAGAATGTACATACATCACTAAAAGTATCACTAAAATGTACATACATCACTACAGTATCACTGAAAATATTACTAAAATGTTCATGCATCACTAAGAGTATCACTAAAGTATCCCTAAAATGTACATACATCACTACAGTATCACTAAAGTATCACTAAAATGTACACACTTCACTAAAAGTATCACTAAAATGTACATAAATCACTACAGTATCACTAAAGTATCACTAAAATGTACACACATCACTAAAAGTATCACTGAAATGTACATACATCACTACAGTATCACTAAAATGTACATACACCACTAAAAGTATCACTAAAATGTACATACATCACTACGGTATCATTAAAATATCACTAAAATGTACATACATCACTAAAATATTAATAAATGTGCATACATCACTAAAAGTATCACTAAAATATTACTAAAATGTACATACATCACTACAGTATCACTCAAAATATTACCAAAATGTACATACATCACTAAAAGTATCACTAAAATTTACATACATCACTACAGTATCACTAAAATATCACTAAAATGTACAAACATCACTACAGTATCACTAAACTATAACTAGAATGTACATACATCACTAAAAGTATCACTAAAATGTACATACATCACTACAGTATCACTAAAAATATTACTAAAATGTTCATGCATCACTACAGTATCACTAAAATATAACTAGAATGTACATACATCACTAAAATGTACATACATCACTACAGTATCACTAAAATATAACTAGAATGTACATACATCACTAAAAGTATCACTAAAATGTACATACATCACTACAGTATCACTAAAAATATTACTAAAATGTTCATGCATCACTAAAAGTATCACTAAAGTATCACTAAAATGTACATACATCACTACAGTATCACTAAAATGTACACACATCACTAAAAGTATCACTAAAATGTACATACATCACTACAGTATCACTAAAGTATCACTAAAATGTACACACATCACTAAAAGTATCACTAAAATGTACATACATCACTACAGTATCAATAAAATGTACATACATCACTAAAAGTATCATTAAAATGTACATACATCACTACAGTATCACTAAAATGTACACACATCACTAAAAGTATCACTAAAATGTACATACATCACTACAGTATCACTAAAGTATCACTAAAATGTACACACATCACTAAAAGTATCACTAAAATGTACATACATCACCACAGTATCAATAAAATGTACATACATCACTAAAAGTATCATTAAAATGTACATACATCACTACAGTATCACTAAAATGTACACACATCACTAAAAGTATCACTAAAATGTACATACATCACTACAGTATCACTAAAGTATCACTAAAATGTACATACATCACTAAAAGTATCACTAAAATGTACATACATCACTACAGTATCAATAAAATGTACATACATCACTAAAAGTATCATTAAAATGTACATACATCACTACAGTATCACTAAAATGTACACACATCACTAAAAGTATCACTAAAATGTACATACATCACTACAGTATCACTAAAGTATCACTAAAATGTACATACATCACTAAAAGTATCACTAAAATGTACATACATCACTACAGTATCACTAAAATGTACATACATCACTACAGTATCACTCAAATATCACGATATACTATAACGTCGGCTTCACGGCAAGTACTTTGGGTACATTTCTAGCAGATACTGCGCTGACGTCACATGTGGGGAAAACATCACAAATTGTGCAAATTCCAAACGACTGCTTTGGAGGAAATATGACGGAAGGCAAGATTGTTTCATAAACATCTCCGCCATGCCTCCATTGTTGGAGTCCTCATTTCCGGGACTTTCCGCAGATCCCAAATACACAAAAACAGGTTAGAAAAGTTGCTTTTGCAAGTTTAAAGTTGGAGAATGAGTACGGACACGAGGACAAGCGTCTAATCCGTGTGTTGACCTTTGATGACAACGTGTGCATTTTGGGGCATTTCAGACAAGTCCATTATGTTTGTGGGTGCACTCGAGGTGCTTCCGGTTTGGCATGCTGGGACGTGTTTGGCAAATTGTCCACCGGACGGGGACAGCGATGCTGATGTATTCCAGGAGAGCGGTACGGCCGCGTTTGCCCCTCTCCAGGCGCCCCGTTTGGTAAATGAATGATGCTTAGCTGTTCACTTGTCTTGCCGATGTTGACACGGGCCTGAAGCGCGGCTGCATCTGCACCGTGGCAGATTGCACACGCCGTGCCCACCTGCTCTGTGAAGCAGGTGGCGCGGCCTGTGGCTGACGGGGGACAGCGCGCTGCTGACTGCGTGGAGGAGTCTGCGAGCGAGTGACATGAGGAAGGACGGAATGAGGTTACGCTTATGGCGGCACTTTTTTGACAGGTTATTTCCAACGTGCATATAAAGTGACACGGACACAAATCACCTTTACACAACTCTACTTGTCTGAAAAGGAGTCGGAGGAAGCAGAGCTTATTTCAATCAATCAATCAAAGTTGACTTATATAGCCCTAAATCACGAGTGTCTCAAAGGGCTGCACAAGCCACAACGACACCCTCTGGCTCAGATCCCACATCAGGGCAAGGAAAAACTCAAACCAATGGGATGACAATGAGAAACCTTGGAGGGGACCGTCGAGTGGATCTAACATAATAGTGTGAGAGTCCAGTCCATAGTGGATCTAACATAATAGTGAGAGTCCAGTCCATAGTGGATCTAACATAATAGTGTGAGAGTCCAGTCCATAGTGGATCTAACATAATAGTGTGAGAGTCCAGTCCATAGTGGATCTAACATAATAGTGTGAGAGTCCAGTCCATAGTGGATCTAACATAATAGTGAGAGTCCAGTCCATAGTGGATCTAACATAATAGTGTGAGAGTCCAGTCCATAGTGGATCTAACATAATAGTGAGAGTCCAGTCCATAGTGGATCTAACATCATAGTGAGAGTCCAGTCCATAGTGGATCTAACATAATAGTGTGAGAGTCCAGTCCATAGTGGATCTAACATAATAGTGTGAGAGTTCAGTCCATAGTGGATCTAACATAATAGTGTGTGAGTCCAGTCCATAGTGGATCTAACATAATAGTGTGAGAGTTCAGTCCATAGTGGATCTAATATAATAGTGTGACAGTCCAGTCCATAGTGGATCTAACATAATAGTGTGACAGTCCAGTCCATAGTGGATCTAACATAATAGTGTGAGAGTCCAGTCCATAGTGGATCTAACATCATAGTGAGAGCCCATCCAGTCCATAGTGGATCTAACATAATAGTGTGAGAGTCCAGTCCATAGTGGATCTAACATCATAGTGAGAGTCCAGTCCATAGTGGATCTAACATAATAGTGTGAGAGTCCAGTCCATAGTGGATCGAACATAATAGTTGTTGTTTGGAGAGTGTGTGTTTTTCCTGTATTTTGTAAAAAAATTTCCGTGCAACTCTTTATTTTTGTTTTATTTTGCCATGCATCTCTTTATTTTTGTTTTATTAAGTTTTTTGCATAGTGTGTGTTTTTCCTGTATTTTGTACACTTTTTTCCGTGCAACTCTTTATTTTTGTTTTATTTTGCCGTGCACCTCTTTATTTTCGTTTTATCACGTTTTTTGGAAAGTGCGTGTTTTTCCTATAATTTGGACGTTTTCTGTTGTGCAACTCTTTATTTTTGTTTTATTTTGCCGTGCACCTCTTTATTTTATTAAGTTTTTTGGAGAGTGCGTGTTTTTCCTATAATTTGGACGTTTTCTGTTGTGCAACTCTTTATTTTTGTTTTATTTTGCCGTGCACCTCTTTATTTTATTAAGTTTTTTGGAGAGCGCATGTTTTTCCTGTATTTTGGAAACCTCTTTATTTGTTTTTTTATTAAGTTTTTTTGGAGAGTGCGTGTTTTTCCTGTATTTTGTACACTTTTTTCCGTGCACCTGTGTATTTTTGTTTTATTTTTCCGCGCACCTCTTTATTTTAGTTGTATTAAGTTTTTTGGAGAGTACATGTTATTCCTGCATTTTGGACACTTTCTGCCATGCACCTCTATTTTTGTTTTATTACGTTTTTTTGGAGAGTGTTCGTTTTTCCTGTATTTTGTACACTTTTTCCCGTGCACCTCTTTATTTTTGTTTTATTTCTGCAGTGCACCTCTTTATTTTCGTTTTATTAAGTTTTTTGGAGAGTGCGTGTTTTTCCTGTATTTTGTACACTTTTTTTCCGTGCACCTCTTTATTTTTGTTTTATTTTGCCATGCACCTCTTTATTTTTGTTTTATTAAGTTTTTTGGAGAGTGCATGTTTTTCCTGTATTTTGGAAACTTTTTACCGTGCACCTCTTTATTTTTGTTTTATTTTGCCATACACCTCTTTACTTTTGTTTTATTACGTTTTTTGGAGAGTGCGTGTTTCTCCTGTATTTTGGAAACTTTTTGCCGTGCACCTCTTTATTTATTTTTTTATTACGTTTTTTTGGAGAGTGCGTGTTTTTCCTGTATTTTGTACACTTTTTTCCATGCACCTGTTTATTTTTGTTTTATTTTTCCGTGCATCTCTTTATTTTAGTTTTATTACGTTTTTTGTAGAGTGCGTGTTTTTCCTGTATTTTGGACACTTTTTGCCGTGCACCTCTATATTTGTTTTATTAACTTTTTTGGAGATTGTTTTTTTTTCCTGTATTTTGTACAGTTTTTTCCGTGCACCTCTTTATTTTTGTTTTATTTTGCCATACACCTCTTTATTTTTGTTTTATTAAGTTTTTTGGAGAGTGCGTGTTTTTCCTGTATTTTGTACACTTTTTTCCGTGCACCTCTTTATTTTTGTTTTAATTTTGCAGTGCACCTCTTTATTTTTGTTTTATTAAGTTTTTTTGGAGAGTGCGTGTTTTTCCTGTATTTTGGAAACTTTTTGCCATGCACCTCTATTTTTGTTTTATTAAGTTTTTTGGAGAGTGTGTGTTTTTCCTTTTTTTTTACACTTTTTTCTGTGCACCTCTTTATTTTTGTTTTATTTTTCCGTGCACCTCTTTATTTATGTTTTATTACGTTTTTTGGAGAGTGCGTGTTTTTCCTGTATTTTGGACACTTTTTGCCGTGCACCTCTATTTTTGTTTTATTAAGTTTTTAGGAGAGTGTGTGTTTTTCCTGTATTTTGGACACTTTTTTCCGTGCACCTCTTCATTTTTGTTTTATTTTGCAGTGCACCTCTTTATTTTAGTTTTATTAAATTTTTTGGAGAGTGCCTGTTCTTCCTGTATTTTGGAAACTTTTTGCCGTGCGCCTCTTTATTTTTGTTTTATTAAGTTTTTTTGGAGAGTGCGTGTTTTTCCTGTATTTTGGACACTTTTTTCCGTGCACCTCTTCATTTTTGTTTTATTTTGCAGTGCACCTCTTTATTTTACTTTTATAAAATTTTTTGGAGAGTGCCTGTTCTTCCTGTATTTTGGAAACTTTTTGCCGTGCGCCTCTTTATTTTTGTTTTATTAAGTTTTTTTGGAGAGTGCGTGTTTTTCCTGTATTTTGTACACTTTTTTCCATGCACCTGTTTATTTTGTTTTATTTTTTCGTGCACCTCTTTATTTTAGCTTTATTACGTTTTTTGGAGAGTGCGTGTTTTTCCTGTATTTTGGACACTTTTTGCCGTGCACCTCTTTATTTTTGTTTTATTAAGTTTTTTGGAGAGTGCGTGTTTTTCCTGTATTTTGGAAACTTTTTTCCGTGTACCTCATTATTTTTGTTTTATTTTTCCGTGCACCTCTTTATTTTATTCAGTTTTTTTGGAGAGTGCGTGTTTTTCCTGTATTTTGGAAACTTTTTCCGTGTACCTCTTTATTTTTGTTTTATTTTTCTGTGCACCTCTTTATTTTATTAAGTTTTTTGGAGAGTGCGTGTTTTTCATGTATTTTGGAAACTTTTTTCCGTGCACCTCTTTATTTTTGTTTTATTTTTCCGTGCACCTCTTTATTTTTGTTTTATTAAGTTTTTTGGAGAGTGCGTGTTTTTCCTGTATTTTGGAAACTTTTTTCCGTGTACCTCATTATTTTTGTTTTATTTTTCCGTGCACCTCTTTATTTTATTCAGTTTTTTTGGAGAGTGCGTGTTTTTCCTGTATTTTGGACACTTTTTGCCGTGCACCTCTTTATTTTTGTTTTATTAAGTTTTTTGGAGAGTGCGTGTTTTTCCTGTATTTTGGAAACTTTTTTCCGTGTACCTCTTTATTTTTGTTTTATTTTTCTGTGCACCTCTTTATTTTATTACGTTTTTTGGAGAGTGCGTGTTTTTCCTGTATTTTGGAAACTTTTTTCCGTGCACCTCTTTATTTTTGTTTTATTTTTCCGTGCACCTCTTTATTTTTGTTTTATTACGTTTTTTGCAGAGTGCGTTTTTTTCCTGTATTTTGGAAACTTTTTTCCGTGCACCTCTTTATTTTTGTTTTATTTTTCCGTGCACCTCTTTATTTTTGTTTTATTACGTTTTTTGCAGAGTGCGTTTTTTTCCTGTATTTTGGAAACTTTTTTCCGTGCACCTCTTTATTTTTGTTTAATAACGTTTTTTGGAGAGTGCGTGTTTTTCCTGTATTTTATACTGCACAGTAATACAATACATTAATACAATGCAGTAACAGTACAATACCGTGTATGATTCTCTTGTGTAGAGTTTGGCTTTTCTTCCATGCTGCTTCTTTTTAGCGTCTCGTCATATTTTCTTGTCGGTTTATTTCGGAGGTGAAATATTGATTAACCATATTAAGGCACTTTTTGTGTTGGATGAGTTTCCTAGTCGGTCCTAAACCAACACGAGTATGTTTGACCTCTGAGATTTATGCAGATGACTAAGCTAAGGGTGATATTTACTTTCAAATGAAGACGCATATCCTCCCCCCGAAACCCTGGCGTCTTTTACTGGACAAATGTGGTCCTCCAAATAATATCCCTGAGTGTTATTTTAAAGCTCTTTAATGAGCTTCTCGCGGTGCAGCATTTGGCATTTGTAACGTTAATGCTCTAATGAAGATGAACTTGTCGGCCCGGCTCATTTGGAAATGAACACTGTTAATGCCACCACCTGGCCTTCTCCTTTTCGTGTGTATTGACCAAGTTTAAGGGGATGATTCAAAGAAAAACCATTAGAACCTTTTCTCCACTACACGCCGCAAACGCGCCACCGATTTATCTCTCTTTGGAAAGGTAATAAAGGGTGGCGTGCGAGTGGTATTTAAGTTGTATAATTGGACGACGGGGTTCTGTATTCAAAAGAAGAAGAAAAAGGTAGCTTTTAAACTCAGATCTGGATATGCTGTGGGCAAGAACAATAATAACCTTGTCAGTCCACCTGTGCCGCACTGCAATATTCCCAAGCAAATTAAGAAACATCTATTTCTATCACGCGACACGGCCGTATAATCATTAGCCGTGCCGCAAATGCAACGAGACAATGGAGCAGAACTCATAAGCGTGATTACCATACTATTCCCAAGCCAATCTTAATCCTTTCTGGGGTTTTTTTTGCAGTACAGTAATGCTTTTAGCGGCCCAAATTGCTGCTGCGTGTGATGACTTCGCAGTCCCGCGCGCTGAAACCTCATCTCCAAACATCTGATAAGAAGCAGCTTATGCCAGACAATAAGAGAAAGTTCTGCAGCTTCAAGACAAACAGGCCAATTATATTGTAGATTTCAACGTGTTGTTTGCAATTTGTCGTTTTGTCCAGCTTTATAGAAATAATGTACACATATTATTATTTATTAGACGTAATAGACTTCCTCAGCCTTCCAGGTAAGGTCTATTCAGGTGTACTAGATAGTCGAACCTCGGATTCAGGAGGAACAGTGTGGTTTTCGCCCTGGTCGTGGAACTGTGGACCAGCTCTATACTCTCGGCAGGGTCCTTGAGGGTGCATGGGAGTTTGCCCAACCAGTCTACATGTGCTTTGTGGACTTGGAGAAGGCATTCGACCGTGTCCCTCGGGAGGTCCTGTGGGGAGTGCTCAGAGAGTACGGGGTATCGGACTGTCTGATTGTGGCGGTCCGCTCCCTGTATGATCAGTGTCAGAGCTTGGTCCGCATTGCCGGCAGTAAGTCGGACATGTTTCCAGTGAGGGTTGGACTCCGCCAAGGCTGCCCTTTGTCACCGATTCTGTTCATAACTTTTATGGACAGAATTTCTAGGCGCAGTCAAGGCGTTGAGGGGATCCGGTTTGGTGGCTGCAGGATTAGGTCTCTGCTTTTTGCAGATGATGTGGTCCTGATGGCTTCATCTGGCCAGGATCTGCAGCTCTCACTGGATCGGTTCGCAGCCGAGTGTGAAGTGACTGGGATGAGAATCAGCACCTCCAAGTCCGAGTCCATGGTTCTCGCCCGGAAAAGGGTGGAGTGCCATCTCCGGGTTGGGGTAGGAGACCCTGCCCCAAGTGGAGGAGTTCAAGTACCTCGGAGTCTTGTTCACGAGTGAGGGAAGAGTGGATCGTGAGATCGACAGGCGGATCGGTGCGGCGTCTTCAGTAATGCGGACGCTGTATCGATCCGTTGTGGTGAAGAAGGAGCCGAGCCGGAAGGCAAAGCTCTCAATTTATCGGTCGATCTACGTTCCCATCCTCACCTATGGTCATGAGCTTTGGGTTATGACCGAAAGGACAAGATCACGGGTACAAGCGGCCAAAATGAGTTTCCTCGGGGCTCTCCCTTAGAGATAGGGTGAGAAGCTCTGTCATCCGGGAGGAGCTCAAAGTAAAGCCGCTGCTCCTCCACATGGAGAGGAGCCAGATGAGGTGGTTCGGGCATCTGGTCAGGATGCCACCCGAACGCCTCCCTCGGGAGGTGTTTAGGGCACGTCCAACCGGTAGGAGGCCACGGGGAAGACCCAGGACACGTTGGGAAGACTATGTCTCCCGGCTGGCCTGGGAACGCCTCGGGATCCCCCGGGAGGAGCTGGACGAAGTGGCTGGGGAGAGGGAAGTCTGGGCTTCCCTGCTTAGGCTGCTGCCCCCGCGACCCGACCTCGGATAAGCAGAAGAAGATGGATGGATAATAGACTTCCTTATATTGTCATTCAAATTTGAACTTTACAGTACAGATAAGAACGAAATTTTGTTGCATTAGCTCGTTGTAGTGCAGGATAAAAGAGCAATAAGGTGCGGATATAAATAAATAGATTACTGTACAGATAAATATATTGCACTTTTGCATATGCATCCACATTTATGGATGTATGTTATATTGTCTTTATATTCCAGCGAGTTAATCCGTTTTTGGAGGGGGAATTGAGGGAATTATTTTGATGCGTTCAAGAGTCTTACAGCCTGAGGGAAGAAGCTGTTACAAAACGTGGAGGTTCTGCTACGGAACCTCTTTCTAGAGTCCAGCAGTGAAAACAGTCCTTGGTGGGGGTGGGAGGAGTCTCTACAGATTTTCTGAGCCCTGGTCAGGCAGCGGCTTTTTGCGGTCTCTCTGACTGTGGAACGCTCTCCCTGACCACCTGAGGGCACCACAGATTGTGGATGCTTTTAAAATAGGCTTAAAAACCCTTCTTTTTAAAAAAGCCTTTTTTTAGATATATGTGTGCTAGTTCTAGCTATTAGGCTGTACTAGTTAGGGACCAAATGTCCCTTTGGGACAGAGGATCCTAATGTATTTCTAGTGTTTTATTATTCTTTATTATTATTATTATTATTATTATTATTATTATTATTATACCGCCGCCTCTTTGAGCTGTAATTTGACCCCCTTAACATGCTTCAAAACTCACCAAATTGGACACACACATCAGGACTGGCGAACCCCAAAACTCAAAATTGCGCTCTAGCGCCCCCAAGGAAGAAAACAGACAAAACTGCCTGTAACTTCCAGTAGGAATGTCGTAGAGACATGAAACAAAAACCTCTATGTAGGTCTCACTTAGACCTAGATTTCCTACACTGACATCCACCAGCAAAAATCAACAGGAAGTTTGCAATTCCCCCTTCAAAACAAAAGTTTAGTAAAAACAGTCACCTTTGCCTCTTTGAGCTGTAATTTGACCCCCTTAACAAAAACTCGCCAAATTGGACACACACATCAGGACTGGCGAAAACTGCGATCTAATCAAAAAACTAAACCCCAAAATTTAAAATTGCGCTCTAGCGCCCCCTAGGAAGAAAACACAGACAAAACTGCTTATTATTATTACACAGACAAAACTGCCTGTAACTTCCAGTAGGAATGTTGTAGAGACATAAAACAAAAACCTCTATGTAGGTCTCACTTAGACCTAGATTTCATACACTGACATCCACCAGCAAAAATCAACAGGAAGTTTGCAATTCCCCCTTCAAAACAAAAGTTTAGTAAAAACAGTCACCTTTGCCTCTTTGAGCTGTAATTTGACCCCCTTAACAAAAACTCACCAAATTGGACACACACATCAGGACTGGCGAAAATTGCGATCTAATCAAAAAACTAAACCCCAAAGTTTAAAATTGCGCTCTAGCGCCCCCTAGGAAGAAAACACAGACAAAACTGCTTATTATTATTACACAGACAAAACTGCCTGTAACTTCCAGTAGGAATGTCATAGAGACATGAAACAAAAACCTCTATGTAGGTCTCACTTAGACCTATATTTCATACACTGACAACCCCCAGCAAAAATCAACAGGAAGTTTGCAATTCCCCCTTCAAAACAAAAGTTTAGTAAAAACAGTCACCTTTGCCTCTTTGAGCTGTAATTTGACCCCCTTAACAAAAACTCGCCAAATTGGACACACACATCAGGACTGGCGAAAACTGCGATCTAATCAAAAAACTAAACCCCAAAATTTAAAATTGCGCTCTAGCGCCCCCTAGGAAGAAAACACAGACAAAACTGCTTATTATTATTACACAGACAAAACTGCCTGTAACTTCCAGTAGGAATGTTGTAGAGACATAAAACAAAAACCTCTATGTAGGTCTCACTTAGACCTAGATTTCATACACTGACATCCACCAGCAAAAATCAACAGGAAGTTTGCAATTCCCCCTTCAAAACAAAAGTTTAGTAAAAACAGTCACCTTTGCCTCTTTGAGCTGTAATTTGACCCCCTTAACAAAAACTCACCAAATTGGACACACACATCAGGACTGGCGAAAATTGCGATCTAATCAAAAAACTAAACCCCAAAGTTTAAAATTGCGCTCTAGCGCCCCCTAGGAAGAAAACACAGACAAAACTGCTTATTATTATTACACAGACAAAACTGCCTGTAACTTCCAGTAGGAATGTCATAGAGACATGAAACAAAAACCTCTATGTAGGTCTCACTTAGACCTATATTTCATACACTGACAACCCCCAGCAAAAATCAACAGGAAGTTTGCAATTCCCCCTTCAAAACAAAAGTTTAGTAAAAACAGTCACCTTTGCCTCTTTGAGCTGTAATTTGACCCCCTTAACAAAAACTCACCAAATTGGACACACACATCAGGACTGGCAAAAATTGCGATCTAATCAAAAAACTAAACCCCAAAATTTTATATTGCGCTCTAGCGCCCCCTAGGAAGAAAACACAGACAAAACTGCTTATTATTATTACACAGACAAAACTGCCTGTAACTTCCAGTAGGAATGTCGTAGAGACATGAAACAAAAACCTCTATGTAGGTCTCACTTAGACCTATATTTCATACACTGACAACCCCCAGCAAAAATCAACAGGAAGTTTGCAATTCCCCCTTCAAAACAAAAGTTTAGTAAAAACAGTCACCTTTGCCTCTTTGAGCTGTAATTTGACCCCCTTAACAAAAACTCGCCAAATTGGACACGCACATCAGGACTGGCGAAAATTGCGATCTAATCAAAAAACCAAACCCCAAAACTCAAAATTGCGTTATTGCGCCCCCTAGGAAGAAAACACAGACAAAACTGCTTATTATTATTACACAGACAAAACTGCCTGTAACTTCCAGTAGGAATGTCGTAGAGACATGAAACAAAAACCTCTATGTAGGTCTCACTGAGACCTATATTTCATACACTGACAACCTCCAGCAAAAAGCAACAGGAAGTTTGCAATTCCCCCTTCAAAACAAAAGTTTAGTAAAAAACAGTCACCTTTGCCTCTTTGAGCTGTAATTTGACCCCCTTAACAAAAACTCACCAAATTGGACACACACATCAGAACTGGCGAAAATTGGGATCTAATCAAAAAACCAAACCCCAAAACTCAAAATTGCGTTCTTGCGCCCCCTAGGAAGAAAACACAGACAAAACTGCTTATTATTATTACACAGACAAAACTGCCTGTAATTTCCAGTAGGAATGCCGTAGAGACATGAAACAAAAACCTCTATGTAGGTCTCACTTAGACCTGTATTTCATGCACTGACATCCACCAGCAAAAATCAACAGGAAGTTTGCAATTCCCCCTTCAAAACAAAAGTTTAGTAAAAAACAGTCACCTTTGCCTCTTTGAGCTGTAATTTGACCCCCTTAACAAAAACTCACCAAATTGGACACACACATCAGAACTGGCGAAAATTGGGATCTAATCAAAAAACCAAACCCCAAAACTCAAAATTGCGTTCTTGCGCCCCCTAGTAAAGAAAACACAGACAAAACTGCTTATTATTATTACACAGACAAAACTGCCTGTAATTTCCAGTAGGAATGCCGTAGAGACATGAAACAAAAACCTCTATGTAGGTCTCACTTAGACCTGTATGTCATGCACTGACATCCACCAGCAAAAATCAACAGGAAGTTTGCAATTCCCCCTTCAAAACAAAAGTTTAGTAAAAACAGTCACCTTTGCCTCTTTGAGCTGTAATTTGACCCCCTTAACAAAAACTCACCAAATTGGACACACACATCAGAACTGGCGAAAACTGCGATCTAATCAAAAAACTAAACCCCAAAATTAAAAATTGTGCTCTAGCGCCCCCTAGGAAGAAAACACAGACAAATCTGCTTATTATTATTACACAGACAAAACTGCCTGTAACTTCCAGTAGGAATGTCGTAGAGACATGAAACAAAAACCTCTATGTAGGTCTCACTTAGACCTAGATTTCATACACTGACATCCACCGGCAAAAATCAACATGAAGTTTGCAATTCCCCCTTCAAAACAAAAGTTTAGTAAAAACAGTCACCTTTGCCTCTTTGAGCTGTAATTTGACCCCCTTAACAAAAACTCACCAAATTGGACACACACATCAGGACTGGCGAAAATTGCGATCTAATCAAAAAACTAAACCCCAAAATTGTATATTGCGCTCTAGCGCCCCCTAGGAAGAAAACACAGACAAAACTGCTTATTATTATTGCACAGACAAAACTGCCTGTAACTTCCAGTAGGAATGTCGTAGAGACATGAAACAAAAACCTCTATGTAGGTCTCACTTAGACCTATATTTCATACACTGACAACCCCCAGCAAAAATCAACAGGAAGTTTGCAATTCCCCCTTCAAAACAAAAGTTTAGTAAAAACAGTCACCTTTGCCTCTTTGAGCTGTAATTTGACCCCCTTAACAAAAACTCACCAAATTGGACACACACATCAGGACTGGCGAAAATTGCGATCTAATCAAAAAACTAAACCCCAAAATTTTATATTGCGCTCTAGCGCCCCCTAGGAAGAAAACACAGACAAAACTGCTTATTATTATTACACAGACAAAACTGCCTGTAACTTCCAGTAGGAATGTCGTAGAGACATGAAACAAAAACCTCTATGTAGGTCTCACTTAGACCTAGATTTCATGCACTGACAACCCCCAGCAAAAATCAACAGGAAGTTTGCAATTCCCCCTTCAAAACAAAAGATTAGTAAAAACAGTCACCTTTGCCTCTTTGAGCTGTAATTTGACCCCCTTAACAAAAACTCACCAAATTGGACACACACATCAGAACTGGCGAAAATTGCGATCTAATCAAAAAACCAAACCCCAAAACTCAAAATTGCGCTCTAGCGCCCCCTAGGAAGAAAACACAGACAAAACTGCTTATTATTATTACACAGACAAAACTGCCTGTAACTTGCAGTAGGAATGCCGTAGAGACATGAAACAAAAACCTCTATGTAGGTCTCACTTAGACCTGTATTTCATGCACTGACATCCACCAGCAAAAATCAACAGGAAGTTTGCAACTCCCCCTTCAAAACAAAAGTTGGGTAAAAACAGTCACCTTTTTTCAAACATTATCTCCTCTGAGCGCGTTTGTCGTGTCTGAGCAGGTAAAGATATGTTAAATGGGTGAAAGCAGGAAACATCAGCGTGAATAATCGGTCCCGTCCATCGCTGCTTGCAGCTTTAATTTTTATTAGTTTTACTATTTATTGTACTTGTTGGGGGCAGCTATTTGTGGTTGTAGTGTTGTTGTTTTGTTTTTTTAAATGCACTGTAGCACTTTGAGGTTGTTTGTTCAATGTAAAGTGCTTTTACAAATAAAATCTATTATTATTATTATTAACTTCCTATAGTTGAGATGAGTGTTGCTTTTGTTGACAGCAGGCTAATGGAGTTGCAGCCAAGCAGTGCACTCCATTTTCACCGCACGTTCTTCAGTGCTTTCATCCTTGGCAAGGCTACAGTGACACACGGAGTACTATCAGGTTGCCAAAAATGACGCAAACTCAAAGCTCTCCACAACTCTAGAGACATATTTCACAGAAAGCCTTGGCAGAAGTCCGCATTGTACGACTTTGGGGGGCGTTCGACTTCCGAGGTTCCGCTGTTGTTGCGTCACATGACTGATACACAATACACACGGCTAACGACTTCCATGTTTGTACAGTAACGACACGCGCTTGATTACAAGTCCCTGACAGGCAGGTAAGCCGAGTTCAAATTGCGGGCAGAAGAAAACATTTGCAGGATTTAAAAGATAAATAAATAAAAAAATCAGCAAGCAACTACTTAGTGTCACACGGAGACAAGC
Organism: Entelurus aequoreus; assembly: GCF_033978785.1. Lineage (NCBI taxonomy): Eukaryota > Metazoa > Chordata > Actinopteri > Syngnathiformes > Syngnathidae > Entelurus > Entelurus aequoreus. Next base: position 5,314,737 of record NC_084752.1, read on the forward strand.
CAGTGCTTACAGCTCATGCCAAATAAAGTGTCAACGTGGAAGTCAGCGTTTTCCAGGAACGCAGATGCTACATCAGTGACTGTGGCAACATGACGCTGCAATTATATACTTCTTTCTTGTATTGCTACAGTAATATATTTTCTTGTTGTATTGTTACAATAACACAGTTCATTGTTGTATTGCTACAATAATATAGTTAATTGTTGTATTGCTACAATAATATACATAGTTTATTGTTGTATTGTTACAATATTAAAGTTAATTGTTGTTTTGCTATAATAACATTGTTTATTGTTGTATTGCTACAATAATATACATAGTTTATTGTTGTATTGTTACAATAATAAAGTTAATTGTTGTTTTGCTATAATAACATTGTTTATTGTTGTATTGCTACAATAATATACAGTTTATTGTTGTATTGTTGCAATACTATAGTTCATTGTTGTATGTTACAATATTGTAGTTCATTGTTGTATTGCTACAATAATATAGTTAATTGTTGTATTGTTACAATGATGTAGTTCTTTGTTGTGTTGTTACAATACTGTCGTTCATTGTTGTATTGCTACAATTAAAAAGTTCATTGATGTATCTTTACAATAATATAGTAAATTGTTGTATTGCTACAATACAATAGTTCATTGTTGTATCGTTACAAGAATATAGTTGATTGTTGTATTGTTACAATACAGTAGTTCATTGTTATATTGCTCCAATATTATAGTTCATTTTTGTATTGCTCCAATACAATAGTTCATTGTTGTATTGTTACAATACTGTAGTTCACTGTTGTATTATTACAATATAGTTCATTGTTGTATTGCTCCAATAAAATAGTTCATAGTTTTATAGTTACAATACTGTAGTTCATTGTTGTATTCCTACAATAATATAGTTCATTGTTGTATTGCTACAATGAAATAGTTCATTGTTATATTGTTACAATACTGTAGTCCATTGTTGTATTATTACAATGATATAGTTCATTGTTGTATTGTAACAATAATATAGATCATTGTTGTATTTTTACAGTGATATTGTTCATTGTTGTATTGTAAAAATATAGTTCATTGTTGTATTGTAACAATAATATAGTTCATTTTTGTATTGCTACAATAAAATAGTTCATTTTTGTATTGATACAATACTGTAGTCCATTGCTGTATAATTACAATACTGTAGTTCATCGTTGTATTCATACAATAATATAGTTAATTTTTGTATTGCTACAATGAAATAGTTCATTGTTTTATTGTTACAATACTGTAGTCCATTGTTGTATTATTACAATGATAGAGTTCATTGTTTTATTGTAACAATACTATAGTTCATTGTTGTATTTTTACAGTGATATTGTTCATTGTTGTATTATAACAATAATATAGTTCATTGTTGTATTGTAACATAAATATAATTCATATTTGTATTGTTGCAATAAAATAGTTCATTGTTGTATTGTTACAATACTGTAGCCCATTGTTGTATAGTTACAATTCTGTAGTTCATTAATGTATTCCTACAATAATATAGTTAATTGTTGTATTGCTACAATGAAATAGTTCATTGTTGTATTGTTAAAATACTGTAGTCCATTGTTGTATTATTACAATGATAGAGTTAATTTTTGTATTGCTACAATAAAATAGTTCATTGTTGTATCGTTATAATACTGTAGTCCATTGTTGTATAGTTACAATGATATAGTTCTTTATTGTATTGTAACAATAATATAGATCATTGTTGTATTTTTACAGTGATATTGTTCATTGTTGTATTGTAACAATAATATAGTTCATTGTTGTATTGTTACAATAATATAGTTCATTGTTGTATTGTAACAATAATATAGTTCATTTATGTATTGCTACAATAAAATAGTTCATTGTTGTATTGTTACAATACTGTAGTCCATTGTTGTATGGTTACAATACTGTAGTTCATTGTTGTATTCCTACAATAATATAGTTCATTTTTGTATTGCTACAATAAAATAGTTCATTTTTGTATTGCTACAATGAAATAGTTCATTGTTGTATTGTTACAATACTGTAATCCATTGTTGCATAGTTACAATACTGTAGTTCATTGATGTATACCTACAATAATATAGTTCATTGTTGTATTGCTACAATGAAATGCTTTATTGTTGTATTGTTACAATACTGTAGTCCATTGTTGTATTATTACAATGATAGAGTTCTTTGTTGTATTGTAACAATAATATAGTTCATTGTTGTATTGTAACAATAACATAGTTCATTTTTGTATTGCTACAATAAAATAGTTCATTGTTGTATTGTTACAATACTGTAGTCCATTGTTGTATGGTTACAATACTGTAGTTCATTGTTGTATTCCTACAATAATATAGTTCATTTTTGTATTGCTACAATAAAATAGTTCATTGTTGTATAGTTACAATACTGTAGTCCACTGTTGCATAGTTACAATACTGTAGTTCATTGATGTATTCCTACAATAATATAGTTCATTGTTGTATTGCTACAATGAAATAGTTCATTGCTGTATTTTTACAGTAATATAGTTCATTGTTGTATTGTTACAATACTGTAGTGCATTGTTGTATTATTACAATAATATAGTTCATTGTTGCATTGTAACAATAACATAGTTCATTGTTGTATTGTAACAATAATATAGTTCATTGTTGTATTTTTACAGTAATATAGTTCATTGTTGTATTGTAACAATAATATAGTTAATTATTGTATTGCTACAATAAAATAGTTCATTGTTGTATTGTTGCAATACTGTAGTCTATTGTTGTACTGTTACAATGATATAGTTAATTGTTGTATTGTAACAGTAATATAGTTCATTGTTGTATTGTTATAAAAATATAGTTAATTGTTGTATTGTAACAGTAATATAGTTCATTGTTGTATTGTTATAAAAATGTAGTTCATTGTTGTATTGTTATAAAAAATATAGTTCATTGTTGTATTGTTATAAAAATATAGTTCATTGTTGTATTGTTACAGTGATATAGTTCATTGTTGTATTGTTATAAAAATATAGTTAATTGTTGTATTGTAACAGTAATATAGTTCATTGTTGTATTGTTATAAAAAATATAGTTCATTGTTGTATTGTTATAAAAATATAGTTCATTGTTGTATTGTTACAGTGATATAGTTAAACAGCAAGAAGGTATTTGCTATTGTTGAACCACATAGAAGGGGCAGGAGCCTGTTTACAGTCACCTTTGTGAACCACAATGACCTGGACCTATACTGCTCGTGTACTTATTTTCAAGGAAATATGATAAATGGGTAATACTCGTATAGCACTTTTCTACCTTCAAGGTACTCAAAGCGCTTTGACACTATTTCCACATTCACCCATTCACACACACACACATTCACACACACATTCACACACACATTCACACACACATCCACCCATTCACACACACACACATTCACACACTGATGGCGGGAGCTGCCATGCAAGGCGCTAACCACCACCCATCAGGATCAAGGACTAAGTGTCTTGCTCAAGGACACGACGGACGTGACTAGGTTGCTAGAAGGTGGGGATCAAACCAGGAACCCTCAGGTTGCTGGAACCGCCAGTCTCCCAACCGTGCCACGCCATCCATATGGTAAACATGTATGTTATCCATCAAACTACACCCCTGGAGAGCTCACCACTCAAAAGATGCAGTCGTGTGAAGCACTACATTACCAATGACCTGACGCATAAATAGTTCTACATCAAAATATACCTGACAGATTGAATGGGGCAAGCTGCATGGAAGTCAACTACTACTACTACTCGGTGGCCTAGTGGTTAGAGTGTCCGCCCAGAGATCGGTAGGTTGTGAGTTCAAACCCCGGCCGAGTCATACCAAAGACTATAAAAATGGGCACTCAGCATCAAGGGTTGGAATTGGGGGTTAAATCACCAAAAAATGATTCCCGGGCGAGGCCACCGCTGCTGCTCACTGCTCCCCTCACCTCCCAGGGGGTGAACAAGGGGGTGGGTCAAATGCAGAGGACAAATTTCACCACACCTAGTGTGTGTGTGACAATCATTGGTACTTGAACTCTGTGAACCACCACACAACCATTAGTCCATTGGTCAGTGGTTGATTTCTTGTTGGGCATTTATACTGCAACTGACTTACACCAATCATTCTGGTGAGTTCTAGTAAAGGATTTATGTTTAAAATACCAGTTCTCTACTAAACTACACCCTGAAGTATTCAATCCTCAACAGATGTGGCTATGTGAACCACTGAACTACCAATGATCCGTACCACAGTAGTGGTAAATTCATGGTAATACTACAAATAGTCGTCTGTGGAACTTCACGTCGGACTAATCGCCAGTCAATTGCGATTGCGAACATGGCACTGATCCCGCAACAGCTGCATGCAAGTCAGCTACGTGAACCACTACACCACCATTCAGACCAATGATTAAGAAAGTTGAATAGATCAAACCCCTGCTTCTCCAGCTCGTAAAGAGACGACTCTTCTCAATCAGACTGGCTCTCACCATCCTGATAATTAGTATTAGTTCTGGTCTTGGTCCAAGGGTCCTCAGCAGAGGACGCATCAAATCGCCACACCGCCGCAGACCAATTAGGCCTTGCAGGGGTAAAATGCGCCTCTGGAGGAAGATTTAAGCAGTGTGTTCTGTATTAATATGACACGCATATGCATTATTAACAGAAGCCAAATGGTGCTGACTGTTCACTCATACTGATGCTGTTCTCACACAAGGAGGGCTTTTGTTGACAGGGTCAGCTTCCCTTGTATAGTATATGTCTTCAGAAAAAAAAAAAAAAACAGCAAAAGTGGCCTGACTACACAAGAGGCCCCCCCCCCACAGACTGCTTCCATTAGTCAAGGCAGGGCTCCAAGAAGACAGGTGAGACACACCTGTATGAATCATTGCAAATATTAAAACAACACCACCATTTCTTTGTGCTCTAAACATTTTTGTTTGTGCCGTCACGGTTTTTAAGGTGTTCGAAAATAATTTTTCTGACTAGCCCCCCCCCCACCTTGTCAAAATCCCCCCCAAACTTGTCCCATTTGTTTGTGCTATATTTGTGCTGATTATTAATCATGAAACGATAACATAACAACTGGTTGGGGTGGAATACGTTAAGAATTAAAACATGTTAAAAACTATGAAACGTTAACATAGAAACTATAATAGTTGGACAAAAAAAATTGCAGAACAAACCACATAACTATAATTTTTTGACTTGTTTTGCAGCACAAACTACTAAAAAATTATATATTTAAACAATTTTTTGTAGCACAAACTACATTAAAAAATGTATATTTAGACAATTTTTTGGCGCACAAATAACATAAAATCATATTTAGACATTTTTTTGCAGCACAAACAACATAAAAATCATAGACATTTTTTTGCAGCACAAACCACATTAAAAAAATATATATTTAGACAATTTTTTGCAGCACAAACCACATACAAAAATGTATATTTAGAATTTTTTTTGCAGCACAAACAACATAAAAACTATACATTTAAACAATGTTTGCAGCACAAACCACATTTAAAAAATTATATTTAGACAATTTTTTGCAGCACAAACAACATAAAAACTATATATTTAGACAATTTTTTGCAGCACAAACAACATAAAAACTATATATTAAGACAATTTTTTGCAGCACATACCACACACAAATATGTATATTTAGATTTTTTTTTTGCAGCACAAACAACATAAAAACTATATATTTAAACAATTTTTGCAGTACAAACCACATACAAAAATGTATATTTAGAAATTTTTTTGGAGCACAAACAACATAAAAACTATATATTTAGACAATTTTTTGCAGCACAAACAACATAAAAACTGTATATTTAGACACATTTTTGCAGCACAAACCAGATAAAAAAAAATTATATTTAGACAATTTTTTTGCAGCACAAACCACATAGGAAAATGTATATTTAGACAATTATTTGCAGCACAAACAACATAAAAATCATATTTAGACATTTTTTGCAGCACAAACCACATTAAAAAAATGTATATTTAGACAATTTTTTGCAGCACAAACATAAAAATCATATTTAGACATTTTTTTGCAGCACAAACCACATAAAAAAATTTATATTTAGACAATTTTTTGCAGCACAAACCACATACAAAAATGTATATTTAGAAAAATTTTTGGAGCACAAACAACATAAAAACTATATATTTAGACAATTTTTTGCAGCACAAACCAGATAAAAAAAATGTATATTTAGACAATTTTGTGCAGCACAAACCACAAGAAAATTATATATTTTGAAAAAAAATTTGCAGCACAAACCACATAAAAACTGTAATATTTATGCAATTTTTTGCAGCAAAAACAACATAAAAACTGTAATATTTATGCAATTTTTTGCAGCACAAACCACATGAAAAAATATATATTCAGACATTTTTTGCAGCACAAACCACATTAAAAAATGTATATTTAGACAATTTTTTGCAGCACAAACAACATAAAAACTGTATATTCAGACAATTTTTTGCAGCACAAACCAGATAAAAAAAAATTATATTTAGACAATTTTTTGCAGCACAAACCACATACAAAAATGTATATTAAGACAAATTTTTGCAGCACAAACCACAAGAAAATCATATATTTAGACAATTTTTTTGCAGCACAAACCACATAAAAACTGTAATATTTATGCAATTTTTTGCAGCACAAACCACATAAAAACTGTAATATTTATGCAATTTTTTGCAGCACAAACCACATAAAAAATGTATATTTAGACAATTTCTTGCAGCACAAACCACATAAAAATCATGTATTTAGACAATTTTTTGCAGCGCAAACAACATAAAAACTGTAATATTTATGCAATTTTTTGCAGCACAAACCACATTAAAAAATGTATATTTAGACAATTTCTTGCAGCACAAACCACATAAAAATCATGTATTTAGACAATTTTTTGCAGCGCAAACAACATAAAAACTGTAATATTTATGCAATTTTTTGCAGCACAAACCACATTAAAAAATGTATATTTAGACAATTTTTTGCAGCACAAACCACATAAAAATCATGTATTTAGACAATTTTTTGCAGCGCAAACAACATAAAAACTATATATTTAAACAATTTTTGCAGCACAAACCACATTAAAAAAATTAATATTTCGAAAGAATTTTGCAGCACAAACAACATAAAAACTATATATTTAGACAATTTTTGCAGCACAAAGCACATTAAAAAATGTATATTTAGACAATTTTTTGCAGCACAAACCACAGGAAAATCATATATTTAGACAATTTTTTTGCAGCACAAACCACATTAAAAAATTTATATTTAGACAATTCTTTGCAGCACAAACAACATAAAAATCATATTCAGACATTTTTTTGCAGCACAAACCACATTAAAAAAATGTATATTTAGACAATTTTTTGCAGCACAAACATAAAAATCATATTTAGACATTTTTTTGCAGCACAAACCACATAAAAAATTTTATATTTAGACAATTTTTTGCAGCACAAACCACATACAAAAATGTATATTTAGAAATTTTTTTGGAGCACAAACAACATAAAAACTATATATTTAGACAATTTTTTGCAGCACAAACAACATAAAAACTGTATATTTAGACAATTTTTTGCAGCACAAACCAGATTAAAAAAATGTATATTTAGACAATTTTTTGCAGCACAAACCACATACAAAATGTATATTAAAACAATTTTTTGCAGCACAAACCACAAGAAAATCATATATTTAGAAAAAAAATTTGCAGCACAAACCACATAAAAACTGTCATATTTATGCAATTTTTTGCAGCACAAACATAAAAACTGTAATATTTATGCAATTTTTGCAGCACAAACCACATAAAAAAATATATATTCAGACATTTTTTGCAGCACAAACCACATTAAAAAATGTATATTTAGACAATTTTTTGCAGCACAAACAACATAAAAACTGTATATTCAGACAATTTTTTGCAGCACAAACCAGTTAAAAAAAAAAAGTATATTTAGACAATTTTTTGCAGCACAAACCACATACAAAAATGTATATTAAGACAATTTTTTGCAGCACAAACCACAAGAAAATCATATATTTAGACAATTTTTTTGCAGCACAAACCACATAAAAACTGTAATATTTATGCAATTTTTTGCAGCACAAACCACATAAAAACTGTAATATTTATGCAATTTTTTGCAGCACAAACCACATAAAAAAATATATATTTAGACATTTTTTGCAGCACAAACCACATAGAAACTATAATTATTAGAGCATTATTTTGCAACACAAACAAGCACAAACGTAGCACAAGTTTGAGGAGATTTCGACAAGGTGGGGGGGCTGGATGACGTCACTCGTCATAAAATGTAATTCAGAATAACTTCCAAAAACGTAACAGTACAAAGGAAAATGTTTCCAGCACAAACGGATGTGAGTGTTTGCCAGCTTGACACAGGTGTGACACACCCACTGCTGGCTTGGAAGAGAGTTCTCCACCACGTGCCTCATTATTATTCCACCATCCTCCTCACAAAGACGGCAGAATCGGTCTCTTCTGTGGTATTATGTCAAACATGACACTAAGTGGTTATTTCTTGCGACAAGACCTTAAAGCATTTACCTGAATGGAGGACAAGGCAAGGTTCTTTTGTAAGGCCACACGAGCTCTGGAAACATTTTTCTTTTTACGTAATTTCCTTTCTATCATCACTGACAGTATGTTAAGAAACACATGAATGGAAATAAAAAATGGATGTAGTAATTTTTGTGAAAAGTAACATGTTGAATACTCTTTAAGGCTGACTAGAGTTGAGGGTTGACGTATGGCAACTTCTATGTGAAAAATTCTGAATAAAATATACGGCAAAACTGGAGCAGGAATTAAGAACCGCAACCAAAACTCGCAGTTCGTATTTTAAGTCGGGGTTCTTCTGCGTTCTTGGCTGACCTTCCAGATATTTTGACATTTCAGATATTTTTAAAACTGTAAGAAGAGTTTCTGTACGCTGAGATGAACCAGTCTAGACATGTGATTTTTGTTTAAGGGGTGTATCCCGGGTGAGCCCCCAAATATGTTACGGTTCTTGTAGCTGTTGTCTTTTGGAGGGAAAAATGTACCTGTAACATAAAAGTTGTCTACACCGGACTTACTTGTTCAAAGAACAGTTTATTTTACAACTAAGTATAACTCAAGATAACTCAACCCTAGGATCTGAGAAAGTAAATTGTTGCGAATCTGGAGTGACAGATTGACACGGCTTTACCTCCTGGACTATGCTCGGCTGTCCGATCAATATAAATGAACAATGAGTGAAACTAGAAGAGGTAACTCCTGAAGGAATTGCGTGTGAATGCTCCAAAGCTGAAGTTGAACTGAAATGCTGACTGAATGTAGTATGAATGTAAGAATAGTTTGAATGTTGGAATGGTTTGAATGTTAAAGAGTTAGAATTTCCAGGAAAAACGGAATTTGGTTTGGAACTTGGGAAAGTGTTAGTTTGAATGTACCGGGTGAGTTGAATGTGTTAATGTTGGAATGGTTTGAATAGGTTGAAAAATGTGGGAATTGTGGAAGTTTGAAAAATGGCCAATTCATTTTGAATGGGGAAAATGAAAAAAAAAAAAGGAATTATGTAAAATCCTGGAATTTTTTTTTACAATTATTGAAGTAGAGCACACCATTCCCAAACAGGCTGAATATTTTGAAGTTGGAACCGTTTGAATCAGTTGAAAAATGTGGAAGTTGTGGAAATTTGAAGAATGTCCCATTGATTTCAATGGGAATTTCCCAAAAATGTGGGAATTTCGGGAAAAGCAAGAACTTTTTTGAAAATGGTAAAAAAAAACTTGAATGGTCTGAATGAGTTGAAATGGTTGGTGTTGGAATTTTTCAAATCAGTCGAGAAATGTTGAAGTAGTAAAATGTTGAATTGAGAAATGGTATTATGGAATTCCTGGAATTTCGGGAAAACTGGGAATTCTTTCAGTTCAAAAAACAACATAGTTTTTTGTCCAAATCAAGAGGAATATTTTGACGGTAGAACGATTGAAATGCGTTGAAAAATGTGCAAAGGACTAGTCGCCAGAAAAAAGGGTGGAAATAGGGCTTTGGAAAAACCAAGAATTTTGGAAAATCCTGGAATTTGGAAAAAGGGTAGTTTAAATTTCCAGGATGGTGGAATGTTTTGAAGGTGGAATCGATTGAAAAATGTGGAAAGGGTAGAAGTTTGAAAAATGGCCAATTCATTTTGAATGGGGAAAATGAAAAAAAAAAGGAATTATGTAAAATCCTGGAATTTTTTTTTTACAATTATTGAAGTAGAGCACACCATTCCCAAACAGGCTGAATATTTTGAAGTTTGAACCGTTTGAATCAGTTGAAAAATGTGGGGGTTGTGGAAATTTGAAGAATGTCCCATTGAAACTAAAGCACTACACACAGGAAAACAGCAACAAATTCAAAATGAGGCACGACGACCTAGTGGAGTTTCATTTTTTAATAATTTCCGCTGGTGGTGTGCCTCCGGATTTTTTTAAGGACAAAAAATGTGCCTTGCCTCAAAAAAGGTTGAAAAACACTGGGCTAGTGTGGCTCATCGTTAGTCACCTCGTAGTTGCTATATTTTACGATTTAGAATGCATAAAAAAAGAAAAACATATGTGATCTTGTCTTATGTGAATGATAAGCAAATTATTATTATTATTTTATTGTTTTAAAGGGCAGTTCCCCCTTTGAGAGCATCACGTACGTTCATGTCAAAGTCCCTAAAACCACGAGGAAAAAGTCAACGATAACAAAATAAAGAATTGGGGACGTAACGCTTCAGGTCAGCAATCTTCATTTCCAAAAAAAAACAACCCTGAATATATAGACATCAGTCATGTAGACACTTATTGACAGGATGTGAGTATTCATTAGAATGTAAATGATAACCTTTAGAAATGTGCAGAATCCACCGTCAGTCCAAGAAGGGCACCGTGGACAGAGGAGAAAGCCTGGTCCATGCAACAGCTCCCTCCAGCGGCCAGTCTGGGTATCATCACATAGTCCAAGCAACACTGTCATCTAGCGGCCAGTCTGGGTATCACAAGCACAGCACAGCAGAGTTTTCACACAAAAAGTGGCAATATAACTCATTTTATCCTCTTCTTGGAGACGTTTTAAAGCAGGGGTCACCAACCTTTTTGAAAGCAAGAGCTACTTCTTGGGTAGTGATTAATGCGAAGGGCTACCAGTTTGATACACACTTAAATAAATTGCCAGAAATAGCCAATTTGCTCAATTTACTTTTAACTCTATGTTCTTATTAATAATTAATTATATTTATCTTTGTGGAAAAACTGATCATCTTAATGAATTCTCACAATAAATATATATAGAAACTAGGGATGTCCGATAATGGCTTTTTGCCGATATCCGATATGCCGATATTGTCCAACTCTTTAATTACCGATACCGATATCAACCGATACCGATATCAATCAATCAATCAATCAATGTTTATTTATATAGCCCTAAATCACTAGTGTCTCAAAGGGCTGTACAAGCCACAACGACATCCTCGGTGTCGAGTGGGTCTGATATAATATTGTGAAAGTCCAACACATCAGCGAAAGTCCAGTCCATGGTGGGGCCAGCGGGAACCATCCCGAGTGGAGACGGGTCAGCAGCGTAGAGATGTCCCCATCTGATGGACAGGCTAGCGGTCCACCCCGGAGCAGAGTAGAAAAGAAAAGAAAAGAAACGGCAGATCAACTGGTCTAAAAAGGGAGTCTATTTAAAGGCTAGAGTATACAAATGAGTTTTAAGATGAGACTTAAATGCTTCTACTGAGGTAGCATCTCTAACTTTTACCGGGAGGGCATTCCATAGTATTGGAGCCCGAATAGAAAACGCTCTATAGCCCGCAGACTTTTTTTGGGCTCTGGGAATCACTAATAAGCCGGAGTTCTTTGAACGCAGATTTCTTGCCGGGACATATGGTACAATACAATCGTCAAGATAGGCAGGAGCTTGACCGTGTAGTATTTTATACGTAAGTAGTAAAACCTTAAAGTCGCATCTTAAGTGCACAGGAAGCCAGTGCAGGTGAGCCAGTATAGGCGTAATATGATCAAACTTTCTTGTTTTTGTCAAAAGTCTAGCAGCCGCATTTTGTACCATCTGTAATCTTTTAATGCTAGACATAGGGAGGCCCGAAAATAATACGTTACAGTAATCGAGACGAGATGTAACGAACGCATGGATAATGATCTCAGCATCGCTTGTGGACAAAATGGAACGAATTTTAGCGATATTACGGAGATGAAAGAAGGCCGTTTTAGTAACACTCTTAATGTGTGACTCAAACGAGAGAGTTGGGTGGAAGATAATACCCAGATTCTTTACCGAGTCGCCTTGTTTAATTGTTTGGTTGTCAAATGTTAAGGTGGTATTATTAAATAGATGTTGGTGTTGAGCAGGACCGATAATCAGCATTTCCGTTTTCTTAGCGTTGAGTTGCAAAAAGTTAGCGGACATCCATTGTTTAATTTCATTAAGACACGCCTCCAGCTGACTACAGTCCGGCGTGTTGGTCAGCTTTAGGGGCATGTAGAGTTGGGTGTCATCAGCATAACAGTGAAAGCTAACACCGTATTCGCGTATAATGTCACCTAGCGGCAGCATGTAAATACTAAAGAGTGCAGGGCCAAGAACTGAACCCTGGGGAACTCCGCACGTTACCTTAACATAGTCCGAGGTCACATTGTTATGGGAGACACACTGCATCCTGTCAGTAAGATAAGAGTTAAACCAAGACAAGGCTAAGTCTGACATCCCAATACGCGTTTTGATACGCTCTAATAAAATATTATGATCAACAGTATCGAAAGCGGCGCTAAGATCAAGAAGCAGCAACATAGATGAAGCATCAGAATCCATCGTCAGCAATAGATCATTAGTCATTTTTGCGAGGGCTGTCTCCGTAGAGTGATTTGCCCTGAAACCGGATTGAAAAGGTTCACAGAGATTGTTAGTCACTAAGTGTTCATTTAGCTGCTGTGCGACAATTTTTTCGAGAATTTTCGAGATAAACGGTAGGTGGGACACCGGTCGGTAGTTTACCATGAGGTCAGGATCGAGGTTAGGTCTTTTGAGTAGAGGATGAATAACCGCTTTTTTGAATGCTAGAGGAACAGTACCAGAGGAAAGTGATAGGTTTATAATATTTAACACTGATGGACCTAATAAAACAAAAAGCTCCTTGATAAGTTTCCCAGGAATTGGGTCAAGTAAACATGTTGTTTGTTTTGTCCCATTTACACATTTTAACAATTCCTCCAATGTTATTTCATCAAAGAGAGAGAAACTATTTTGGAGGGCAATGTCCGTCGTATATACAGTCATATTTGTGTTAATAGAACCCAGTTGTAGCTGGGATGCGTTGTCTTTAATCTCTTTTCTGATGAGTTCAATTTTCTTATTAAAGAAATTCATAAAGTCATCTGCTGAGTGGGTGGAGCTACTGGGAGGAGTCCCTTGTTGGGTTAGCGATGCTACTGTACTAAACAAAAATTTAGGATCATTTTTGTTGAGGTGGATGAGATTTGAGTAATATTTAGCTTTAGCTGAGGTAAGCATGCGTTTATAAGTTATTAAACTATCACTCCATGCTTGATGGAAAACCTCAAGTTTAGTCGCACGCCATTTGCGTTCCAGCTTTCTACATGATAATTTCTGGGCTTTAGTTTCTTCTGTAAACCATGGGGTGCGCCTTTTAGGGGCCCTTTTTAGCTTTAGCGGTGCTACAATATCAATGGTCAACCGATATATACAGTCGTGGAATTAACAAATTATTATGCCTAATTTGGACAACCAGGTATGGTGAAGATAAGGTCCTTTTTTTAAAAATGAATAAAATAGAATAAGATAAATAAATTAAAAACATTTTCTTGAATAAAGAAGAAAGTAAAACAATATAAAAACAGTTACATAGAAACTAGTAATTAATGAAAATTTGTAAAATTAACTGTTAAAGGTTAGTACTATTAGTGGAGCAGCAGCACGCACAATCATGTGTGCTTACGGACTGTATCCCTTGCAGACTGTATTGATATATATTGATATATAATGTAGGAAGCAGAATATTAATAACAGAAAGAAACAACCCTTTTGTGTGAATGAGTGTAAATGGGGGGAGGGAGGTTTTTTGGGTTGGTGCACTAATTGTAAGTGTATCTTGTGTTTTTTATGTTGATTTAATAAAAAACAAAACAAAAAAAACGATACTGATAATAAAAAACCGATACCGATCATTTCCGATATTACATTTTAACGCATTTATCTCGGGCATCTCTAATAGAAACAGATAAATATCAATATGCAACACTTTATTTTTATATTTTCTCTAAGTGCACATTTTTTCAAATTGAACATTTTCAAATGATCACTTCTAAGACGGTCTTGTGAAATCACAATATCCCATTTTAACTAGCTAGCCACTAACATTTTTTAACAAATCATGAATTACTTTGCGCCATGTTTGTACAAATAATAACTCATGTAAAATACAAAAGTCAACTCTGAAATGTTTAAATAAATCATGTCACACTTTGAACTGGACACCAAATCTGTTATCTGTTTCTTTGTCAGTTAGTGAAGACCAAGTCTTTCAAATATTTTCTTGGATTTTCAAATTCTATTTGAGTTTTGTCTCTCTTAGAATTAAAAATGTCAAGCAAAGCGAGACCAGCTTGCTAGTAAATAAATAAAATGTAAAAAATAGAGGCAGCTCACTGGTAAGTGCTGCTATTTGAGCTATTTTTAGAACAGGCCAGCGGGCTACTCATCTGGTCCTTACGGGCTACCTGGTGCCCGCAGTCACCGTGTTGGTGACCCCTGCTCTAGACATTGTAATAACAACCAAAAAATATATAAAAGACATTTTAATTACTTGAATCTGATGAATCCAGTCCAATGAAACAAATAGATGTTGTTCGAAGGAAACCTTGAGAGGTTGTGTGAGTTCATGGCCAGAAGGCGTGACTTATAAACAAATGTACGATCCAATAGCCTTGTGAGACTGAACAATAGGACCCAATGACCATGTAAATGTGGTAAAAAAAATAAAAAAATATATAACAGATTGTTTTTTAGGATGGTTAAAGGTAACGTTGTCATTTTACAACAAGGGGTGTTACAGGGTTAACAAAGAAGTACATGTCTTCAACTCATCACTGAGCTCGTTCCACCATTTAACTCCTAAAACTGAAATACATTTGTATTTTATATTCCTTCTTACTTTACCTATTTCAAAAATCAATATCCCCCGTAAATGATAGTTTTCTCCTCTTAATTGAAACAACCTAAGAATGTTGTCCTTCACTCCAAACATCATTTCCATTGCTTTTAAAAACACAATATCTGAACATTTTAACGCATTAGAACTTATAAATAATGGATTGGTATGTTCATAGTGGCACGCTTTGTGTATTATTCTAATGACCCTTTTTTGAAGTTTAATTATTGGCTCTATGTTTGTTCTATAAACAAATCAAATCAATCCATCAAATACGGAAAAATAAAAGAATAATATAATATATGCGGACATTTCTTATTCAGCATGTGTCTTACTTTATAAAGAATAACGATAGATTTGGGTATTTTTCCCTTTATATATTCAATATGCGGCTTCCAACATAATTTATGATCAATTATTATTCCCAAGAATTTAGAGTTTAAAAATGCAAAAAAAACATATTAAACGTGGAAAAAAAATAAAGAAATAAAATATTTGAACTCACAATTTGTAGCAGCCATTCCACGGTGGTACCGCTCATTTCATCGTCTCACGAGATGTGGTTTCTCTTTAAATATGCTTCTGGAAAATGGCTTTGCAAATCGGTGCTTTCTCTGCTGGCTGCGGTGCAACACTTCCTGCTTCCTGCCAACACTTCCTGCTTCCTGCCAACACTTCCTGCTTCCTGCCAAATTGGAACTTGTGAATGGATACTCAAGTGAGTATCCAATCACAGTCTCGTTAACATCAGGCTACGTAGTTAGGCCACCGTCAACAACTTGTGATCTGATTGGCTACCGCAACTGTCTATCAACTGAAGTGAATTGTATTTATATAGCGCTTTTCTCTAGTGACTCAAAGCGCTTTTTACATAGTGAAACCCAATATCTCAGTTACATTTAAACCAGTGTGGGTGGCACTGGGAGCAGGTGGGTAAAGTGTCTTGCCCAAGGACACAACGAATTTGACAAGGATGGCAGAAGCGGGGATCGAACCTGGAACCCTCAAGTTTCCGGCACGGCCACTCTACCAACCGAGCTGTACCACCCGGTGAATATCTAATCCAATCCAATTATTAGTGAATCCCAGATGCCCAAAAATGTCTGCGGGCTATAGAGCGTTTTCTATTGGGGATCCAGTACTCAGTTAGAGATGCTACCTCAGTAGAAGCATTTAAGTCCCATCTTAAAACTCATTTGTATACTCTAGCCTTTAAATAGACACCCTTTTAGACCAGTTGATCTGCCGTTTCTTTTCTGCTCTGCCCCCCTCTCAACTATTAAGTTAGATCCACTATGGACTGGACTCTCACACTATTATGTTAGATCCACTATGGACTGTACTCTCACAATATTATGTTAGATCCACTATGGACTGGACTCTCACACTATTATGTTAGATCCACTATGGACTGGACTCTCACTATTATGTTAGATCCACTATGGACTGGACTCTCACACTATTATGTTAGATCCACTATGGACTGGACTCTCACACTATTATGTTAGATCCACTATGGACTGGACTCTCACAATATTATGTTAGATCCACTATGGACTGGACTCTCACACTATTATGTTAGATCCACTATGGACTGGACTCTCACACTATTATGTTAGATCCACTATGGACTGGACTCTCACACTATTATGTTAGATCCACTATGGACTGGACTCTCACTATTATGTTAGATCCACTATGGACTGGACTCTCACAATATTATGTTAGATCCACTATGGACTGGACTCTCACACTATTATGTTAGATCCACTATGGACTGGACTCTCACACTATGATGTTAGATCCAGTATGGACTGGACTCTCACAATATTACGTTAGATCCACTATGGACTGGACTCTCACACTATTATGTTAGATCCACTATGGACTGGACTCTCACACTGTTATGTTAGATCCACTATGGACTGGACTCTCACTATTATGTTAGATCCACTATGGACTGGACTCTCACTATTATGTTAGATCCACTATGGACTGGACTCTCACACTATTATGTTAGATCCACTATGGACTGGACTCTCACACTATTATGTTAGATCCACTATGGACTGGACTCTCACACTATTATGTTAGATCCACTATGGACTTGGTAAATTGTGTAAATCTATTTAGTTAGCATTCACAGGCTAGGCGGTATCAACAAGAGAAAATATTTGCTATTTTCTACCACAATATGTCAACTATATCCATCGAGTATTTAGTCTATCTAGAGAGCTACTAGTTAGCAGGCTTGAATTAGTTCTAAATAAAGTTTTATTTTTTTTAAATGAGTGCGTTAAATCAATCAATGTATATACTAATTAGCTTAGCTTCGCCACAAAGAGCTAGCGGTTATTAGCTAATGCTAAGAGCGATACAGGATGATTAACACTTATCTTTTGATCTAAATGTGTAAAAATAAATGTTTGGATTCATACACTACTCACAAAAAGTTGCTCGGCTTCAAACAGGATGCTGGCGTAGGAAAGTTGCCACTGAGCTTAGCTTTCTTTAGCACTGTTAGCATTAGTGCTAGCATTAAAAAAAAAATAAAAAAAGGCTGAATAAATGAAAGCAGGTGTGATTAATCATGTTTAATTCGGGACAAGCGGTAGCAAATGGATGGTGGAATTCAAATTCCAAAATATGATTAATCTGATTTACAAAAAAAAAATTGACAGCCCAAGTTAAAAAAAAAAAAAAAAAAAGGCGAGATAAAAAATACAAAAATAAAGGAAAAAAATCGTAATTGTGAGTAACTGTAACCACCTCGGTCACAGGTGTCAAACTCAAGGCCCGGGGGCCAGATGTGGCCCGCCACCTCATTTTATTTGGCCCTCAAATTAATATGCATCAATAAAGTGCTGTAACTTTTCTCACTAAATGTATTATTTCCTTCTATTTTGGGAGAAAATGATGATTCAAGTCAAATTGATGTTTACTTAAATATTGTCTAGCGATGCAAAAATATGTTATCAAACACTCAAACCATTTTTTGAATGGAAATACATAATTTCAAAGCAATTTACCCATCAAATTGTGCAATGTAAAACCAGCAATAGACTTCATAGTTAAATTGTGAAGTTTACTGTGCTTTTTACAGCAGTTTTCTCTAAATGAAAAAAACCCAGTACTTTTTGTACTGTAATAAACTGTGGTGCCGTTTTGGCATTTACAATAATACATAAAAAAAATCTACATTTGTTGATTTGCGGTTAAAAAAAAAAAAAAAAAACACTGGCAGCTCAGGTGCCAAATTTTTACTGTAAAATTGCAGGTTTTTTTTATTTACAGTAAAAAAACAAAAATTCTGGCAACGGAGCTGCCTTTTTTTTTTTTTAACCATAAAGACAGCAGTATTGTTTTTCCATTTACAGTAATATACACTTAGACAAACTTTAATGATCCACAAGGGAAATTGTTCCACACAGTAGCTCAGTTACAATGATGGAAAATGTAAGGATAGAAAGGACAATGCAGGTATAAATAGACTAAATATAGCGATATAAAATATAACATACATACGTAAAATTTACATAATATATGTACAGCATATTATATACATTTATAAATAAAATATACAATCCATTTTGAGGTGAAATTATTGCAATTTACCATACTTTTTTTTTACATTAGTTTTTTAAAAATCTACTAACAAATGCATTAAAAAATTGTGTAATAATATTCACTGTTAGAAACGGCCCTCTGGGGCCAAACATAACTGCAATGTGGCCCTCAGTGAAAACCACTTTTTACACTCCGACCTAGGTTAATATCGGTTGTGGTATTTACGATGGAAGTTGCACAGGAAAACACACACCGAGGTTTAGGGATTTTATTTAGTCCACTTTTACATTTTCTCTCATGATTAAAAAAAAAAAAAAAGATAGTCCATTTTTGCAGAAACTGCAAAAAAAAAAAAAAAGTGTAAAGTAGATGACTTTAGTAGGCACGTTGTCAAAAAATGATACATTTGAATCTAAATCCATGGCAAAATAAACTAAACAAAAGAAAAATATATACAGCGATGACAGTACATGTAATATGGGAACGTTCCGGGTGGGAATTCACAGGTTAGTAAGGCAAAAGATGCAAAGACCCCCCCTCCCCAAAAATTGATGGAAGTCGTGAAACAAACTGACCAGACTGAGAAATAAATTAGATTGTGAGTTGTACACTTAGTAAGCATTCTTAAAAAAAAAAAAAGAAGAAAAAAAAAGTACCTGATTTCATCACTCTCTCTCTCTCTCTCTCATTCTGCCTTTAAAGTTTGATAGCTTTGCATAACTTGTAGAAAAAGCCTTCTTGAAAGCTCACAGTAACGCGCTGGATGGAGACCGGAGCAGGATTCTACCCTGCAGAATCCGCACACCTTCCAGTCCCACGTGCTAAATAATCCGTACGAACCAACTCCGGGTTTGATATTTACATAACACTTTTTTTTTTCTTTTTTTTTTTCCCGAACTCCAGACTTGAAACACTTGTGAACACCTGCAAGTTCTGTCTTTCTTTTTGTTCTACGTTGAGGGAGGGAGGGGGGGGACAAAAACAAAAAAAGTCACAATCACTTTCTGCCGTCGTCAAGATATAAGTGGTGATGAGAAAAGGTGAGCCTGCAAGCTACACGTGCTAACTAGTAAAAGGTTGGTGGTCTTGTTTAAGGATTTATTTTAGGAAATGTCGACTTGGTGGTGGTCCTATGAAAGTCTCTTAAGCACCCCCCCCCCCCCTACAGAAAAAAACAAGTCCAGTCCACCTGCTGCTTATTCCATAAAAAAAACCTGCCAGCAGTGCGAACTACAAATAGGGTGGAGTGGCGACGGAGCGCCGGAGACTGGAGTACAGAAGTGGTTCGGAGGTTCGGCGGGGGTGTCCCGGGTCAGGGTCACTTGCTTCCTTTGGAGGTCGTGTCCGTCTCTGTGGATTGGCGGCCGTCGTTCCACGCCTCGCGGGTGCTCTTGAGGGCTTGCGTCCGTTGCTGGTCCACGACCACGTAGTCCACGCGCTCGTCCGACGCCGCCACGCCGGATCCGTTGCTCTTCATCTAGGCAGGAAGGAATCAAAGTTGACTTATACAGCCTTCAATCACGAGAGAGCTTCACGGTCAGAATAATTGTATCTTGAGTTATCACTAGGGATGATGTTCCAAACCGGTTGTTCGACAAGAAAAGAACCGATTCCATGGACTCGAATCCCTTTTTGAGAACCGGTTCCCGTTATCGAGGCCACTATAGTAAAGAAAAAGAGTTGGTTCTTTATTCGAATCCCTGGGAACGAATCCCGTCCCACAGGAAATGCCCTGTGGGACGGCAATATTATGCCCATTTGATTGTAGACTCTTACTGACACCTTGTGGCGATATGAAAATACTACGCGTCATTAGTTTGGGCGACGCCAGTTCAGTTTATGAGACAATTGAGAAGTAGACAAGTTGTGTTAGCTCTAACAAGCTTTGGAAAAGATAAGTCTGTAAGTAAACTGTTTAACTTGTTTATGTAACTCAATATTAAGGTGGAAAGTGGTTACATTTGATACTAAGATGTTTATTGAAAAACGATTGGATTCAATGGATGTTTTGAGGACTTAAAATGGCTGCCAGTCGTGTATATCCACCATCGAAATAATTTTTTGGAAGAAGAATTGTTGATTGATGACTGTGGTGTTCTTAGTGTCACAGTGTGTGTAGTTAGTATGTTCCAATAGCAGCAGAAGTGCACTTTTTGGAGAGCTGTATTATTTTCAGCTTTGTGCCCAAGGGACTGATTTTATTTAACACATGACTGCACATCATAATGGCAGCTACACTTTCCATCTTAAAGATCTAAAATATTTATTTGGGGATATCCGGCGGGCCAGATTGAAAAGCTTAACGGGCCGCATGTGGCCCCCGGCTCTTAATTTGCCCAGGTCTGCTCTATAGCCTTGAGGCTGATTTTAGGGAACAGTTGAAATAAACAAATATTTCTTAGCTTCATAACCTTTTTTGTCATAAATGATGATCATCTACATCAGACCTGGGCAAATTAAGGCCCGGGGGCCACATGCGGCCCGTTAAGCTTTTCAATCTGGCCCGCCGGACATTCCCAAATAATTTATTTAGATCTTTAAGATGGAAAGTGTAGCTTCCATTATGATGTGCAGTGATGTTTTCTAATGACCGTAAGTCTTCAACTATACTAAGTCTTTCAATGGTTGGAATCTGCACTTTTGCATGATATACTAGTTATTATGGTCATCTAATGAGTTACTATGGTCATCTAATTAGTTACTATGGTCATCTAATTAGTTACTATGGTCATCTAAGTCACAGCAGCTCAGACGAGGCACCAAGCAGTGTGGGTGGGGAGTGTTTCCACAGAGTGTTTCCAGAGCCTGAAATGTGGGTGTCAGGGACAGACAGGGAAGGAGATTTTTACAACAAACTTCTGAAGCTTAGTGATATATCAGATGTATCAGAGTGTTGTTGTTTTTTACCCTTCACGTTCATATTTTGCTGTGTTTGTTGCATTTTTGTTGTGTTTCGCTTCATTGTAAGATATGTCAATCAAGAGGGGGTGTGACGTTCATATGTTGTCAATATTCAGTGTTTTATCCTTCAAATTCCATTCCGTTGTTTAAGGCGATCTGTAATAACGTTTTTAGCATTCAATCAGACATTATTGTGAGGTTTTGTATTAGTGTATATATATACACCGTGATATACCGGCCCCCAGACACATTTTTTTGTCAAAATTTGGCCCCCGAGTCCAAATAATTGCCCAGGCCTGATCTACATTGAAGTTTCACATTAATAAAAACAGATAAATAAAAACATTCCGCTGCTTTTGTATTTAAGATTCAGGGCACTCCAATGCGACCCGGATTATAACTTTATGACTTAATCAAAGCAGCAGAATTTTTTATCCAATCAACGTAATAACTGCATCCCTAGCCTATTTGTTGTCATAGTAACACTACACGCCAAGAAGAAGCCCTGCCTATATAACAGCTATGGTATTGGATTTGTTTTGGCCTAATTCAGGTACTGTGGTTGGATCGGAGGTGAAAAAGTTGTGGTGTGTGCCAATCTGAAAAGAGTCCGGTCCTACCTTCCGAGGTGGAGTAGACTTGCCGGAGTCCAGATCCAAATCCAGGTACTCCACCTGTTTGTCTCCCTTTGGCTTCACCATGGGACTACTCCCACCATCCACGGTCATCGGAGCGCCCAGCTTTGTGTTCTACAGTCGCCAGACAAAAACAAGGTGTCAGTGACAGGAGAGGAGCGCTGGACTGCTGCAGTGTTGGAACCAAGTCAAGTTGTGCTGTCACCATAACAACAAGCCAAATTACACTCAGTACAGTGGAACCTCTAAAGTCAAACACCTAACTCATAACTTTTATTTTGGTGAAAAAATTGTGGTTAACTTACTTTCACATCCGAATCCCGATTCTTGTTCATCCTTATTCTATAGATTTATCATTTTCAAAAATCGATTAAAAAAAAGAAAAGAAAAAGAAAAACTTAAATGATTGGATTTTTTTAGACTACATTTAAAAAATTTGTTTTCAGGCCACATGGGGATTTTCTAACCTGTAACTTGTTTTGAAAAGTTTTCGTTGTAAGTATTACACCACATATTACATTGCGAGAATTGGTTTGAATCGAGAATCAATTCTGAATCGAATCATCGCCACAGGAATCGAAATCAAATCGTTAGGTGTCCAAAGATTCACACACTATTGTTTTTACGCTTTACTACCAACCGCTCTTAACTCATTTTTACAATAAAAATAAAAATAAATGGTTATTAAGCGAGATGGATGAAAGCCACTTCCCTCTACATAAACACTACACCAGGAATCATCAAAAAGTCAGTAGTTTTTTTTGTTTTTGTTATCATAGTTTTGGACAATGTATTCAATTAAATAAAATTGAATACTTTATTTGATTTATTTTCAATAATTAATTTCAATTTTATTTTTACATTTTTCCTAATTTATTACAGTTACCCGCTGCATTAAATAAATGTAATCTAGAGTATTAAATACATTTAATTCATTGTATTAACTACAGTTACTACATTGTATTAATATATATATATATATATATATATATATATATATATATATATATATATATATATATATATATATATATATATATATTTAATACAGTGTATTAATACATTTAATACAGTGTATTAATACATTGATACAGTGTATTAACACATTTAATAAAGTGTATTAATACATTTAATACAGTGTATTAATACATTTAATACAGTGTATTAATACATTTAATACCGTGTATTAATACATTTAATACAGTGTATTAATACATTTAATACAGTGTATTAATACATTTAATACCGTGTATTAATACATTGATACAGTGTATTAACACATTTAATAAAGTGTATTAATACATTTAATAAAGTGTATTAATACATTTAATACAGTGTATGAATACATTTAATACAGTGTATTAATACATTTAATACAGTGTATAAGTAAATACATTAAATACACATTACATACATTTTATACAGTGTTAAGTAAATACATTAAATACACATTAAATAAATATATTTTATACAGTGTATTAAGTCATTTCCTTTAATACAGCGTACAGCATAAATACATTTAATGCAGTGGTTAACTTGTTTTTACACTTGTATAACAGTTAAAGTGTGATGCATCATGTTGAATCACCTTCCCATGCATTGTCAAAGGGTGAGTAGTTTAATTTGATTGTAGTTTAGAACAATGTACAAAATAAAATACATGTAATTAAGTTTACTTAATTTATTATTCTATTTATTAATAAGAATAATATATATTTATTTAATTTATTATTTGACTACAGTTAGTTTATTACTTGCATAACAGTTGAAAAAGGCGTAAGGCATCATGTTACCCAATTTCCCTGACATTGCACATTATCAATGTGATTTTATAAAAACAATCATTTGTTTTATTATGTGGTGTTTTAACTTTTTTTTAAACGTATATGGCAAATAATAATGTTGTACAGTCAATAACAGTTTTATGATGTTGACAGTTTGACCCTGGAACAGATTAATTATATGTCCCATTATAGGTAAAAAGCCATTATGTGTTATCCACCTGAGAGGTTCCACTATAACTGTCTTTAAAAGGTTTGCATTTTAGACGGCTTATCGAATTAGACTGCAAGGCAGTTTCTTTTGTGGAATTGGTCTGATATTGTGACAACACTCATGCATTTGGACCAAGAGGTAGGTGTTAATGTTTCACTACATGTAAGGTGGAGTCATTAGAACTACAGCAGGATGGTGACAAATGCTAATAAGTGGTGTAGTGCAGCTAAAACCAGACTAATAATCATATTCATAATAACCGCAGCACTGCAGGGCCATGCAAGATTAACACCTGGCAACCCTGCTCACCTCCTCTACGGTGTCAAGTTCCTCCACCTCCCTCTTTACAGGGGTGATGGGTACAGTGCAGTAGAAGGACTCCTCTCTACGCAAAGTAGGAAAGATAGGTAGTAGCAGCGGTGGCAAAGGAAAGAGGAGAGAGACGGTCAGGAACAAAAGTGCAAGAGGAAATGAGGAACTCAGGCTTGGGGAAAAAAGCAACTTGAGCGGTGAAAACACAGGAAGGAGGTCAGTGGCGAGTGCTGGAAAAGTTCACAAAGGGGTTAAAATATGAAATATCTCATCAACGCAAGAAAGTGTGTCCAATTGTGCGGCGCTCCCTGAAGAAAAGGCTTTAACATTTGACAACGAGCTTCCAAAACAGAGTCAGGGCCCGAAATGTGAAGAAGAACAAAATCCAACATCAAAAGTCTCAACAACACAAAGTATACACAAATGTTTGGGCTATTTATGCATGGACACTAACAACCATGCAGTGTTGACAAGCCTGCAATGCGGACCAACTCATCAAGTCGTCGGGGTAACTTAGTGAGCAACATAACTCAGGAAGCTTTTGGATGAAACTTTCAAGAAATGTCACAAAAAGAGATCACAAACAAGTGATTCGATTTTGGGAGTGAGCCAGATCATTTCTACCACGTTGCCTTGCATTTACATCATCCTTTACACAGTCAATTCCATTGATTGAAACTTTTATTAGTAGATTGCGCAGTACAGTACATATTCCCAGAGGTGGGTAGTAACGCGCTACATTTACTCCGTTACATCTACTTGAGTAACTTTTGGGATAAATTGTACTTCTAAGAGTAGTTTTAATGCAACATACTTTTACTTGAGTATATTTATAGAGAAGAAACGCTACTTTTACTCCGCTCCATTTATCTACATTCAGCTCGCTACTCGCTACTGATTTTTATCGATCTGTTAATGCACGCTTTGTTTGTTTTGGTCTGCCAGACAGACCTTCAAAGTAGCATGCCTGCGTTTCACCAATCAAATGCAGTCACTGGTGACGTTTGACTCCGTTTCACCAATCAAACACAGCCAGGCGGTCACATGATTAACAAGCTTAAGCTTACATGAATTCAACGTCAAATTTGAGGAAGCACATGGCGGTAAGTAACATTAGTAGATATTTTGGCTGTCACCGTAGGCTGATGTTAGCTTCCCTGCTATGAATCACTGTCAAATGTACATCTTGTGGGGACATTTATTAACGCACTGCAGCCTCATAGACACACACACACAGACACACACACACACACACAGTCGCACACACACACACACACACCCATGCATAGAAACACCAATCAGTGTGTTCCCAGGTGCAGCCCACACCTATCAGTTTATGGTTTGCGTAAAGGCTAACTTGTTATTTTCCTTTGTAATGTCTGCCTACTGAGCCTATGGTGCTGTTAAATTATTGTGGCTCAATTTGCCTTAATTTTTTTATGTTAATGTATTATTATTTAATATATATTATTGTTTTAGTTGCTTAAGAGATATTCCTGGCTCTGAATTTTTATGTTTTTGTGCATTATTTGTTGCCGTCGTCATTAAACGAACAGGTTACTCATCAGTTACTCAGTACTTGAGTAGTAGCAACACAACTCCTGTCTAGTTACACAGCAGTAAAAACTCGGGAGAAAGATTTTCGTATTTTTTTGTTGTCGAGACATACAACGAAACTACCGGTCGCAGCTCTGTTGGATCAGAGTATGAAATATATGACAACAGAGGAATCTAAATACAAATATGCACAAATGGAGGAAAACCATGTCGAAATATATACAGTACAGGCCAAAAGTTTGGACACACCTTCTCATTCAATGTGTTCTCTTTATTTTCATGACTATTTACATTGTAGATTGTCACATCAAAACTATGAATGAACACATGTGGAGTTATGTACTTAACAAAAAAAGGTGAAATAACTGAAAACATGTTTTGTATTCTAGTTTCTTCAAAATAGCCACCCTTTGCTCTGATTACTAATTTGCACACTCTTGGCATTCTCTCCATGAGCTTCAAGAGGTAGTCACCTGAAATGGTTTTCACTTCACAGGAGTGCTTGAAGCTCATGGAGAGAATGCCAAGAGTGTGCAAAGCTGTAATCAGAGCACAGGGTGGCTATTTTGAAGAAATTAGAATATAAAATATTTTCAGTTATTTCACCTTTTCTTGTTTAAGGCTTATTGGCCACATGCGTGGACAGCACCTTTCAGCTCTTATTTCCAAAATTGTGTGCACTACTGAATTGGGGTCTTATGGCCGCTTATGTGGACACTTGTACTGCCATCTGGTGGTGTCAGAAGAGTATAACATACAATGGAATTTGGAAAAAAAAAAAAGTGTAAAAATAAGAATTAGCATGTCACTAGATAGTGACACCCCCGCGACCCCGAAAAGGGACAAGCGGTAGAAAATGGATGGATGGATGGATAAACATGAAGTACACGTTTGTTACTTATGGACTAAGTACATCATATCAAAAGATTATTCTTAGTTTTTATTCTAATTAGGGTCCAAAAAGCCCAAATAGCAAAGAGAAATTAAAAAAAGCATGTAAACAAACAGCTTGGGCGTTAAGAGGTTAAGTACATAACTCCACATGTGTTCATTCATAGTTTTGATGTGACAATCTACAATGTAAATAGTCATGTAAATAAAGAAAATGCATTGAATAAGAAGGTGTGTCCAAACTTTTGACCTGTACTGTATACGTATTTTTTTTAATCCTTTATTATCGCTTATTGTCTTTTACAAGTCCATGTGCAAGCAATGACTGGTTTCCGGTTATGTCGACGCCAGCATAAACTGGCTCCTCTGTATTGATATATTGCCATCATTTTTGTGCCTTTTTACTACTTTCACTTTAGTTCAGGTCTGCACTTTTCAAAATTCTCCACTAAGAGAATGTAACACCGTGGGGGGTCCCTCCTACTACACCTTTATACGACGTTTGTCCTCGTTTTCTCAAGCTGCTGCACAATACGTACTCCCAATACATGATAGGATTTGAGTAAGCTTGGAAGCCCCTTTCCTCCTATCGGAACACAAAAACCTGGAAACAGTAGAAAACCCAAAAACGGAGAAGAAAGGATTGCAGAACAGCAGGAAGAGCAAATGGCAAAGGAAGGAGAACAAAAAAACAAAATGGAGGAGTCCATCTGCAGCTTGGTTGGGTTTGGGGAGATGAGCAAGGAGTAGAAGAGTTGTGGATTTGTGATTACTATTGCAGTGAACATACTGCTGTTTGTATGTTATTTTATCCTGGGAAGTTATGTCCTGTGACTCATTTGACACCTGTAATTATTTAATATTTGAAAAATATATTATACTAAATACAATGAAAATAATAGTTTTTCAAATTTTCTTGTAATCAAGACCATATTTTCGGTATATTAGATGGAATGTTTACCATCTAATACAATGTTTTTCAACCTTTTTTGAGCCAAGGCACATTTTTTGCGTTGAAAAAATGCGGAGGCACACCACCAGCAGAGATCATCAAAAAACGAAACTCAGTTGACAGTAAAAAGTCGTTGTCGCAATTGTTGGATATGACTTTAAAGCATAACCAAGCATGCATCAATTAAGCTCTTGTCTCAAAGTAGGTGTACTGTCACCACATATCACATGACACCATTTTTTTGCTGTTTTCCTGTGTGTAGTGTTTTAGTTCTTGTCTTGCGCTCCTTGGTGGCTTTTTCTCTTTTTTTGGTATTTTCCGGTAGCAGTTTCATGTCTTCCTTTGAGCGATATTTCCCACATCTACTTTGTTTTAGCAATCAAGAATATTTCAGTTGTTTTTATCCTTCTTTGCGGGGGACATTGTTGATTGTCATGTCATGTTCGGATGTACATTGTGGACGCTGTCTTTGCTCCACAGTAAGTCTTTGCTGTCGTCCAGCATTCTGTTTTTGTTTACTTTGTAGCCAGTTCAGTTTTAGTTTCGTTCTGCATAGCCTTCCCTAAGCTTCAATGCCTTTTCTTAAGGGCACTCACCTTTTATTTATTTTTGGTTTACGCATAAGACACCTTTTTACCTGCACGCTGTTTCTGACATTTACAAAGCAATTAGCTACCGGCTGCCACCTACTGATATGGAAGAGTATTACACGGTTACTCTGCCGAGCTCTAGACAGCACCGACACTCAACAACAACACATCATTTGCAGACTATAATTACTGGTTTGCGAAAAATGTTTTTAACCCAAATAGGTGAAATTACATAATTGTTGAAAAACACTGATCTAATATACCAAAAATATGGTCTGATTACAAGAAAATTTGAAAAAGTATATGTATAAGAAGACATAATGAACCTTTTTGAGCAAAAATAAGTTTATCAAAAAAGTTTATTTGTGTATATATAGTTAATATTTTCTGTGAATATTTGTAAATATATTTTTGTGATCTATATTTTAGTATTTCTGTTATTAGTGTTATATATTTAACATTCAAATGAATATTTGAAACCTTTTAATTTATTACTAATATATCCAATTAAAATATTTCCTAAAACAAAAATAATACAAAATCTAAATCTGAATATATTTAATTTATATATATTTATATTTAAAATAAATAAACCACACAGTTTGACAACAGTTGACAAGTAAATGACATTAAATAAATGGTCTTAGGTCAGAGGATAGTTGTGTGTTACATACTGGTTCATCTGACTGGTTCTTCATATTAGAGAGCATGGCTACATAATTCTCATCACTGTCCTCGGAGTCAGTGCTGGAGGCGGTGCTATGCACTGACGGGGGTCTGGCGGGCATGGGGAACCTAGAGAGACTGAGCAGCATTCACAATGTTTACACACACGGCCAAGAAAACACTCCTCTGCTGGGCATATAACATAACACAGACAAGACATCAAACCACGGCGACCACAAGAGTCCCTGCAACAACCCCGTACAGAAATAAGATGCACCTCAACCCGGGTAAGCTGAGCCGGGAACAAGCGTGGAGTGTTATGTAAGCGATGGGGGGAGATCCCAAACATCGCTGTTGAGATGTGGTCACAAAGTCAACTACATTAATGCATGGAGGGGTTAGTGCCTACACTAGTGTCCTCTTACAAGGGTGTGTTCACACTGGACAAAACACTTCCCGACATGGATGAGTGTTTGTGAAAGTGTTAAGTAGAATTTTACAAGCCGTGTAAGTGCCAATTAATATCGTGATTTTGTTCGATTAAACTGTGAAAAAAAAAACAATGTCATGGAAAAATACCGTATTGCCTCAAATAGTGACCAGGGGCATTAGTCATTTCACTGCAGACTGTATAAGGCACTTAATAGGGGCAGGGTGGTTCTGTAAAAAAAAATATATACCGTATTTTTCGGACTATAAGTCGCAGTTTTTTTCATAGTTTGGCCGGGGGTGCGACTTATACTCAGGAGCGACTTATGTGTGAAATTATTAACACATTAGCGTAAAATATCAAATAATATTATTTAGCTCATTCACGTAAGAGACTAGACGTATAAGATTTCATGGGATTTAGCGATTAGGAGTGACAGATTGTTTGGTAAACGTATAGCATGTTCTATATGTTATAGTTATTTGAATGACTCTTACCATAATATGTTACGTTAACATACCAGGCACCTTCTCAGTTGGTTATTTATGCCTCATATAACGTACTCTTATTCAGCCTGTTGTTCACTATTCTTTATTTATTTTAAATTGCCTTTCAAATGTCTATTCTTGGTGTTGGCTTTTATCAAATACATTTCCCCAAAAAATGCGACTTATACTCCAGTGCGACTTATATATGTTTTTTTCCTTCTTTATTATGCATTTTCGGCCGGTGCGACTTATACTCCGGAGCTATTTATAGTCCGAAACATACGGTATTCACGCTTCAAACCCTGCTTTGAAAAGCCGTGCACTTTAAAAACGTGCTTATTGGAGCGATTCATCCTCATTTTTACTTGTAAAAAATCTGCACAATTTTTTTTAATCTATTTTTGTTTTGTCAGTTAAAGTGTTTTTTATATTGTGTTCCTGAGTTAATGTTGCTGATCAATCTGAAATATTTATGGAGTTTATTTAATATGGATACAATGTCATGCAGAGGTGTACTTATCACAATTTTATAGACAAAATATACTATTTATAGTCACGGCAGAGAGTGGGGGATGACCAGCCAGTATATATTACTACTAGGGGTGTAACGGTACGTGTATTTGTATTAAACCGTTTCGGTACGGAGGTTCCGGTTCGGTTCGGAGGTGTACCGAACGAGTTTCCACACGGACATATTAAGTAACGTAACGCACGTTGTGTAAACAATGCACACCGAGGCACAACACACGGCATGCTAGCAGCTAACGGGCTAGGATAGACTGACCATACGTCCTCTTTTCACCGGACATGTCCTCTTTTGCGCAGCTGTCAGGGCGGAGTTTCTTAAATGCCTCAAATGTCCAGCATTTGGAGTTATGGTTGCGTGTATTTTCAATGTACGTTCAGGGTTAAGAAGGGGTTAAAAACAAAACAAATTGTGCGCGCAGCAGCATTGGTGAGGGAGGGGCAGAGACAGAGAGAGAGAGAGAGTTATGATAAACGCGCATGCGTCGCCAGGCTCTGCTTTTTATCCATAGATTTATCAGATTTAATTTTTTATTATCTATAGCAGGGGTGTCAAAAGTGTGCCCCGGAGGCCATTTGCGGCCCACAGCTAATGTTTTAAAGGCCCACGGCACATTCTAAAAACACTATTAAAATAAACAAAAACATAACAAAAGTGAATAAAAAAGCTTAAAGGTTAAATGTAATTTAGAAAAAGTTGCAATGTTGACTAATAAAACAAAGCTGTTTTTTTTTTTCTTTGAAACTGTCATTGCTCAAAACATAATATTGAATCAAAATCAATGTTACTATGAATTATTGACCTATCCAAGGTTCCGATTACTTCACATCAAATATTCCACTAAGAAAAATAATTTTGGGGGAAGATTTTGCAAATTTGGTAAATAAATAACCCAAAAATGTATATTTTGTTGTTTTCTTACTGTACCGAAAATGAACCGAACCGTGACCTCTAAACCGAGGTACGTACCGAACCGAAATTTTTGTGTACCGTTACATCCCTAATTACTACATATCATCTGTTTATTTATCTTTTTTTTTTTTATCGCAGTGTATTTGACTGATGGGAGACTGTGGGCAAAATCTAACGAATCAGATTGGACTATGAAAATCCTAAATGAAAGACAGCCCTATTATTGAAAAGATGAAATAATTTATGACAATTATAAATGCAGTGACTATTGAGGCACATATCAGACAGGAGGCCACTCGTTGGAGATATACAGTAAAGTTTGATAGTCATCAATACTGTAGTCATGACTACTAGCTTGGTAGTGAAGCTTAAGGCATTGAGATAACAAGTTGTCCAACACATGTGAACACACCCTTGGTTGTTGTCACTAAGGATATATATATTTTTCTTAATTTTAAAAAGGTCGAACATTATTAACATGACTTACTCCCGAGCGAAGGACCGAGTGACGGGGGAGCGGACCGGCGTGCATGGCTCCTCCCATTCTGGCAGTGGTTTAATCTCCAATGGAGCTGGTCTTCCTGAAGAAAGAAAGGAACACAGTGATAACGTGATACACAACCTATGTCCTGAAAAAGGCATTTTTGGTAAATGCACAGAAAAATAGAAGCTTTAGTTAAATGTATGATAATAAAAATATTACTAGTAACTGTTTTTAGGCCTTTTTCAGTGCTGGCTTCGAGTGACAATAGGCAGCTGTGTCCAAAAGTGCGAGCCATGGGGCCATTTGCAGTTTTTTGTTCTACTGGCCTGCAGCCAATTCTAAAATATACAAATAAACAATATTCAAAAACAACATACATTTTCAAAAGTCACTTTGATTTAAATATGGTAAAAATAAATCGAATGTAGGTCACACCATCCACATCATGGCTTTGTAATCCCAGCGACCAAGCAAATTACTGCAAAATCTGACGGGGTTTCCCACAGATTGCCAAAATACACCATGACTTCAAATATTTTGCATACCGGTAATTTGCTATAATGATATGATTTCCTTAAAAAAGCTAAAAAAAAATGTATGAATACATTTAAACACAAATCTGTGTTATTAATTAGTATTACCATATATCTTTATATTATATCATTTTGCTCTATTTTCAATTGTTTGATTTGATGTTCATTTTTCCCATGTTTACAAATATTTTGCATACTGGTAATTTGCTATAATGATATGATTTCCTTAAAAAAGCTAAAAAAAAAAAAGTATGAATACATTTAAACACAAATCTGTGTTATTAATTAGTATTACCATATATCTTTATATTATATCATTTTGCTCTATTTTCAATTGTTTGATTTGATGTTCATTTTTCCCATGTTTACAAATATTTTGCATACCAGTAATTTGCTATGATTTGATTTTCCTTAAGAAAGCTAAAAAAAAATTATGAATACATTTAAAAACAAATCTGTATTATTAATTAGTATTACCATATATCTTCATTGTATATCATTGTGCTCTATTTTCAATTGTTGTTTGATTTGATGTTAATTTTTCCCACGTTTTACAAACACACCGTCCGTGCCTAAAAGGGGATTGGCATAGAATGAGAAAGTGTTGTGTGTCCGGGGAAGCACGAAGACATAAGCATGTGCACAAAAGGTAAATAAAACCTGTTTGAATTGGGCTGGTTGTTATAGGATTAGCAACTAAAGTTAAAAATAGCGTCATACTTTGTGTGACTTCTTAGGGAGGCTACAATACATTAATTTGTTTTCATGTAAAAATAACTGATTTTCAGGCTGTGGCAGCTATGATTTTGCTGTGGCGGTGCATTAAGGCAATACTCTGAACAATGAATATATTGTACAGGGAATATTTGCTCCTCTCTGAGCAAAATGGAACGCCTTAGAGCGGGGGTCACCAACCTTTTTGAAACCAAGAGCTACTTCTTGGATACTGATTAATGCGAAGGGCTACCAGTTTGATACACACTTAAATAAATTGCCAGAAATAGCCAATTTGCTCAATTTACCTTTAACTCTATGTTATTATTAATAATTAATGATATTTACACTTAATTGAACAGTTTAAAAGAGGAGAAAACACGAAAAAAATGACAATTACATTTTGAAACATAGTTTATCTTCAATTTCGACTCTTTAAAATTCAAAATTCAACCGAAAAAAAGAAGAGAAAAACTAGCTAATTCAAATCTTTTTGAAAAAATTTAAAAAAGAATTTATGGAACATCATTAGTAATTTTTCCTGATTAAGATTAATTTTAGAATTTTGATGACATGTTTTAAATAGGTTAAAATCAAATCTACACTTTGTTAGAATATATAACAAATTGGACCAAGCTATATTTCTAACAAAGACAAATCATTATTTCTTCTAGATTTTCCAGAACAAAAATTTTAAAAGAAATTCAAAAGACTTTGAAATAAGATTTAAATTTGATTCTACAGATTTTCTAGATTTGCCAGAATATTTTTTTTGAATTTTAATCATGATAAGTTTGAAGAAATATTTCACAAATATTCTTCGTCGAAAAAACAGAAGCTAAAATGAAGAATTAAATTAAAATGTATTTATTATTCTTTACAATAATAATTAAAATAAATTACTTGAACATTGATTTAAATTGTCAGGAAATAAGAGGAAGGAATTTAAAAGGTAAAAAGGTATATGTGTTTAAAAATCCTAAAATAATTTTTAAGGTTGTATTTTTTTCTCTAAAATTGTCTTTCTGAAAGTTATAAGAAGCAAAGTAAAAAAAAATAATTTTTTATTTAAACAAGTGAAGACCTAGTCTTTCAAATATTTTCATGGATTTTCAAATTCTATTTGAGTTTTGTCTCTCTTAGAATTAAAAATGTCGGGCAAAGCGAGACCAGCTTGCTAGTAAATAAATAAAATTTAAAAAATAGAGGCAGCTCACTGGTAAGTGCTGCTATTTGAGCTATTTTTAGAACAGGCCAGCGGGCTACTCATCTGGTCCTTACGGGCTACCTGGTGCCCGCGGGCACCGTGTTGGTGACCCCTGCCTTAGAGGTTACAAGCTTTGGCCTTGGCTTTGCTCGAAGAAGATAAAAACAATAATTTCACCCAGTTTCTTATCTATACGCAAAAACATATTTTTCTCTCTAATTGTAATGGTGTTAGGATGTACCAAGTGTGGAGAGTGAAAGTGGACAAGAATGTGTGTGCGCTCAATAGAGGTGGGAGAAATAATACATTTTTAGATGCATTGCAATTCGGACACGGACAATTATAAAATTGATTAATAAAAGTCAATAATCGATATATTTATTGTAAATAGAGTAATGCAGACAGTTCTCAAATTTGGCTGACTGCAGTGAACCACCTCAGAGAGATCAGACCAGCTCCTTTTTTATATGGCAATTATGTTCCAGTTTTGCACACATTTCCATGAATTTAATAAATGTAAGGGAAATGTCTTGAAAAATGCGCTGTTTTTAAAAGTTGCAAGTGATAAATACTTATTTAGTGAAATGAAGACATGTAAAACTGCATCAATGTACAGTACAGGCCAAAAGTTTGAACACACCTTCTCATTCAATGTGTTTTCTTTATTTTCATGACTATTTACATTGTAGATTGTCACATCAAAACTATGAATGAACACATGTGGAGTTAAGTACTTAACAAAAAAAGGTGAAATAACTGAAAACATGATTTATATTTCTTCAAAAAAACCATTTTTGCTCTGATGACTGCTTTGCACTCTCTTGGCATTCTCTCCATGAGCTTCAAGAACTTCACCTGAAATGGTTTTACTTCACAGGTGTGCTTTATCAGGGTTGATTAGTGGAATTTCTTGCTTTATCAATGGGGTTGGGACCATCAGTGGTGGTTGTGAATGAGAAGGTGTGTCCAAACTTTTGGCCTGTTCTGTGTGTACATTTAAGATGCATCAATAATTGAATCGAATCATGAGGTGACCAATGATTACCACCTGTAGTTCTCCACACATAGGCCAAGTTAACTTTCAGTTTCGATCTCCGCCAAAGCAACAAGATGCACTGCAAAAACTGAAATCTAAGTAAGATTGAATATCTCAAATAAGGGTGATATTTGCTTATTTTCTGTCTGATAAGATAATTTTTCTCACTGAGCAGATTTTATGTTAGAGTGTTTTACTTGTTTTAAGTGTTTTGGTCCTAAATGATGTCAGTAAGATATTACAGCTTGTTGCTGAGATTTGATGAGCTATATTGAGTAAAACATGCTTGAAACTAGAATATCAACTGTTGCAAAGCTGTGTCATCAACACTCACAAGTAGAAAACTACTTTTTTAAAGTACCGGTAATAATTTCTTACTTCAAGCATGAAAAAAAAAAACATGATGCCGAGCGCATATCATGTCAAGATAATGGCACTAGCATTTACTTCATTTTGGAATATTTTTCAACATATTGAGCAAAACTGTCTCTTTTTTTTCTACCAAGAAAAGTGCACTTATTAGTGAGAATATACTTATTTTAAGGTATTTTTGCGTTCATTGAGGTTGGCTAATTTTACTTGTTTTGGAAAGTCTTGACAAGCCGAATTTTCTTGTTCTATTGGCAGATAATTTTGCTTAGTTCAAATAAAATACCCCTCATTTTGTATTTTTTTTCCTTGTTTTTGAACACTGACTTTTTGCAGTGTGGACAAAAGCATATAAGGAGAGCAATCATTTTAGAAAAGGCTCCATATGTTAGACAGCTTTTTCCTTTCTACAGGGCTGGTATTACTAATGTCTGTACTAACAACTTTTTGTAGAATAAATAGTTCATCTTCAATTCTAGTCACCTCTCATTATTGAGACAACCTTAGAATAAAATAGTATGGGATGAAAATGGCTCCCGGGCCGCACTTTAGACACGTTTTCTGCTGAGGAGCTTCTGCCAACTTTCAATGGTGTAGTATGTAGAAGTAAACAATGAAAACATGGAGGATTGTCTGTTAGGAAAGTTATGTTGAAAGGAAAGTTAGTCCAGTGACCTTTGAAGAGATTGTCATGTTTTTGTGAGCCCAACAACTCAAGGAAGCCACCGTGCATAATGTTACCCAGACTATGCTTTCAAAAGTGTCCTGGCAACAACAACAACAACAACAAAAGATGCAAATAGATCCAGACATGCAAAACGTCAAGTAGAAGAAGACAGGTCCAAGAGGATTTGTCCAGTTCGGTGTGCAATACCTACCCTTGCGTCGTCCCCTTGGAAATTCCCCTACGGTTTGGGAGTCGGTTCGCTCTAAACAGACTCCTTTTTCTCTTATTACTTTAGGACTTTGACCTGATTGGTGAAAGAAGACGTTGCTTAATCATTTCAATCACAAGAGGACACTGTAAACATGATGCAGCCATGAAAACCTTGCGGATCACTTTGGCTTGAATGCGGGATGATCACCATGACAACACAATGCTTCCCAAACATGCACCACAGCTCCTTCCCACACAAAGACTGACATGACAGCTGTGCATGCATGACGAGCTGTCGGTAAGCACGCCGCGTCCGTGGAAGTGATGTCGAGGTGAGAACGGACGCGTCCGTCTTACTGGCTGACGGACACACGGCGGTTTTTCACATTAAGCACACTGAGCAGGGGCGGAAACACGTGCCACAATCTTGTAAGATGACATCATTATTTTCAAAAGGAATGCATTGAGAGATGTGATTTATGGACATTATTATTAATAATAAAAGAATGAGTGTTTCAACCATGCAGTGTCAGCTGTTTTTGTTTCACCTGAAGATAATCAGATGGGCTCAGTTTGGTACAGAGCATTATTTCCATCCATTTTCTACCGCTTGTCCCTTTTGGGGTGGCGTGGGGTGCTGGAGCCTATCCCAGCTGCATTCGGGTGGAAGGCGGGGTACACCCTGGACAAGTCGCCACCTCATCACAGGGCCAACACAGACAGACAGACAACATTCACACTCACATTCACACACTAGGGACCATTTAGTGCAGGCCTGGGCAATTATTTTGACTCGGGGGGCCAAATTTAGAGAAAAAATGTGTCTGGGGGCCGGTATATCAGAATTTTAGGAACACTAAAACAAAACTTAACAATAATGTCTGAATGCTTAAACGTTATGACAGACCGCCTTAAAAAACAGAACGGCATTTAACATTTTTTTACTGAATGAGACACCCAGAATGTACATGAAAATAAAGAAGGTGGGATTTAGAATATTAACTATTAAGGATAAAACACTGAATATTGACAACATATGAACGTCACACCCCCTCTCCATCCACATATTTTACAATCAAGCGAAATGCATCAAAAATCTAAACGTGAAGGGTAAAAGAAAAAAACCCACCTACAATCTGATATAAGTGATGTATCACTAAGCTTTAGAACTTTGTTGTAAAAATCTCCTTCCGTGTCTGTCCCTGACACCCGCATTTCAACTAATTAGATGACCATAGTAACTAATTCTATTACCATAGTAACTACCGTAATTTCCGGACTATAAGCCGCTACTTTTTCCCCTCGTTCTGGTCCCTGCGGCTTATACAAGGGTGCGGCTTATTTGCGGCCTGTTCTTCTCCGACACCGACGAAGAGGATTTCGGTGGTTTTAGTACGCAGGAGGAAGACGATGACACAATGATTAAAGACTGACTTTTCATATACCGGTAGTAGGCTGGTTATTTTGATAACGTACAGGCGAGCACTTTGTATTACTTTGCAGCGTTGTATTATTTGTACTCTGCACGAATGCTGTTCGCCATGTCAAAGATGTGAAAGTTTGATTGAATGATTGAAAGATTTATTGTTAATAAATGGGACGCTTTGCGTTCCCAAACAGTCATCTCTGTCCCGACAATCCCCTCCGTGGTAGCAGGAACCCCTATATACTACGCTAATTACACATCAAAACCCTGCGGCTTATAGTCGGGTGCGGCTTATATATGGAGCAATCTGTATTTTCCCCTAAATTTAGCTGGTGCGGCTTATAGTCAGGTGCGGCTTATAGCCCGGAAATTACGGTAGTATATCATGCAAAAGCGCAGATTCCAAGCATTGAAATACTTAGTATAGTTGA
>NC_084752.1:5356062-5371062 GCF_033978785.1 Entelurus aequoreus
TGCAGGACAAAAAAAAATAAAAGGCTTTTGACAAGGCGCTCACTGTGTGGGCTGTAAGAGGATGTAACGAGCGTGAAACTAATTCAAGTGATGTAATAAGATGGGCAAAGGCGGGCACGGAGGATGCTGGCGGTTAGTACATTTAGCATTTAGACATCACAACAGAAAAACACTTTTATGCTTGAATTAGTGAGCAGAACCAACTAGTGTCAGCACTCAAATGCCAGCATGCATCCCCCGCCCCAAAGCGGTCGTGCTCACCTTTGCGGTCCGGTTTGAGATTCCGGTCAACAGGCGGCGGCTGGCAGTCGCTCAACAGGGGCCTCCGAGGGGGGGTCTTGGGACTGGAACGGAAGCCCATGTGGGCAGGCGGCGGGACTTGCTTCCCCAGCGAGGAGAACTCCATGGTGCCCGGGGTCATGGGCACGTAGTTGGTTTCGTGCACGGGCTCCGACAAGCTGCCCGAGTGGTGGTGCGACGGGGAATTGGCACTCATGGGTACGTAGTTCTGGTCTACCTCCTCGGTGGACTGGCTGCCCACTGGCATCATTCCTTTATTTTTCTGCAAAGACCAGCAAACTGTAGTTACAGATATTTTAACGCTGAGCTATGAAACACAGTACATGCTTTGCCGAACCAATAAAAAAGACTACAATAAATAATAAGAAAATAACTTAGAAGTTGAAAATGTATACTAAAAAAAGGGGGAAATATGAATAAAATACTTTTTAAAAATGTAATAAACTAGGGGTAACCTGATACAACTTGTGGAATGGTGGAAACGGTTTGATCAAGTGAAATTAGTCAAACAGGACAATGGTAGCTGTAACATCAAAACTATGAATGAACACATGTGGAGTTATGTACTTAAAGGCCTACTGAAAGCCACTACTAGCGACCACGCAGTCTGATAGTTTATATATCAATGATGAAATCTTAACATTGCAACACATGCCAATACGGCCGGGTTAACTTATAAAGTGACATTTTAAATTTCCCGCTAAACTTCCAGTTGAAAATTCCTTTGGAGGATGACGTATGCGCGTGACGTAGCCAGTTTAACAGAGGTATGGCTTCCCCATTGAAGCCAATACGAAATAGCTCTGTTTTCATCTCATTATTCCACAGTATTCTGGACTGTGTTGGTGAATCTGTTGCAATTTGTTGCAATTTGTTCATTGCATTATAGAGAAAGAAGCTGAGCAAGCAAAGAAGAAAGTCGGTGCGAAGCGGAGTATTTTGCAAGGGAAGTCAGCAACACAACACAGTCGGTGTTTCATTGTTTACATTCCCGAAAGATGCAGTCAAGATCGAAGAACTCGGACAACAGAGACTCTTACCAGGAGGACTTTGATTTGGATACACAGACGCGATGCCATGAGTACGCTTCCAAGCATTTGATCGCTTGCTATAACTAGCTCGAGCTAGGAGCTAGGAGCTAGCATAACAAACACCTAGGTGTTTGTTATGCGGGATTAATTTGTGGCATATTAAATATAAGCCTGGCTGTGTTGTGGCTAATAGAGTATATATATGTCTTGTGTTTATTTACTGTTGTAGTCATTCCCAGCTGAATATCAGGTCCCACCCGCGCGCTTCCAAACATTTGATCGCTTGCCCGTACGTGCGTGTCACGTACGTAACTTTGGTTAAATATATAAGCTTTATGAACCTTGGGTTAGGTGAACGGTCCTTTGGGCTGAGTGAGTGTGTGTGTTGTGCAGGTGTTTGAATTGTATTGGCGGGTTTTATGGACGGGATCCCGTCCATATAACCCGCTCGAGCTATAACTAGCTCGAACTAGTAGCTAGGAGCTAGCATAACAAACACCTAGGTGTTTGTTTAACAAACACCTAGGTGTTTGTTATGCGGGATTAATTTGTGGCATATTAAATATAAGCCTGGTTGTGTTGTGGCTAATAGAGTATATATATGTCTTGTGTTTATTTACTGTTGTAGTCATTCCCAGCTGAATATCAGGTCCCACCCGCGCGCTTCCAAACATTTGATCGCTTGCCCGTACGTAACTTTGGTTAAATATATAAGCTTTATGAACCTTGGGTTAGGTGAACGGTCCTTTGGGCTGAGTGAGTGTGTGTGTTGTGCAGGTGTTTGAATTGTATTGGCGGGTTTTATGGACGGGATCCCATCCATATAACCCGCTCGAGCTATAACTAGCTCGAACTAGTAGCTAGGAGCTAGCATAACAAACACCTAAGTGTTTGTTATGCGGGATTAATTTGTGGCATATTAAATATAAGCCTGGTTGTGTTGTGGCTAATAGAGTATATATATGTCTTGTGTTTATTTACTGTTGTAGTCATTCCCAGCTGAATATCAGGTCACCCCCGGCTCTCACAGCATCTTCCCTATCTGAATAGCTTCAACTCCCCACTAGTCCTTCACTTGCAATTTCCTCATCCACAAATCTTTCATCCTCGCTCAAATTAATGGGGAAATCGTCGCTTTCTCGGTCCGAATCTCTCTCACTTCATGCGGCCATCATTGTAAACAATAGGGAACTTTGCGGAAATGTTCACCCGACTACGTCACGCTACTTCCGGTAGGGGCAAGCCTTTTTTTTAATCAGATACCAAAAGTTGCGATCTTTATCGTCGTTGTTCTATACTAAATCCTTTCAGCAAAAATATGGCAATATCGCGAAATGATCAAGTATGACACATAGAATAGATCTGCTATCCCCGTTTAAATAAAAAAAATTCATTTCAGTAGGCCTTTAACAAAAAAAGGTGAAATAACTGAAAACATGTTTATATTTCTTCAAAATAGCCACCCTTTGCTCTGATTACTGCTTTGCACACTCTTGGCATTCTCTCCATTAGCTTCAAGAGGTAGTCACCTGAAAGGGTTTTCACGTCACAGGTGTCATAGTTTTGATGCCTTCAGTGACAATCTACAATGTAAATAGTCATGAAAATAAAGAAAACGCATTGAAATGAGAAGGTGTGTCCAAACTTTTGGCCTGTATTGTAAATAAATAAATAAATAAATATCTAAAAAAAATAGTAGATTGTTTTTAATATACTAATTTAAGATTACAATGGAATCAATGAATGGGGATTTTTTTATATTAAATGAAAATGTTAATTCTAAAAAATTATTCATTTAGAATTTTAATTTACATTTAAAAAAACAAATTCACTTACACTACCGTTCAAAAGTTTGGGGTCACCCAAACAATTTTGTGGAATAGCCTTCATTTCTAAGAACAAGAATAGACTGTCGAGTTTCAGATGAAAGTTCTTTTTTTCTGGCCATTTTGAGCGTTTAATTGACCCCACAAATGTGATGCTCCAGAAACTCAATCTGCTCAAAGGAAGGTCAGTTTTGTAGCTTCTGTAACGAGCTAAAGTGTTTTCAGATGTGTGAACATGATTGCACAAGGGTTTTCTAATCATCAATTAGCCTTCTGAGCCAATGAGCAAACACATTGTACCATTAGAACACTGGAGTGATAGTTGCTGGAAATGGGCCTCTATACACCTATGTAGATATTGCACCAAAAAGCAGACATTTGCAGCTAGAATAGTCATTTACCACATTAGCAATGTATAGAGTGTATTTCTTTCAAGTTAAGACTAGTTTAAAGTTATCTTCATTGAAAAGTACAGTGCTTTTCCTTCAAAAATAAGGACATTTCAATGTGACCCCAAACTTTTGAACGGTAGTGTATGTTTTATTTATTTATCATTACGTCATATGTGTTTTGGCAAAACACAATCGCCAAGGGCTTTATGCTCTATATCAGGGGTCTCAAACTCATTTTAGCTCAGGGGCCCGCATGGAGGAAAATCTGTACACACGCGGGCCGGACTATTAAAATCATGGCATTAAAACTAAAAAATAAAGACAACTTCAGATTGTTTTCTTTGTCTTACTTTGGCCAAAAATAGAACAAACACCTTCTGAAAATATTACAATAAAAAAATAGAAAAAAAATACCGGCAGCGGTAAAGTTTAGATCCATGAAGGAAAGAAGAAAGTGAATAAATGTTTATAACTGATTACATTGTTTTCTTTTGTATTTTTTTTTTTCAATGAATCGAGTAACGTTTACGACAACCTTTTTCCAAAAGAGAGACCAGTCCATAGTGGATCTAACATAATATTGTGAGAGTCCAGTCCATAGTGGATCTAACATAATAGTGAGATTCCAGTCCATAGTGGATCTAACATAATAGTGTGAGAGTCCAGTCCATAGTGGATCTAACATAATAGTGAGATTCCAGTCCATAGTGGATCTAACATAATAGTGTGAGAGTCCAGTCCATAGTGGATCTAACATAATAGTGAGATTCCAGTCCATAGTGGATCTAACATAATAGTGTGAGAGTCCAGTCCATAGTGGATCTAACATAATAGTGAGATTCCAGTCCATAGTGGATCTAACATAATAGTGTGAGATTCCAGTTCATAGTGGATCTAACATAATAGTGTGAGAGTCCAGTCCATAGTGGATTTAACATATTAGTGAGAGGATAATGCATACATTTATAATTTCTTTTCAAAACGGTTACAAAAAAGTGGGATCCCAAAAATGTACTGTGGAACCCCATTTTTATGACTTGATGGGGTCCCTGTGACCCCATTTTGAAAATTCCTCGCACCAACACTGATGGAGTATTGGTGCGTGCAAAACAGCAGCAGGCGGCTGTGTTCTAATACTAATCAAATATCCATAGATCATTCATTTGTGGGCCGGATCTGGCCCGCGGGTCTTGACTTTGACACGTAGGCTTTGTATGAAAATAGTTGTTTGTGCTTCATTTGCATAATATCACTACTTACAAAGTAGCTGTTGAAGCTCTCGTTGAAATCAAACGAGCAACTCTTGTCAGATGGGAATGATCTCGGAATGTCGTAACAGTCCTGGGAGGCGAAATCTACAGGAAAAAAAACAACATTCAATGCAATAATTCAATTTACCATGAATTGATTAAAGTGGAAAAAGTTGAAAAACGTATTCGGGTGTTACCATTTAGTGGTCAATTGTACGGAATATGTACTGTACTGTGTAATCTACTAATAAAAGTTTCAATCAATCAATCAATCAAGGGTATGAACTGTTTATCCGAGACATGGAAAAAAGTAATACAAACCTTTGCGGATGCGCGAGCAGTCCACCGTTCCGATGGTGTTGCTGCGTAAAGCTTTAGTCCCAGCACTAGTAGGCACACAGTAGTTTCCGTCGGTCTCTGAGGCCGAGCGAGGCACGAAGTAATTGTCTGTCGGGGAACGCTCAGCAGGGGGCGGCGGCAGCAGCCCCGAGGAGGAGCTGAGCGAAGGCTTGGGCGGCCTGGGTGGGGGCATTACATCCCCGTCTGAGCCCCCCACCCCCGCAGAGGACAAGGTGCGGGGAACTTGATAGGTGGAGTTAGAGCCGGGTGTCGGCGGGATGTCGTAGCTAATGGAAAGGTCACGCATTTGCCTATCCATGGAAGGTTTGCGTGAGGGCGTGTTGAAGACGTAAAGCTCTGAGCCGTCGCCGCTG
This sequence comes from Entelurus aequoreus, assembly GCF_033978785.1. Classification (NCBI taxonomy): domain Eukaryota; kingdom Metazoa; phylum Chordata; class Actinopteri; order Syngnathiformes; family Syngnathidae; genus Entelurus; species Entelurus aequoreus. Next base: position 5,361,575 of record NC_084752.1, read on the forward strand.
CCGTCCGGGTGGGCCGTGGGGGAGGAGGCCGACTTGGGGAGGAGCACGGTGTCCTGAGAGTAGCTGCGGGGAAGGTGGTACAGCCCGTTGTCGCTTAAGAGGGAGGCGCCGCGGGAGGGCGGCGAGTCGTAGAGGGACGAGGCGGAGGCCGGGTGCTGCGGGAAGTAGCCGTTGTGTGAGGTATGTTTGGCCGAGGACGTGGAGGACGTGGGCGTGCGGTGAGTGGGGACGTTGTCGTTCAGGTCCGTCTCGGAGGAGGTAGACTTGGAACACTCGGCGTGGGCTCTAAGAGGACGACATGAGGGGAAACCAAGTTTACACCAATAACTAGAGATGGACCAACATGGGTTTTTCAGGTCCGATACCGATTATTAGTAGTCAAGGAGGCCAATAACCGATATTTGGACCCAATATTCATTTGCAGTAAAAATGATTTTAAAATTAATAGTATGTCAGTAAACAGCTTGACAAGGCTTTAAGTGTTTTCTTTTATTTTTGTTTAGGAAATGTCAAACCATAATGTTTAATGTGGTGGTTAATTTATCACCAAGAAACGTCAAACATTTTTATTACGTGTGTCTAAGTCAGGGGTCGGCAACCCAAAACGTTGAAAGAACCAAATTGGACCAAAAATACAAAAAACTAATCTGTCCGGAGCCACAAAAAATGAAAAGCCATATATATAAGTGTTATAATGAAGGCAACACATGACGTAAGTGTCTATATTAGCTATATTAGCCTATTATCAAAATGACTTTAAAAGTCTTATATAAGTGTTATAATGAAGGCAACACATGACATAAGTGTCTATATTAGCTATATTAGCCTATTATCAAAATTACTTTAAAAGTCTTATATAAGTGTTATAATGAAGGCAACACATGACGTAAGTGTCTATATTAGCTATATTAGCCTACTATCAAAATGACTTTAAAAGTCTTATATAAGTGTTATAATGAAGGCAACACATGACGTAAGTGTCTATATTAGTCTATTATCAAAATGACTTTAAAAGTCTTATATAAGTGTTATAATGAAGGCAACACATGACGTAAGTGTCTATATTAGCTATATTAGCCTACTATCAAAATGACTTTAAAAGTCTTATATAAGGGTTATAATGAAGGCAACACATGACGTAAGTGTCTATATTAGCTATATTAGCCTACTATCAAAATGACTTTAAAAGTCTTTTATAAGTGTTATAATGAAGGCAACACATGATGCAAGTGTCTATATTAGCTATATTAGCCTACTATCAAAATGACTTTAAAAGTCTTATATAAGTGTTATAATGAAAGCAACACATGACGTAAGTGTCTATATTAGCCTACTATCAAAATGACTACGTGTCGCAGGCTGAAGCAAACATTCGTTGACAGGAATGTTGAAATGTAATTATTTATTCTACACATTTTTACAACATTAGAAACCATTAGTAAATCAGAGGCTACTCAGAGGGTGAGATAACTCCTGGAAATTACTGGCTTTTAAAGGCCAAAAGGTACAGATGTGTGTGTCCAAGTTAAAGGAAACTTTAAAGGCTAATAGATTTATTACAATATTTGGCAAGCTGGGTAACGTTTGCTGTGGTCTGGAACAACATGGCACACAAACAACTATCTGAAATGCAGACAATATTACATACAGGTAATGTGTCATGAGACATGCACAACTAAATTATATACAAAGATGATACAAGTAAAGGATATTAAATTAGCTCAAATATACCTACAAACGAAGCATAATGATGCAATATGTACATACAGCTAGCTTAAATAGCATGTTAGCATGGATTAGCTTGCAGTCATGCACTGACCAAATATGCCTGATTAGCACTCCACACAAGTCAATAACATCAACAAAGTGCACCTTTGTGCATTCAGGCACAGCATAAAACGTTTGGTGGTCAAAATGAGACAAAGAAGGAGTGGAAGATTTTACTGTTGCGTCACAGTCCACACTATGGTGCATTCAAAAACCGCCGAAATTAGTAGGACAAAACGATGTTCACCATCAGTGAATCATACACACAAACATATTCAACAGTGGGCTTTCTAACAATTGGGAAGGTTTGTGTCACGTTTGTCCTTAAACAAAAAACATACTTCAAAACAAAAAAAATATTTTTCCCACATATTTTTCCATTTTCAATCCTTTTTTAAAAATGCTCCAGGGAGCCACTCGGGCGGCACTAAAGAACTGCATGTGGCTCGAGAGCCGCGGGTTGCTGACTTAAGAGGAGCAACAACATTTGCATTTCAAAATATGGGAAATTTACAGAAAATTGGTAAAAACTTGATTTTTCTACATCGCAATAACTTGCCATCTACTCAAGTACAGTACATACAATTTTATAGCAGTTTGTGGATTTGATCAATTGAATGATTCTTTGTGAGGAAACATTAAATATTGCAAACATTTAAATAAAAACTATTCTGTGACACTTCACATTTTTTTTCAAGCTGGCTTTTCATTATTTTTTCTGAATGTTAGAGTATGAGAATGTGTACACTGCTGCCTCTTCCTTACTTCAATGTAATAAGTCTCCTATTTGCCATCCATATTTGTCGTGTTTGAATGACGCAACATGGACCTGGCGGCGCTCCTTTAATGAGCCTACGCATAACGTGTAGTTATGTTGTAGTCCGAAATTGACAAAAGTCAAAATACCAAATACCCATCTAACCATCCATTTTCCACCCTTTCATGGTCGTGGGTGTGAATAATTGGCCAATCCCTACTACTAATACTCAAAGTGTCATTATTTCTCAAACTGGAAGCAGGCACTAATTGAGACTGCTGTTCATTATAATGGTTTTAACTTGAATAGCTTGGAGCACATGAGAAAGTGGAAAACTGCTCGATCAGCATTCATTGGGATGACGAGTTCATTGTGTGACATGCATGACGAGCAACTTTTTAAGGCACATGCAGAGCTGGATACTTCATATGCAGCTACTGCCATCTTGTGGGGTTAATAAAACAACATCAGTAGCAGTCGCCTACAGCCACAGCTGGTAATGCTAATGTTTTTTGACCCTGCACTAATTAAGAGACTGACGGATGCATATATCCACATTTATCCATAATTAAGAGTTACTTCTTTCTATATTTCTATAGTCATATTTTAAATAGCTAATGTTCCATCTTGTACTCTTTTCATTGTTTTGATCGTCTCATGACAAAGTGCTTGCACTGTGGACGGCCTTGAAGTAGGAGGCAGAGAAGAGGAGTCCTCCCTGCTTCCCTTCTCGGGCCGACTTGAGATAACGGACACAATGGGCATCTGTGATAATTCCGTGAGGGCGGGGGGGGGGAGATATTGAAGAGGAGAGTGCATTCCGGGATGTTGTCAGATCAACTTGGGCTATGCATTTGTATGTGTTGTTCGAGGCTGGTCTCTATTCTCAAATATTTGAAAATAAATTACAAAATACCTGTCCTGTGCTTGGTGGTACATTTGAGTTCAGTTTATATGTCATCTAAGGAACTTGGGACTGACCAGCGTTTTACATCCCACTTGGAGGAACATCTGGTCAAACGCAACAAGACCCTGACAGGTTATTTGCTTGAGCGGACCACGCCCCCGGCGACTATGACTACAGTGGCTGTGACTGGCTCTCACACCCGCAAAGAAAAGATCTTGGCAAAGGAAATGACTTAAAAGCGGATACAGGTCTCCGACACCAGAAATCACTTCAAACACCGCTCCTGCGATTGACGTCGTCCTTTTCCTACACGCGTGTGCACAGGCGGGGGCGTATCATCAATGTTTGAATCAGTAAATCTTTGGAAAACAAGCCCACTGTAAGCATCCACCAAACGATGACATTTTATATTCAAAAATACCTCATGAATTGTGCAATCAAATAAAAACAAACCCTCCAATATTTATTATTTCTAAATTATTTTCTGTGCTTGTATTTGTTATTGTTCCTATTTCCTCCAAGTTATACATTTTCTCTGTGTCAATAACAAATGTTTCCTATTTTATTACTTTTATTATTTTCAATATTTGTATCCTTGTTTTTAGAATTTTGTTAAAATATCTATTTTTCTGTTGTGTATTGCTGCTGGTGGATGACCCGCAATTCCCTTGTTCTTGATTGGCAATGATAATACAATATATTCCATTTTATTCTGTTCCTATTGATTACTTTTCCTTACTTCTATTTGCCTAAAGATCGACCCATGATTTTTTAGGGCCGTATAATACCGATTATTAGTAGACAAGGAGGCCGATATTCATTTGCAGTAAAAGTTATTTAAACATGAATATTATACATCAGTAAACAGCTGGACAAGACTTTCAGTTGTTGTTTTTAAACATCATTTTTTAAGAAATGTCGGACTAGTAGTTCTTTGTGGCGCTAATGTTGTGGTTGATTTAGCAGCAAAAACATCTGTACTTTCACTACATGTGTCAAAGAAGAGCATCACCCATTTGCATCTTTAAATATAGAAAATCTCCTGGGAAAATTTATTTAAAAAATATGGGATTTCTTTACATGACAATAAGTCAGTTCTAGACAATTGTATGGATTTAATACATTGTAAAATTTAACCGTAATGTAACGAACATTTGAATAAAAATGCTGGGCTTATTTACGCAGCTTATAGTTGAGACATTTTTCAAGCTGGCTGACATATCTTCTGCCTGGATGTTATAGAAAGTATGAGAATGTGTGAGCTGCTGCCTGCTCTTCTATACTTGTATAATAAGTCTCCTTAAAGCAGGGCAAACGGGCTGGTGCTTGAGCAGTGGTTATTACTAGCTAAACTTCACTAATTATGTTTTATATATACACACACAGGGCCGGCCCGTGGCATAGGCCGTATAGGCAAATGCTAAGGGCGCCGTCCATTAGGGGGCGCCACGCCAGTGCCACAAATGTTGGAGAAAAAAAAAAAAAAAAAGTTGGTACTATTATTTCTAGATACAAAAAATAATCCCACGTTAATTAAAATGCAAAGTAAAGCCTATTTAATAGAAATATTATTTGTTACCGATTTGAGATCGGTAGGTTGGAGTTCAAATCCCAGCCGAGTCATACCAAAGACTATAAAAATGGGACCCGGTTCCCTCCCTGCTTGGCACTCAGCATCAAGGGTTGGAGTTGGGGGTTAAATCACCAAAATGATTCCCGGGCGCGGCGCCGCTGCTGCCCACTGCTCCCCAAGGGGATGGGACAAATGCAGAGGACAAATTTCACCACATCTAGTGTGTGTGTGACAATCATTGGTACTTTAATCTTTAATCTTAACATATTGAGCAAAAAGGTCTCTTTTTTTTTCTACCAAGAAAAGTGCACTTGTTATTAGTGAGAATATACTTATTTTAAGGTATTTTTGGGTTCATTGAGGTTAGCTAATTTGACTTGTTTTGGAAAGTCTTGACAAGCCGAATTTTCTTGATCTATTGGCAGATAATTTTGCTTAGTTCAAATAAAATACCCCTCATTTTTGTATTTTTTTTTCTTGTTTTTGAACACTGACTCAAATGCTGTTGGTTAGTTTCAAAACATGCACGTGATGACTAAACGGGTCTGATCTAAATTGTTAGATGGTTCAAACACCTCAAATGGACCGCAATCCTTGCTGGAGGTTGGGTTTTTTTTTTTTGGTCCTAACAGGGTGAGACACTCCACACAAGCAGACTGGCGGCACCACTCACAGACTAGGCTGTGGAGAAAGAGTCCTGCTCTCGCACTCCTCCAGGAGCAAATACTCCCGGTCTCCCTCCAAAGACAAGCGAAGCGGCGCGGAGCTACACAAAGGCCAGCCGGCATGGAGACAAAGAGTGGCAGTCGGGATAGAAAGCAAAGGAAGACAGGACGCCGTCTCGCAGGCGACGGAGACGGTCCGGTCCTTCTTACCTGTTGGGTTCGGGCTTTTTGCTCTCACAGTTGACCAGCCATAAGTAATCCGGGAGGTCCTCCGTGCTGGACTGGGAGTCCAGATGGCGCACGCTGACCGGCTGGTAGGGCGGGGGCACGCTGGACAGCACCGCCGCTGCCGGGCCCAGGATGTTGCCGAGCGCCGGGTGGGGCGGCGTGTCCACCACCAGACCCCCGATGGCGGACTGGTGGGCAGCTTTTGCAGCCTCTGGAAGAAAAAGACTCCTGGTTAGATAACAATAGCATATTAATATCATACAGTCACGGTGCAGGACTGGAAATGACAGGTGTGATGATTTGCTAGCATACAACAGGCAAAAATGACTTGTGGATAATTAGCTGATAAGTCCGGACGTGCCTCTGCAAAGACGTTCAACACAGTAAGGGGTGCATCTTTTCACAACTTTCTCCCTTTAAGTTTGAATGAGATCCGATTTTATTGAGTCTTGGTTGTGTGCCTGCAGGGAAATTGAAGCTTACAGCAGTCTTTCGACCCCTAGGGAATATGCTTTATCAGTATCATGCTTCAAACACCACTTCGAAAAGTTGTGCACTGCAAAACATGCTCTTTGTGGCCATTAATCACGACTTACTCATTTTGATTTATTAAAAAAAAAATTGCATATACTGTTATATTCATTTTTGTTTTGTAGGTTATGTTTTATACACTGCAAAAACTAAAATCTATGTAAGATTAAATATCTCAAATAAGGGTGATATTTGCTTATTTTCTGTCGGATAAGATAATTCTTATCACTAAGCAGATTTTATGTTAGAGTGTTTTACTTGTTTTAAGGGTTTTGGTCCTAAATTGTCTTAGTAAGATATTACAGCTTGTTGCTGAGATTTGATGAGCTATATTGAGTAAAACATGCTTGAAACTAGAATATCAACTGTTGCACAGCTGTGTCATCAACACTCACAAGTATAAAACTACTTTATTTCGTGCATGAAAAAAAAAATCATGACTTTGACACGATTGTGGCTCATAATTAAAACAGATGACAGCCAAATGGACTTTGCTGTTTTATTTTCAATGAAACAACAGAAAATACGGACTCCTATAGTAGTACAGTTGGCACAGTACAGTAAACTGACAGTTAATATTTAAACATTTAACATGTGACATTTCTAACAATTTTGAACAGAAATAATTCATGCATATTCAGATAAATTCTTCAAAATTACAATACATTTTTTTGGGGCCGGACTGTATATATGCGCACTAATTGACTGAAAGAGCACGCACTTGGCGCGATGATGTCATGTTATCCATGGAAAAATGCATTTTTAGACAATATGATTTGCCTGAGTGGCTAGGAGACCCCGAGAGTAAGAAGCGGTTGCCTTGTTGCCTTTCCATTAAAAACAATAAACTAGTTTTTAGTATAAGTTTGCTGGTTTCACGAAATGTAATGCCGAGCGCATATCATTATGTCAAGATAATGGCACTGGCATTTACTTCATTTAAGAATATTTTTCAACATATTGAGCAAAAAGGTCTCTTCTTTTTTTTTCCTACCAAGAAAAGTGCACTTGTTATTAGTGAGAATATACTTATTTTAAGGTATTTTTGGGTTAATTGAAGTTAGCTAATTTTACTTGTTTTGGAAAGTCTTGACTAGCCAAATTTTCTTGTATTGGCAGATAATTTTGCTTAGTTCAAATAAAATACCCCTAATTTTTGTAAAAAATGTTCTTATTTTTAAACACTGACTTTTTGCAGTGTATACTGTGCTTTTCTTTTAATGTTGCTGATCAATTTAAATTAATTATTATTTATTGAGTTTGTTTAATTACATTTTCCAAAATCAAATGGCTGAAGTCGGTCAACAAATGTTTATAGTTTAAATAAGGATTTCATTTTCTTTATTAATTTCAGGCAAATTTGTTGCACCAGCGTCCAGGTGGCCATGGTCTGATGACCTCCTGGTGCAGATGGCTCCTGTGATAGTGTTTACTCACATGTGTCCTCTGTATTCGGCCATGCAATCATTTATCTATATAGTCGCACGAATGTGTATGTTGTGTGCGTGTGTTTGTGTGTGCGTATGTGATAATGGGGGATATATGGGTCATCGGGGTATTGTTTTTAACTTTGTAAAGCACTTTGCGATGTATTTCTTTCATGTATGAAAAGCGCTTTATAAATCAAGTTGGATTTATTGATTGACTTGAAATCTTTTCTGTTACAGACTAAAAAACCATGGTACTAAAGTTATTTTTTGTTATAACTTAATCTATATTTCATTAATCTTTTTTGTTTTATTTAATGTTATTAGCGATAGAATGTCATGCACAGGTGTACTTATAACAATTTTCAAGACAAATGATACTATTTATAGTCGCTGCGAGAGTGGGAGGGTTGGTCGGGAAATTCTGGCTTACAGTAATAACACAGCATGCTGGTATAGATAACACAGAATAATAAAGTACAATGAATAAACAGCTATAGAAATACAATCTAAAAAAAAAGTCAAATAATTGCATATTGTCCAATTTTACAAATGCACATACACAAAATGATACACCTTATATATTATTGTAGCATGGTCACACCTTACCATACTGTATATAGTGTGGCTGTAGTTTGTGTACCTAATAGTTTGGTCAGCCAGTAATGGTGCAAAAAAATTCTGAAATGAAAAAATAAGACCAATGGCTTTGACTCATTTGGTGTTATTTAAAACTTCACAGCTCGACAGTCGCTGTGAAATGTTGGACAAGTCATTAGATGTTTTTTAACACATATGTGCCGTGGTGTGTGTGTGTCTGCGTGTGCTCGAGGATGAATGTGAAGGAGGTAAGTTTTACAGTGTCATTTTGGGGCATAATGTAGTACAGTGTCAGAAAGCTGGGTCTCCATCCAGCAGGACAACCACCCAAAGCATACTTCAAAAAGCACACAAAAATGGCTTAAGATAAAGCGCTAGAGAGTGAAGTGGCCATCAATGAGTCCAGATCTAAATCCTACAGAACATCTGTGGAGAGATGTAAAAACAACAGTTGGGAGAAGGCACCCTTCAAATCTGAGACACCTGAAGCAGTACGCAAAAGAAGAGTGGTCCAAAATTCCAGTAGCAAGGTGTAAGAAACTCATTGATGGTTACAGGAAGCCATTGATTTCAGTTATTTTTTCCAAAGGGTGTGCTACCAAATATTACGTTGAGGGTAGAGATGCCGATATATGCGTTAAAATGTAATATCGGAAATTATCGGTATCGTTTTTTTTATTATCGGTATCGGTTTTTTTTGTTTTTTTAATTAAATCAACATAAAAAACACAAGATACACTTACAATTAGTGCACCAACTCAAAAAACCTCCCTCCCCCATTTACACTCATTCACACAAAAGGGTTGTTTCTTTCTGTTATTAATATTCTGGTTCCGACATTATATATCAATATATATCAATACAGTCTGCAAGGGATACAGTCCGTAAGCACACATGATTGTGCGTGCTGCTGCTCCACTAATAGTACTAACCTTTAACAGTTAATTTTACTCATTTTCAGTAATTACTAGTTTCTATGTAACTGTTTTTATATTGTTTTACTTTCTTTTTTATTCAAGAAAATGTTTTAAAT
>NC_084752.1:5373562-5463562 GCF_033978785.1 Entelurus aequoreus
AACTTGGTTTTCCAAGCATGGGTACTTGGAAAGGGAGTGTGAAGGACAATGATATTCATTGAATTAAAAGAATAAATCATCAAAACATGACCGTGCAGCTAACCGCGGACATTTATACATGAAAATATGGAAAAGCTACTGACGGTGTGCTTGATAGAAAAGCAGCTGGAGGAAGATACCGTAGAAGTCCACTCTGAACATTAGACTTAGACTTCCTTTTTATTGTCATTCAAATTTGAACTTTACAGCACAGATAAGAACGAAATTTCGATACAATAGCTCATGGTAGTGCAGGATAAAAAAAGCAATAAGGTGCATATATAAATAAATACATTACTTCATAGAACTAATGTAGTTTGTAGTACATTCTATTGTATTTTTGTCATATATTTTTTCCTTTGATTTACTCAAAGAAGCCAAACGATGTATATTATTCAGTTTAAGAAACTGTTCAAACGCCAGGTTTTCGCCAAGAAGAATCCTGACAAACACCTTGAACCTTATCAAACAATTGGCTAATCGTATTCATCTAATAATGTGAACTATTTATCTATGAGAACTTTGTTTTTAATAATTATGATAACACTTTAGTATGGGGTACATATTGACCATTAATGAGTTGCTTATTAAAGTAACAAAGACTTAATTTAGAGTTATTTGGACACTAGGGGAACATATAAGGGTTAGGGTTACTAGAAAGCAATAATTCTCAGGTTATTGAGGGAAGACTCTTAGTTAATGGCTTACTGGTTGTATAATAAGGCCATGCTGAATAAGGCATTAATAAGTACTTAATGACTAATTAAGAGTCAATATGTTACTAATTTGCATGTTAATAAGCAACTAATTGATGGTGAATATGTGTTCCCCATACTAAAGTGTTACCATAATTATTTACTCACTCATTGCGTATTCATTTATTTAGTTATTAATGTATTCACTGTTGATACAAATTGAGTACAAACACGTGATAAAAACTGCTATAATATGAAAAGGAGTAAGATTAAATAAGCTCTGCGTCCTCCTACTCCTTTTCGGACATGCTGTAATGAGAAACTGGAACCATGCGATGTATTACATTGTATTTGTATGCATGTTCCTGAAATAAACTGACACCATAACCACCATAACCTTCATCGAGGCTCCCAAAAAAGATTGTCTATTGACAATCAAAACAAAATACTCGCTTATCACAGTTGGCATCCATGTTGTTTACATTCGACTGCACTGCTTTTTTTGGTAAGATGCAAGTGTGGTATATCCCAGTGTTCTTGAATGCAGCGTCAAATATACATGCACAGTGGCTTATGTCTACCAATGCTAAACATCCCTTCAGATATAATTATAGATTATTTGTATTGCACTTCAACATTTGATGCAGTTGCAAATAGGGGTGTAACGGTACACAAAAATTTTGGTTCGGTACGTACCTCGGTTTAGAGGTCACGGTTCGGTTCATTTTCGGTACAGTAAGAAAACAACAAAATATACATTTTTGGGTTATTTATTTACCAAATTTGTAAACAATGGCTTTATCCTTTTAACATTGGGAACACTATAATAATTCTGCCCACGTTAATCAACATTAAACTGCCTCAAGTTGTTGCTCAGATTAAATAAATTGACAAAACTTTTCTTCTACATATAAAAAGTGCAACATTAAACAGTTTCAAGTCAACTCATCATGCTTAATTTATTACAGCATTTGGGAAGCCTGTAGTTGATTTTTATTATGTAAATGTTATATTTGTATCAACATGTGATAGCAGGGACCCTGCCATTCAAAACTAGGCTGCTGCATTACTAATGATTAATGTAACTATAGCTGAAAAAATAGTACAATAGCAATAGGAGATACTATTCATCCCTGAACACCATGGAGTTCATGTAGGCTTAATGATGCACTTACATTATTATATCAACTATCAGAGACAGAAACTCTTCATTTCACATAATGTCCTTTTTTGCTGCTTCAACACAGCTCAATCAACACAGAAAAAGGTAAAGCGAAATAACAGACAGGGCTTTGATGTCCGTAACACACGCACAGCAAAATGAGCTAACGTTACGCTAAAAGCGAATTAGCCTTCCCCTCAAGCCAGGACTGCGAGCGAGCTGAGCTGCCTTTTATATTTCTAGAAGGTCAACGGGCTCATAGTGATGTTACTAGTAGTTGACCTTGAGGTGTTTATTATCATTTGGGGAGAGTCCGCTGCCTGATGCTCACCTGCTAAACGCTAAGCACTGACTACATGCGCTCTGAATACGCACTGCTGATTGGCTGTTACCGCTCTGTTTGTAACCAATCAGATGGTTGTGTGGGTGGGACAATGCTGGGTGCTGTGTAGAGGACTGACAGAGACAGGCAGCTTAAGACTTTAGCTTAGGCGGCTACTTTATATGTTCGTATGGTAACTTGTTCGATACACCTCCGAACAGAACCGAACCCCCCCGTACCGAAACGGTTCAATACAAATACACGTACCGTTACACCCCTACTTGCAAACCATGAAGCACTTTTCACATATAAAACGTTACTGCTGCCCTTCCACATGTTTACCGCTTTCTTGCCCAAACCCCACATCTTCCCCCTCTTAAGGAAAGAGGAAAATACCTGTTGATCATCTACACCTCCTACTCTTAATGTTCCCACCTCCGATGTCAGCACGCAGCACTTTCAGCAACACACACACGCAGAGGAGTGGGAGTCGACTCTCACAATCAGAAGTGCGAGTGAGTGCTAAAGGGAGAGCCAAGGACATTCTTTTGTAATAAGAACTGCGAGGACGGCAATCTGTGCTTTTACTGCACGCTTTCCCACACACACACGCGGCAGTTTTAACAACCGCTTCCAATAATTCTGCTGCGTCAATAGCGTTGTAAGGATCTTTTTTTGTTTTCATCCCAGTGGGGTACGGCCTTGGCGCAGCATTATCAGTTGACAGCTTTGAAAAGATCGAGGATTAATAGAGACACTTTAAATCAAACTGCGTGCTTGCATAAGTAGCTGAAAGTGCAGAGCGACTTAAAAGGTACGCCAAAGCCAGCGGCAGATGAGAAGGAAGGAACAACAAATGAATCAGCGCCACCTGGATCATTAGGCTCAGAACTGTCGACAACAGAGGAAGTGCCACCACAGAACCCTTCAAAAAAGAGAGGAAGTTGTAAGTCGGATCTGGGAATGACGTCACAAGTCAAATTGTGAGCGTTTCAGTTACGAGATCGGAAATCAAGCCGGCCGCATCCACGAAAGATGTTCTTGCCTTCTCTGAATATAAACAACTTATTGGAAAATATGCACTCTTCCTGCAAACTTCAACACGGTGGATAAAGACAGCACGCAGACGCTTTTGCGAGCAATGTAGAATGTATATACCACATGAATAAATTTAGTTTACACTACAGTAACGTTACCATATATACAGTCGTGGTCAAAAGTTTACATACACTTGTAAAAAAAAAAGTTATTTATTCTTTTTTTTTTTGTCATGAAGAAATACAATCATGTGTGCTTACGGACTGTATCCCTGCAGACTGTATTGATTTATATTGATATATAATGTATATATTGTGTTTTTTTTATCTTGATTTAATAAAAAAAAAAAAAAAAAATTTTTTTTTTTTTTAATTTCTTGTGCGGCCGCGGCCCGGTACCAATCGGTCTACGGACCGGTACCGGGCCGCGGCCCGGTGGTTGGGGACCACTGATATAGACCACAAGAAATTATTTCACATTTAGAAAAAAATATATATATACGACCCCTTTAGTGCGCCTTATAATCCGGTGCGCCTTTTGTATGAAAATAGACCTGAATAGACCCGCTCATCGGCAGTGCGCCTTTTAATCTGGTGCGCCCACGTTATCGTGAATCTGGCCATTTTGCCCAGACCTATTAGGGGTATGTTGTTTCTTAATGGGGAAAGATGTTAACGTCTCTTGTTTTCATGTTGGCATTCAAGCTAGCGTCCGTCAGTCTGTGAGTTCATCAAAGTATGGTTACAAATCACAAATTTTCGATCATTTATATTTACAACGTAATACCAACTGCCGGGAGTTTTTCTGCAGTTGTCATTAAAACCGTTTAATACCGGGACGGCGTGGCGAAGTTGGTAGAGTGGCCGGGCCAGCAATCGGAGGGTTGCTGGTTACTGGGGTTCAATCCCCACCTTCTACCATCCTAGTCACGTCCGTTGTGTCCTTGGGCAAGACACTTCACCCTTGCTCCTGATGGCTGCTGGTTAGCGCCTTGCATGGCAGCTCCCGCCATCAGTGTGTGAATGTGTGTGTGAATGGGTGAATGTGGAAATAGTGTCAAAGCGCTTTGAGTACCTTGAAGGTAGAAAAGCGCTATACAAGTATAACCCATTTATCATAACCCATTTATTATTTATAGTTACATCCCTACTTGGTACATAAAGCGCATCTTACCTTCATCGGTGGGGTTGAAGCCACAGATGTCGCAGATGCAGCGTACCCACTTATTCATCTCCTCCTCCGTGTCAGCCACCAGGTAGAAGACACGGTCGATGGTCTTGATGTCGAAGATGAAGCTGTGCTCCAAGTCTTTCTTGTTGAACGTCAACCCGGCATCCACCTGTTGGAGGCAAAGGAGTGGGATTTTAAAAAAAGACGCTATGTTTAAGGATCGCTTCTTTCATACCCACAAAATAGTTTCACTTTTAGCGGAAAAACATATGGAATCGCTCAATTCTGAGAGAAAATGATGGAATAACTGTCACGGTTAGGTGAGCATTGCTTGTAGTGTGACCCCAAAGGATGCGTAAATAGCAGACGGCGTGCAGGTAAAAGTATATTTATTGGCAACAGGGAGGTGCACAGGAAGCAGACTAACAAGTAGAATGATCCAGCACAGAAGGAGGAACCCAGGTGGAACTACATAGAACTCATTAATGAGAATCAGGTGTGCTGGCAGGACATGGGACAGAAAGTAAAAGGTGCTTCAAAAGACAGTGACAAACAGGAAACACTGACAAAACAAGAGCACCAGACAGGAAGTGGTTCAAAAACACAGGAAGTAGAAACTAGCAATAAAAGCACTGGCCAGGAATTAAAATGCCAAACACAGGAAAACACAAACATGACAAAACTGTCAGTAGCAAGACCCTGTAAATGTTCCTTTCCAAAGTCAACCCCTGCATCCGATTACATCAGTTCTTTAGTCCACCGTTAAAAAGGAGCGTTCACACCTTGGAGAGCTGTTGCACCAGGTGGATTGACATGAATCATGGCTCCAAAAAGAGAGATGGCAATTGAAACAAATGAGGGTCATCAAAGTTCTTCAAGGTGAATCGTTACGCAATGTTGAAAAAGTCACAGTCAGTGTGTAAAATCTGGGCCGAGTACAACTTGGGAAGGTTATGAAAGGCAAGCATATTGGTAGACCATGGAAAACATCAGAAAACTTCAAGCAATATGTTTTGAAAACAGAAAAATGCACAACAAAACAAATGGAGAACAAATGGGCAGGAACTGGAGTCACCGTCTGTGAACCAACTGTAAGAAAGTGTCTAAAGGAAATGGGATTTAAATACAGAAAAGCTAAACAAAAGCCATCATTAACCTCTTAAGGCCCAGGCTGTTTGTTTACATGCTTTTTTTTATTTCTCTTTGCTATTTGGGCTTATTGGACCCTAATTAGAATAAAAAACTAAGAATCATCTTTTGATATGATGTACTTAGTCCATAAGTAACAAACGTGTACTTCATGTTTAGTGACATGCTAATTCTTATTTTTACACTTTTTCTTCCAAATTCCATTGTATGTTATACTCTTCTGACACTTCCGGCTTATTAGTGATTCCCAGAGCCCAAAAAAAGTCTGCGGGCTATAGAGCGTTTTCTATTGGGGCTCCAGTACTCTGGAATGCCCTCCCGGTAACAGTTAGAGATGCTACCTCAGTAGAAGCATTTCAATCAATCAATCAATGAAGTCCCATCTTAAAACTCATTTGTATACTCTAGCCTTTAAATAGACACCCTTTTTAGACCAGTTGATCTGCCGTTTCTTTTCTTTTCTGCTCTGCCCCCCTCTCCCTTGTGGAGGGGGGGGAGGCACCGGTTCGGTGGCCACGGATGAAGTGCTGGCTGTCCAGAGTCGGGACCCGGGGTGGACCGCTCTCGCCAGTGCATCGGTTGGGGACATCTCTGCGCTGCTGACCAGTCTCCGCTCGGGATGGTCCCCTGCTGGCCCCACTATGGACTGGACTCTCACTATTATGTTAGATCCACTAAGGACTGGACTCTCACACTATTATGTTAGATCCACTATGGACTGGAATCTCACTATTATGTTAGATCCACTATGGACTGGACTCTCACACTATTATGTTAGATCCACTATGGACTGGACTCTCACACTATTATGTTAGATCCACTATGGACTGGACTGTCACTATTATGTTAGATCCACTATGGACTGGACTCTCACATTATTATGTTAGATCCACTATGGACTGGAATCTCACTATTATGTTAGATCCACTATGGACTGGACTCTCACAATATTATGTTAGATCCACTATGGACTGGAATCTCACTATTATGTTAGATCCACTATGGACTGGACTCTCACACTATTATGTTAGATCCACTATGGACTGGAATCTCACTATTATGTTAGATCCACTATGGACTGGACTCTCACACTATTATGTTAGATCCACTATGGACTGGAATCTCACTATTATGTTAGATCCACTATGGACTGGACTTTCACAATATTATGCTCGATCCACTATGGACTGGACTCTCACACTATTATGTTAGATCCACTATGGACTGGAATCTCACTATTATGTTAGATCCACTATGGACTGGACTCTCACACTATTATGTTAGATCCACTATGGACTGGACTCTCACACTATTATGTTAGATCCACTATGGACTGGAATCTCACTATTATGTTAGATCCACTATGGACTGGACTTTCACACTATTATGTTAGATCCACTATGGACTGGACTCTCACACTATTATGTTAGATCCACTATGGACTGGAATCTCACTATTATGTTAGATCCACTATGGACTGGACTTTCACAATATTATGCTCGATCCACTATGGACTGGACTCTCACACTATTATGTTAGATCCACTATGGACTGGAATCTCACACTATTATGTTAGATCCACTATGGACTGGACTCTCACACTATTATGTTAGATCCACTATGGACTGGACTCTCACTATTATGTTAGATCCACTATGGACTGGACTTTCACAATATTATGCTCGATCCACTTGACGTCCATTGCACTGGTCGCCCTAGAGGGGGGGGGGGGGGGGGGGGGGTCACCCACATCTGCGGTCCTCTCCAAGGTTCCTCATTGTCATCCTTCTGGGTTGAGTTTTTCCTTGCCCTGATGAGGGTCCTGAACCGAGGATGTCGTTGTGGCTTGTGCAGCCCTTTGAGACACTTGCGATTTAGAGCCATATAAATAAACATTAATTGATTGATTTATAATCCAGAATTAACTTTTACCAACTCCGAGGCGAGGCAGCAGCTCACCGGTTCAATATGTTAATACGGCAGCACAAGCTAATTAGCTCTCCGTCAAAACGGCTCCACTAAAAATAGTTTGTCTGCGTTGGCACTTATAATGTCAATATCGCTAATACTTGGTTAATATTTAGGTCAAGAGATGTAAATAGGCGCAATAGAGTACTTCCCTTAGCTGCATTGTTAGCCACCTCGTACGTGCAGTATTTTACGACTTAGAATGCACAAAAAAAAGAAAAACAAGTGAAAATGGATGACAGTCTAGGTTGGAAGAGCAACTGTACCTGCTCACACAAGTTGAGGTCAATCACACGAATGGGCTTCTTGGCGTGGTCATTCTTGTAGTACTCCAACACGTCCGGGTCGCCTGTCAAACGGCCACTGCGAAGCATGAACCACCGTTTCTTCCATGCCTGAAAAGAAGGGAGACCAAAGGTTATGCGAGCGTTCTAACAATGACTGCTCCGTTCCTGACTGACTGACTTTATTTTCAGTTGGTGCCCGAGCGAGAAAAAGAACCAGGGAAAGAGAGTGGAGAGAGAAGAAGCAGGAAAGCAGAAAGTCTAGACTAATTTGATGTGGTCTGGAATAACCAGGACAAAAGGCATAACTGCAGATCTCAATTCTGATTGTGGTCAGAGTGAGAGCAAAGTCCATTGAGAATGACAGCAGTTGAAATGGCTTTGATTTATAGAGCGAGGATGCTTTTTAAGGGCACTTGGATAATAGCAGTTGTGAAGCTTGATTATAAAATGAATGTTTTTTTAGGAATCATGCATAGCATGAGTAGTGATTTGAATGAATCGCCTTCTCATTGATGGCTTATGTGCAGAAAAGATCATTTCATTTGCATTAAAATTGATCTTCCAAAAGAGGTACAGAAGTGTTTCAGAAGCGATGGGACAAACAACTAGAAGCCGACAAATAAGGAATCAGTGTAGGAATAACAACAGCTTTGTTGTTGTAGCTTTGGGAATAATAAATAAAGCCCTGGAGGAAACAGCGTGAACACACGAGAACATTCGTTTGCGTAAGCTAGCTCTTCTACTCCTAAACCGTTGCACATAAGAGGGTGAACATTCGACAAAAGGCTGTGTTGCCTGTGCTAGTATCCACCCATCCATTCATTTTCTACCGCTTGTCCCCATTTAGCTAGGACAGGGGTCAGCAACCCGCATGCGGCTCTTTAACACCGCCCTGGTGGCTCCCTAGAGCTTTTTCAAAAATGGAAAAAATGTGTGGAAAATACATTTGTTGTTTTAACAATGTTTCTGTAGGAGGACAAACCTAACACAAACCTTTCTAATAGTTAGAAAGCCTAATAAGTTTGTGTTAATGCTTCACTGATGACAGTATTTGGTCAACGCCGTTTTGTCCTACAAATTTTGGCGGTCCTTGAACTCACCATAGTTGGTTTACGTGTACAACTTTCTCCGTCGCTGCCACAAAAAGATTTGTTTTATGCCACTCCTTCTTTGTCTCATTTTGTCCACCAAACGTTTTATGCTGTGCCTTAATTTGCCCAGGTCTGGTCTAGTCTCTTACGTGAATGAGCTAAATAATATTATTTGATATTTTACGCTAATGTGTTAATAATTTCACACATAAGTCGCTCCTGAGTATAAGTCGCACCCCCGGCCAAACTATGAAAAAAACTGCGATTTATAGTCCGAAAAATACGGTAGCTAAAACACTGCAGACTGCAGATGGACTTTAGCCGCCAACTAGCAAGCCGTGTCTTAAAGCAGTGGTCCCGGCCCGTGGATCGCACAAGAATAAAAAAAACAATTAAATTAAAAAAATAAAATTAAAAACAATTATTAAATCAACATAAAAAACACAAGATACACTTACAATTAGTGCACCAACCCAAAAAACCTCCCTCCCCCATTCACACTCATTCACACAAAAGGGTTGTTTCTTTCTGTTATTAATATTTCTGGGTCCTACATTATATATCAATATATATCAATACAGTCAGCAGGGATAGTAAGCACACATGATTGTATTTTTTTTTTGACAAAAAAAAATAAATAATAATAATAATAATTCCCTATGTACTTAGCAACTATCCAACCATCCATTTTCTACCACTTGTCCCTTTTGGGGTCGCGGGGGGTGCAACTACTTGCCCTTAATTGATTGACGTGTGTTCATCGGTATTAAAATTCTGACCACAACCTACACCAGTGTTTTTCAACCTTTTTTGAGCTAAGGCACATTTTTTTCATTGGAAAAATCCCGAGGCACGCCACTAGCGGAAAACATAAAAAAATTTTAACTCAGCAGCCGATATTGACAGTAAAAAGTCGTCCTGGCAATTGTTGGATACAAATTCAAACCATAACCAAGCATGCATCACTATAGCTCTTGTCTCAAAGCAGGTGTACCGTAACCACCTGTCACATCACGCCGTGACTTATTTTGAGTTTTTTGCTGTTTTCCTGTGCGTAATGTTTCCTATTTTGTTGTTGATTGTCATGTCATGTACGGATGTACTTTGTGGACGCCGTCTGCTGCTCCCACACGCAGTAAGTCTTTGCTGTCGTCCAGCATTCTGTTTTTGTTTACTTTACAGCCAGTTCAGTTTTAGTTTCGTTCTGCGTAGCCTTCCCTAAAACTTCAATGCCTTTTCTTAGCGGCACTCGCAGTTTGTTTATTTTTGCTTTAAGCATTAGATACCTTTTTACCCGCACACTGCCTCCCGCTGTCGTCTGCATATTGTGATCACGACAAACCATGTTCCCGACATCTACAAAGCACTTAGCTACCTGCTGCCACCTACTGATATGGAAGAGTATTAAACGGTTACTCTGCCGCGCTCTAGACAGAACCGACACTAAACGGCACATTATATGCGGATTATAATATAAAATATTTTTAACCCAATTAGGTGAAAAGACATCATCTCCCACGGCACACCAGACTGTATCTCGCGGCACACTAGGTGAAAAACACTGACCTACAGTACAACCCTGGCTGCCACCATCTGTCAATCACACTGCAAATGTCAACATTAAATAAAAAGATGCAGAAGTGTCAGCATGGCGAGCTTGCAGGAGGAGGAGAATCTCCCATCTCTCCTCCATCTGGGGGTTTTCACAGGTTTTTTTCCCAACACATTCATTTCTAACACAGATTCCATCCTTCCACGCAGCCTTGAACAAGCGCCCAAATACTAAGTAATACTTTTCTTCCTAAAGCAGTGTGTACATGAGCGCTATGACATTTATGTGCATTAAAGCATTGTGAAATTCAAGTACCAAGCGTGGTACGGTCTGACCGCACTGCGAAGGGGGCTTTTGTACATGTGGCGGGACGGGTGACAATTGTGGCAGCTCGCGTGATGACATCATAGCAGCGTGACACGAGGGCAAGCCACAACAAAGCAGAGGGTTTTGCGGTACGGTTAGCAACAATGGAGGACCATCCAGCCTGCTGTACATGTGTCTATTTATTTCAAGAGGATGCAAGCATTGTTGTTGTTTTTTCCCATTTACGAGAAAATTAAACACATGCACTGCAAAAAGTCAGTGTTCAAAAACAAGGAAAAAAATTACAAAAATGAGGGGTATTTTATTTGAACTAAACAAAATGATCTGCCAATAGAACAAGAAAATGTGGCTTGTCAAGATTTTCCAAAACAAGTAAAATTAGCTAACCCCAATGAACCAAAAAATACCTTAAAATAAGTATATTTTCACTAATAATACACTTTTGTTGGTAGAAAAAAAAAGAGACCTTTTTGCTCAATATGTTAAAAAATATTCTTAAATTAAGTGAATGCTAGTGCCATTATCTTGACATAATGATATGCGCTCGGCATCATGATTTTTTTTTTCATGTTTGAAGTAAGAAATTATTACTTTAAAAAAGTAGTTTTATACTTGTGAGTAGGGATGTCCGATAATGGCTTTTTGCCGATATCCGATATGCCGATATTGTCCAACTCTTTAATTACCGATATCGATATCAACCGATACCGATATCAACCCATATATACAGTCGTGGAATTAACACATTATTATGCCTAATTTGGACAACCAGGTATGGTGAAGATAAGGTACTTTTTTTTAAAAATGAATCAAATACAATAAGATAAATAAATTAAAAACATTTTCTTGAATAAAAAAGAAAGTAAAACAATATAAAAACAGTTACAGAGAAACTAGTAATTAATGAAAATTTGTAAAATTAACTGTTAAAGGTTAGTATTATTAGTGGACCAGCAGCACGCACAATTATGTGTGCTTACGGACTGTATCCGTTGCAGACTGTATTGATATATATTGATAAATAATGTAGGAACCAGAATATTAATAACAGAAAGAAACAACCCTTTTGTGTGAATGAGTGTGAATGAGTGTAAATGGGGGAGGGAGGTTTTTTGGGTTGGTGCACTAATTGTAAGTGTATCTTGTGTTTCTTATGTGGATTTAATAAAAATAATTTTTTTTTTTTAAAAAACAAAAAAAACGATACCGATAATAAAAAAAACGATACCGATCATTTCCGATATTACATTATAACGCATTTATCGGCCGATAATATCGGCAGACCGATATTATTGGACATCTCTACTTGTGAGTGTTGATGACACAGCTTTGCAACAGTTGATATTCTAGTTTCAAGCATGTTTTACTCAATATAGCTCATCAAATCTCAGCAACAAGCTGTAATATCTTACTGACATCATTTAGGACCAAAACACTTAAAACAAGTAAAACACTAACATAAAATCTGCTTAGTGAGAAGAATTATCTTATCAGACAGAAAATAAGCAAATATCACCCTTATTTGAGATATTTAATCTTATTTAGATTTCAGTTTTTGCAGTGTGACTTGTCTATTGTCTATAAAAGTGCATTACTATTAATTTATATCAAATGTTTTGATAATCAAAAAAATATACTGTATACTTTACTATTAATAACATAACACATTGTTATTATTTTATAATAGTCATTGAGTAGGCGTAAGAGAAAATGCAAATTAGGACTGCAGCTATGGATCATTTTCGTAATCGAGTAATCTATTGATTAATTTGTTTGATTAATAGAGTGATGAAATAAAACATGCTTTCTAGCCCTGTTGCCTATTTTCGGGAAAATATTTGCAATCAACAAAAATGTTTATGATGACTTATATTCTTTACTCTTATGAATACAAATAACATTGAAAATGAACTTTTACCAGAGAAGCATCGCTAGTATATATTACTTACACATATTTTCAAATACGTTAAAAGGTCAAATGTAACCATGGAGCTAGATCAGACCTGGGCAAAATACGGCCCGCGGGCCACATGCGGCCCATAATGATTTTCAATCCGGCCCGCCGGATGTTCTACATCAGGGGTGTCAAATCAAATACAGAGTGGTCATCAGTCACTATATCTCGTAGTCCCCCCGGACCACAGTCTTGGGGGCGTGCCTTAAAGGCACTGCCTTTAACGTCCTCTACAAGCTGTCGTCACGTCCGCTTTTCATCCATTCTAACAACGTGCCGGCCGAGTCACAAGATATGTGCGGCTTCTGTACGCACACACGCGTGAATGCAACGCATACTTGATCCATAGCCATACAGGTCACACTGAGGGTGCCTGTATAAACAACTTTAACACTGTTACAAATATGCACCACAAACAAGAATGACAAACACATTTCGGGAGAACATACGCACTGTAACACAAGATAAACACAACAGAACAAATACCCAGAACCCATTGCAGCACTAACTCTTCCGGGACACTACAATATACACCCCCCACGCCCTCAACCCCAACCCCGCCCACCTCAACCTAATCATCCCAAATTCCAAGTTGCTGTTTTGAGGCATGTTAAAAAAAATAATGCACTTTGTGACTTCAATAATAAATATGGCAGTGCCATGTTGGCATTTTTTTCCATAACTACAGTTTGTTTTTTTTTGGAAAATCTTGTTACATTTTTTAATGCATCCAGCGGGGCATCACAACAAAATTAGGCATAATAATGTGTTAATTCCACGACTGTATATATCGGTATCGGTTGATATCGGAATCGGTAATTAAGAGTTGGACAATATCGGAATATCGGATATCGGCAAAAAAGCCATTATCGGACATCTCTAATTGTAAACATCGGTATTTAAAATGTAGCCTTCCTCTTATTATAATCCCCTCAACTATCAAGGCAGATAGGAAAGGACATGTCAACACAACCAGTGTTTCCCACACATTCATTTATTTGTGGCGGCCCGCCACGAAAGAATTACGTCCGCCACAAATAAAAGAATGTTAAAACATTTTAAAAAAAAATTTTTATTTTTTTGTCCTGTCCAGCTTCTCAGGCAAATCATAGAGTTGATGTAGATGCCCATATAGGCTGTTCAGATTTACTTTACAAAAGAGAAGTGTAGGATACTTCTCTTGTTGCCTTATTTGTATTTGACCACTACTGTTTTCTGTTTATTTGTTAGTGACTGTGGCAGGACACCTCTGCCTCTGTTTCACTTTATGTTGCTGGTAAATAATATGGTTGTAGTAGTAGGCTAAAGTTAAATTATTTAGTATGCACTAATTAAAGGGGCAGAGCTCTAAGAGACATTTTAGGTTTTATATTTTATAAGATATATTTTTTGTAAGAACCACAATTAACAAATGTATTTCAGTGAATAACTTATTGTTCAAATCTGTATATAAATATGTACACAAAGTGTTGTAATTATATTGTAAAATGGATGGATGGATGGACGTTTAAAACAAAACTGTTATTATTAATTAGTAAGTATACATTTTTTGAGCCTTTTTAGAGAAAATCATATCATTGTAGTAAATTATGCAAATTACTTGATGATGTCATGGTGACCACGCCCATAGCCACGCCCCCACCGCCACAGGTATCTTGGCAGTTTATGGGAAACACTGACAACCATGGAAAACACTCCAACAATGAATGTAAACAGAATTCTAAAACCACATTGAACACTGAACAATAACCTCTTACAATGAAGGTGCAAAATAAAGAATATGTAAGAAATGCTTAAGAAATTGTAACACAATCGCGCAAAGTGTAAACAATGTAAACATAGAGAAACCTGAGAAGTTACGGCTCAGCAGTTTGCTCTAGGTGAGCACCGCTAAGGTGGTGTGATCTTTGGTCTGACTATGGTCCGTTTTTGTAAAAATCCAAGGAAACTGCCATATTGTCGAGCTGACTTTTCTTGTTTTATCGACAATTTCTTCACTCTCTGCAGCACTCATGTTTAGTTTCTCCTCTCACTCTATGCAAAGAATCAACCGCTTCAAGGTAACAAAAGGGCACAACCAAAACTTGATGGTTGATACTGTTACTGTTAGCGTGTCACTTCAACTGATCAGTGGTCACTCCCTGCGTTGCTTGAGAGCAAGCCAACCTTATTTTGCAACTTACAGTTTACGAACACATTTTTTGTTGATTACATGTCTATCATGATATATGAAATAACACAATTTTATCGCCCAGCCTTAGTTGTCAGCTGTTTAGACAAAAATGGCAGCGTGAGGACTCATATTCAGTGGTTAGTAACACACAAGCTGCACATTGACTATTCTTAAGTATACACTAGTTTCATTTCTCCAGTATGGGAAATACAACGCTGAAATGCGAGGGGTGGACTCACTTTTGAGAGATCCTAAAACTGGCCTGACTTTTTACGTTACATACCTCCTACCAAGTATCCTAAAGTCCTCTGATCCTGTGTTGTCTTCCGTGTACTCCATTCTTGCCGCAACTGATCAGGGCTAAAACCCCGGTTCAGTCAACGCTCATATGTATCAGCTCTCACTAAATATCTCCAGCGTTTAGAAAGAGGCAGCATTCAATGATGCTGAACTTGTGATTGGAGAACCGCCCCTCGTGGCACTGTCCCCAGCGACCCCCGTCTCCAGTCTAACCCTGACTAGTGTCTTCTGATAGGATAACAGACAAGAAGACTCCATCCATTGGTCTACTCAGTTCCGAGTGCCCGAAGGGGGGGACGAACAGAGGGGGCATTGAAGGGTTGTCAGCGGAGAGCAGGGGTTAGTAGGAGATGCCAAAGAAGTGGAGTCACATTAGTTGTAGGGGGTGGACTTCCAGACAAATTTGGTTACTCAGATTGCTAAAGCCGGCGAGGAAATCTGCAAGTTGATGGTTGTTCAGTTCTCGGACAGGCTCCATGCAGTCACGTGCAAGAATCAAAGCCACATGAGCTGATAAGATTTGAAAACTTTTGTTCACCTGGGGATTGGCAACACTAAATTGGCCCGAGTGTGTGAATGTTGTCTGTCCCAGGGGACAAGCGGTAGAAAATGGATGGATGTTTTTTTTACATTATCTTCCGTTCCAAACGGGAAATTAAGCATAAGAGCACCCGGGGTGTTAGTATTGGACAATTGATTGTAGTGTCATTGGTAGGGGTGTAACGGTACACAAAAATTTCGGTTCGGTACGTACCTCGGTTTAGAGGTCACGGTTCGGTTCATTTTCGGTACAGTAAGAAAACAACAAAATATACATTTTTGGGTTATTTATTTACCAAATTTGCAAAATCTTCCACCAAAAATATTTTTCTTACGGGAATATTTGATGTGAAGTCATCAAAACCTTGGATAGGTCAATAATTCATAGTAACATTGATTTTGATTCAATATTATGTTTTGAGCAATGACAGTTTGAAAGAAAAAAAAACAGCTTTGTTTTATTAGTCAACATTGTAACTTTTTCGAAATTACATTTAACCTTTAAGCTTTTTTATTTCACTTTTGTTATGTTTTTGTTTATTTTAATAGTATTTTTAGAATGTGCCGTGGGCCTTTAAAACATTAGCTGTGGGCCGCAAATGGCCTCCGGGGCACACTTTTGACACCCCTGCTATAGATAATACAAAATTTAATCTGACAAATGTATGGATAAAAAGCAGAGCCTGGCGACGCATGCGCGTTTATCATAACTCTCTCTCTCTCTGTCTCTGCCCCTCCCTCACCAATTCTGCTGTGCGCACAATTTGTTTTGTTTTTAACCCCTTCTTAACCCTGAACGTACATTGAAAATACACGCAACCCTAACTCAAAATGCCGGACATTTGAGGCATTTAAGAAACTCCGCCCTGACAGCTCCGCAAAAGAGGACATGTCCGGTGAAAAGAGGACGTATGGTCAGTCTATCCTAGCCCGTTAGCTGCTAGCATGCCATGTGTTGTGCCTCGGTGTGCATTGTTTACACAACGTGCGTTACGCTACTTAATATGTCCGTGTGGAAACTCGTTCGGTACACCTCCGAACCGAACCCCCCGTACCGAAACGGTTCAATACAAATACACGTACCGTTACACCCCTAGTCATTGCAAAAGAAAACATTTTTATGAAGCATTATTCATACACATTTCAACTTCTTGGGTATGGAGTAAATGACATTGTAATTGTGCTTTTTTTTATTTTTTTTATTTTTACATACCGTAATTTCCGGACTATAAGCCGCACCTGACTATAAGCCGCACCAGCTAAATTTAGGGGAAAATACAGACTGCTCCATATATAAGCCGCACCCGACTATAAGCCGCAGGGTTTTGATGTGTAATTAGCGTAGTATATAGGGGTTCCTGCTACCACGGAGGGGATTGTCGGGACAGAGATGACTGTTTGGGAACGCAAAGCGTCCCATTTATTAACAATAAATCTTTCAATCATTCAATCAAAATTTCACATCTTTGACATGGCGAACAGCATTCGTGCAGAGTACAAATAATACAACGGTGCAAAGTAATACAAAGTGCTCGCCTGTACGTTATCAAAATAACCAGCCTACCGGTATATGAAAAGTCAGTCTTTAATCATTGTGTCATCGTCTTCCTCCTGCGTACTAAAACCACCGAAATCCTCTTCGTCGGTGTCGGAGAAGAACAGGCCGTAAATAAGCCGCACCCTTGTATAAGCCGCAGGGACCAGAACGAGGGGAAAAAGTAGCGGCTTATAGTCCGGAAATTACGGTATATTGTACAACTACTTTTAACTGGTACACAAAAATGTTACATTCTATGCAAAATCCTTCATAATGATGCTCACTTTTTTTCCCATTTTAAGAGAAAATTGAGAAAAAACATTTTTGTATTAAGTCTCTTTTTTTCCCAATTGTGATTGATTGCTATATTTTCATTCTGTTTTTATCCGTTTAACTGTATTTTTAAATATTATTTGGGGGAATCATACCGAAAAGTGCATCAAACCAATTTACAGTTACTTTAAAATAGCATTTAAATATATACAATAAATAATAACAATAACAATGTATTATAGTTATTTATGGTAAATGGATTATACTTCTATAGCGCTTTTCTACCTTCAAGGTACCGTATTTTCCGCACTATAAGGCGCACCTAAAAACCTCCAATTTTCTCAAAAGCTGACAGTGCGCCTTATAATCTGGTGCGCCTTATATATGGACCAATATTGAGCCACAACAGGTCTCGCAACTACGGGATGCATAACGTAACCCGAGCCTCTACTCTAGCGTCTATTCTATGCGCCTTATAATGCGGTGCGCCTTATATATGAACAAAGTTTTAAAATAGGCCATTCATTGAAGGTGCGCCTTATAATCCGGTGCGGCTTATATATATGGACCAATATTGAGACACAACAGGTCTCGCAACTACGGAATGCATAACGTAACCCGAGCCACTACTCTAGCGTCTATTCTATGCGCCTTATAATGCGGTGCGCCTTATATATGAACAAAGTTTTAAAATAGGCCATTCATTGAAGGTGCGCCTTATAATCCGGTGCGCCTTATATATATGGACCAATATTGAGCCACAACAGGTTTCGCAACTACGGGATGCATATCGTAACCCCAGCCTCTACTGTAGCGTCTATTCTATGCGCCTTATAATGCGGTGCGCCTTATATATGAACAAAGTTTTAAAATAGGCCATTCATTGAAGGTGCGCCTTATAGTGCGGAAAATACATTACTCAAAGCGCTTTGACACTATTTCCACATTCACACACACATTCACACACTGAGCTGCCATGCAAGGCGCTAACCACGACCCATCAGGAGCAAGGGTGAAGTGTCTTGCTCAAGGACACAACGGACGTGACCAGGTTGGTAGAAGCTGGGG
Source organism: Entelurus aequoreus (assembly GCF_033978785.1). Taxonomy (NCBI): domain Eukaryota; kingdom Metazoa; phylum Chordata; class Actinopteri; order Syngnathiformes; family Syngnathidae; genus Entelurus; species Entelurus aequoreus. The sequence goes on from NC_084752.1 coordinate 5,392,208, forward strand.
ATCGAACCAGGAACCCTCAGGTTGCTGGCACGGCCACACTCCCAACCGCGCCACGCCATCCCCATTTAAAGTTATAAAAAGTCAAATTTTTATTCATAATGATCTTTATTATGATACAGTGGTACTGCAGAATACGATACACCAGTTTACGAGATTTACTCATATATGAGCAGTCTCTCGGCTAAGGGTTATACTTTAGGTTGCGAGGAGAATTCCGGATAGGAGCCTCCCCACTAGTTGGCATAGCGAATGCTCCAGTGATAAAGTTGAAAAGTTCAAAAGATTCAAACAAAACATCCAACCATACTCACTAGCAATAGCTTATAGTTAGAGATCAACACAACTTTGTTATCCGACCACTGGAAGGAAGAAAGTGAGTGTGAAGGACAATGAAATCATATAACACATGAGAGAGAGGAGAAGCTGCTGATGGTGTGTTTGATGCAGAACCAACTTGGATACCGTAGAAGTCGGCTCTCCAAGGTAACTGCTGTACAATATTATTACATTACTTCATAAAACCTCTGTATTTGGTTGTAGTACATTTCATTGTATAGTTTCTCACATGATATTTCTTATCGAAAAGTTCATTAAAAAAAACAAAAAACATGTTGGATGTAGGGCTGGGCGATATATCGAATACACTCGATATATCGCGGGTTTGTCTCTGTGCGATATAGAAAATGACTATAGGGTGATATTCGAGTATACGTTCTCACGCAGTTGCTTATAGCTGCGGGCATTACACTGCGGGCTTTTCTCACTCTTTCTTGTCTCTCCTTCGCACAGAGACATAAAACAAGCGCACCTTCTTACATACGTCACATTGTCGTGCGTGCAACGTCATACGCCCTCGCCGAGCAGACAGGTAGCGGCATGGGTAACGTTAGCTGTGATGCTAGCGGTGCGGGTGGTAATACGAGGGAGAGAGAGAAGGTGCGAATTGTGTAACAAATGAAGGAAGAATAATTAATTCCAAGAAAAACAGCACGGGGTCCATCGTCTGGCGGTGGTTTGCCTTCAAGCGGGAAGATGTTGAACAGACAATATGTCAAGTATGCGGCAAAAGCGTTGCTGCAAAAAGTAGCATTACTGCTAATTTGTAGCATCACTTGAAAAGACACCCGCTCGAGAATGAAGAGTGCTTGAAACTCCGCATGTCAACATCTCCGGCCGGTGCCACACAACAAAATGCTCTGACCGTGGCGTCTTCCATTTCCACATCAACACCGTATGAAAAAAATAGTCAACAACAGAAGGAGATAACGTCCGCAGGAACCTACCACATAGCAAAGTACATACACTATTTGATTTCCTATTATGCAGCTCATTTTTATTTGGCAGTTATTGAAATATCTCGTGTGACATCATGCACAAAAGTGCACTTTACTTGTTTTGAAATACTGTAGTGGCGTTCTGTACAAAAGTGCACTTTAATTTAGTGTTGTTTTGATATGTCATCTTAGTGACATCATGCACAAAAGTGCACTCATAGCTTGTTTTAAAATGTCTCTGACAATCTTGCACTTTCTGTCTTGGAAATGACGTGAATGTTTGTGCCACTGCTTAATAACTGTTTAATAAATACACTTTTGCTAAATTGACTTAGTTGTGATTTCCCTCTCTGCATGAAAGTTTAAAATGAGCATATATTAATGGAGTATGAAGAAGAATGTTTTAATGTAGACACATAGAATCATCATACTGCTGTGATTATATGCATCAAGTATTCATTCAAGGCGAAGGCAAAATATCGTGATATATATATATATATACACAGCCAACAAAATGCCCAAGCAACAATTTCCACATCAACACCGTATGAAAAAAATAGTCAACAACAGAAGGAGATAACGTCCGCAGGAACCTACCACATAGCGAAGGACATACATTATTTGATTTCCTATTATGCAGCTGATTTTTATTTGACTGTTATTGAAATATCTTGTGTGACATCATGCACAAAAGTGCACTTTATTTGTTTTAAACTATTGTAGTGGCGTTCTGTACAAAAAGTGCACTTTCATTTAATTTTGTTTTGATATGTCATCTTAGTGACATCATGCACAAAAGTGCACTCAAAGCTTGTTTAAAAATGTCTCTGACAATCTTGCACTTTCTGTCTTGAATGTTTGCGCCACTGCTTAATAAGTGTTTAATAAATACACTTTTGCTAAATTGACTTAATTGTGATTTCCCTCTCTGCATGAAAGTTTAAAATGAGCATATATTAATGCAGTATGAATAAGAATGTTTTAATGTAGACACATAGAATCATCATACTGCTGTGATTATATGCAGTGACATGGCCTAAAAATATCGAGATACCGTAATTTCCGGACTATAAGCCGCACCTGACTATAAGCCGCACCAGCTAAATTTAGGGGAAAATACAGATTGCTCCATATATAAGCCGCACCCGACTATAAGCCGCAGGGTTTTGATGTGTAATTAGCGTAGTATATAGGGGTTCCTGCTACCACGGAGGGGATTGTCGGGACAGAGATGACTGTTTGGGAACGCAAAGCGTCCCATTTATTAACTATAAATCTTTCAATCATTCAATCAAACTTTCACATCTTTGACATGGCGAACAGCATTCGTGCAGAGTACAAATAATACAACGGTGCAAAGTAATACAAAGTGCTCGCCTGTACGTTATCAAAATAACCAGCCTACCGGTATATGAAAAGTCAGTCTTTAATCATTGTGTCATCGTCTTCCTCCTGCGTACTAAAACCACCGAAATCCTCTTCGTCGGTGCCGGAGAAGAACAGGCCGTAAATAAGCCGCACCCTTGTATAAGCCGCAGGGACCAGAACGAGGGGGAAAAGTAGCGGCTTATAGTCCGGAAATTACGGTATTAATAAAAGGCCATATCGCCCAGCTCTAGTTAGATGTTAAATTTGTGTTTTTTTGGGGGAAGTACAGAAACGAGAGAAGGTAAAAAGCACCTCCTTTTACCCTCTTTCGTTTCTGTACTTAGAAAAAAACCTCATCCAAATCCAATGCATTTGAATGGGATTTTTTTTTTGTTTGGGATTTTTTCCAAGTACAGAAATGTGTTTCAATGAATTTCAATGGGCAACGCTGTTCACAATACCAGTGTTCGATAATCATAATAAAAAAGCTGGGTAAAAGTTAAATCATGATCAGGAATCTGACATTTGACACATGACATTTTATAAGAACATGACTGCTGCAAGATTTGATTAGTTGCAACTTGCGTGCAGCCATATCTGACACCATGCCTTGCAGCAACAGCAGCATAAACATACACCTTTGTTATCAGAGCCAATGCATTTTTGGGGGATTAAATATCATGAGTGATTAAGTAGCATGAATAACAACACTCCCCGTGCACAGTCGTGATGGTCTGTAATTATACTATATTATTCCACACATGTGAGCTAATCAATACTACAACATTTGCACTTAAAGCCCTGCAGAATGATTCCATGACTCAGCAAATCTGACCTAAATGTAGTAAACAAGTTTGCAGTATCTCCATAAAGCCCAGCTATCAGGTCACTAGGTCTGCTGCGAACAAAGAGCGCTCGAAGAAAGGAGTGGCGAAAGCGTCACACTTTGGCGTTCGCAGTGAGAAGATCCACCGCAGGGAGAAAAGGCAAGGGTGGTCAGGCACAAAAGCTCTTCTATAGTTGGTGTGGCAACTTGTATAAATCTGCCTTTGTTTGCGAGACATGACTGGGATTCTTGCCGGATGGCTATTTTTATATCCCTGGAGTGCCGGAGGGGAGTTAACAGGCGAGCAAAAGTGCAATGGCCTTCGGCTGCAGGCGCCCCCACGTCACTGCCCACCCTACCTCCGCCCACTGGGAGCGAGAGGGGACTTCCATGGAAGATGTGCACCCTTGAGGACCGACATCCTGGATAGTGTTCAGTATCTAAATAATGTAACCGGTTGTACAGTCAACATTTAGGATTTATTCTACTGAGAAAATAGCATTTAACAGTGCCATTTTACTATTTTATACAAATTAAATGAGTGCCAGAGGTATAATGTACCGTATTTTTCGGAGTATAAGTCGCTCCGTAGTATAAGTCGCACCGGCCGAAAATGCATAATAAAGAAGGAAAAAAACATGTATAAGTCGCATTTTTGGGGGTAATTTATTTGATAAAAGCCAACACCAAGAATAGACATTTGAAAGGCAATTTAAAATAAATAAAGAATAGTGAACAACAGGCTGAATAAGTGTACGTTATATGAGGCATAAATAACCAACTGAGAAGGTGCCTGGTATGTTAACGTAACATATTATGGTAAGAGTCATTCAAATAACTATAACATATAGAACATGCTATACGTTTACCAAACAATCTGTTACTCCTAATCGCTAAATCCCATGAAATCTTATACGTCTAGTCTCTTACGTGAATGAGATAAATAATATTATTTGATATTTTACGGTAATGTGTTAATAATTTCACACATAAGTCGCTCCTGAGTATAAGTCGCACCCCCGGCCAAACTATGAAAAAAGCTGCGACTTATAGTCCGAAATATACGGTATTGGAAGTACTGGAATTGTCCAAAATCGAGCCATGTTGCTGGAATTTAGACTGTTTAAAAGTGCTTTAAGTAAGGAAACACGCCATTATGTTTGTCTGTAACGGTAATGGTAATGAGCTGTCTTTGTCCACACGAGTGGGTCTCCAAAAATCAAGTACAAAAGCAGTGAAGTTGGCACGTTGTGTAAATGGTAAATAAAACAAGAATACAATGATTTGCAAATCCTTTTCAACTTATATTCGAATGAATAGTACCCCGCCTTCCGCCCGAATGCAACTGAGATAGGCTCCAGCACCCCCCGTGACCCTGAAAGGGACAAGCGGTAGAAAATGGATGGATGCATAGACTGCAAAGACAAGATACTTAACGTTCGAACTGGAAAACTTTGTTATTTTTTGCAAATATTAGCTCATATGGAATTTGATGCCTGCAAAGTGTTTCAAAAAAGCTGAAACAGGAGGCAAAAAAGACTGAGAAAGTTGAGAAATTCTTATCAAACACTTATTTGGAACTTCCGACAGGTGAACAGGCTAATTGGGAACAGGTGGGTGCCATGATTGGGTATAAAAGCAGCTTCCATGAAATGCTCAGTCATTCACAAACGAAGGATGGGGCGAGGGTCACCACTTTGTGAGCAAATTGTCCAACAGTTTAAGAACAACATTTCTCAACAAGTTATTGCAAGGAACTTAGGGATTTCACCATCTACTTCAAGAGGTAGTCACCTGAAATGGTTTGCACTTCACAGGTGTGCATGAAGATCATCGAGAGAATGCCAAGAGTGTGCAAAGGGTGGCTATTTTAAAGAAACTAGAATATAAAACATGTTTGCAGTTATTTCACCTTTTTTTTTTGGTTAAGTACATAACGCCACATGTGTTCATTCATAGTTTTGATGTGACAATCTACAATGTAAATAGTCATGAAAATAAAGAACACGCAATGAATGAGGAGATGTGTCCAAACTTTTGGCCTGTACTGTATAATAACCGTATTGGGTCGGACATGGGCATTACATTTTCTTTAAGTGGCATTAAAAATGGCTGTAAAAAGCAGTACCGTATTTTTCGGAGTATAAGTCGCTCCGGAGTATAAGTCGCACCGGCCGAAAATGCATAATAAAGAAGGAAAAAAACATATAAGTCGCACTGGAGTATAAGTCACATTTTTTGGAGAAATTTATTTGATAAAATCCAACACCAAGAATAGACATTTGAAAGGCAATTTAAAATGTCTAAAGAATAGTGAACAACAGGCTGAATAAGTGTACGTTATATGAGGCATAAATAACCAACTTGTATGTTAACGTAACATATTATGGTAAGAGTCATTCAAATAACTATAACGTATAGAACATGCTATACGTTTACCAAACAATCTGTCACTCCTACTCGCTAAATCCCATGAAATCTTATACGTCTAGTCTCTTACGTGAATGAGCTAAATAATATTATTTGATATTTTACGGTAATGTGTTAATAAATTCACACATAAGTCGCACCCCCGGCCAAACTAGGAAAAAAACTGCGACTTGTAGTCCGAAAAATACGGTAAATTAGATTTACTGATAATTGTAGAAACCGTGTTTTAACCAAATCTTGAAAGGAATTTTATCTGGTAAAACGCGTTGAATGAGAAGGTGTGTCCAAACTTTTGGCCTGTACTGGAGGAGCTGGCAGAGCGCCATGTTTTATTTGAAGAAGTGCAGCGAATCCCGTCGTTTACAGAGCAGTCCTCCACGAAGAGGGGTGGCCTCACCGTGCTTGGAATGGCTCAGAGGTGGTATCATGTCCATGAGATTTTTCCCCTGATGACCCCATGAAAAGCCAAAAAACTGCAAGCGCAGCTTCTCTCAAAAGTGGAACAAACAAGTGAGGGAAATTATCGATTTTTTTGACATTTGGTCCTTATGTAGGGACACCTAATAAAAACGTTTACATTATCCTTGTGTGACAGGTTGACGACAAGCCGAAAACTAAATTCAAATCATTTTGAATGATCATCGAGACTCTGTACTTAATTATATGATCATTTCCCCACCCAGTTTCTCCAGCTAGCTTTTATGGACTTCCTCCTTCCTCCTTCCTTTGCTTCCTGTACAAACTCAATTGCAATTCTCTTTTCCCCATCTGCACTCTCAATTGGAAAGCAGGGTCAGAGAGCTACCACTTACTCTACCCGAAGACAGCCGCGTTAGAGCCGTAACAGAAGATCTTACTCACTTTTTACACAGAAAGTGGTATGTTTCCATAACTGTGTGCACTTTTCACTCCGAGACATGGCAGTCCATGATGGTATAACTAAATATATGCAGATGCAAGCGCCAGGTTGACGATTAAAATCGCAGTTGGACAGCAACAATTGCTTTCGGCAGGACAGAGTTAAAGAACTAGGGCTATAAAAACGAAATCACGATTATCGGATCTTGTACCTCGATTGTGGTCATTACACAAGGATGTCACTCAACTACTATTCTAGGTTTTGGTCAACGTCATTCTTATTGTAGCCAAAGTTGGGATGTAACGATAAATGGTATACCGCTAGGGGTGTAACGGTACGTGTATTTGTATTGAACCGTTTCGGTACGGGGGTTTCTGTTCGGAGGTGTACCGAACGAGTTTCCACACTAACATATTAAGTAGCCGCCTCTGCTTCCTTCTGCCTCTGTCTCTGTCAGTCCTCTACACAGCACCCAGCATTGTCCCGCCCACACAACCATCTGATTGGTTACAAACAGAGCGATAACAGCCAATCAGCAGTGCGTATTCAGAGCGCATGTAGTCAGTGCTTAGCGTTTAGCAGGTAAGCATCAGGCAGCGGACTCTCCCCAAATGATAATAAACACCTCCCAGTCAACTACTAGTAACATCACTATGAGCCCGTTGACCTTCTAGAAATATAAAAGGCAGCTCAGCTCGCTCGCAGTCCTGGCTTGAGGTGAAGGCTAATTCGCTTTTAGCGTAACGTTAGCTCATTTTGCGGTGTGTGTGTGTGTGTGTGTGTGTGTGTGTGTGTGTGTGTGTGTGTGTGTGTGTGTGTGTGTGTGTGTGTGTGTGTGTGTGTTACGGACAGCAAAGCCCTGTCTGTCTGTTATTTCACTTTACCTTTTTCTGTGTTGATTGAGCTGTGTTGAAGCAGCAAAAAAGGACATTATGTTAAATGAAGAGTTTCTGTCTCTGATAGTTGATATAATAATGTAAGTGCATCATTAAGCCTACATGAACTCCATGGTGTTCAGGGATGAATAGTCTCTCCTATTGCTATTGTACCATTTTTTCAGCAATAGTTACATTAATCATTAGTAATGCAGCAGCCTAGTTTTGAATGGCAGGGTCCCTGCTATCACATGTTGATACAAATATAACATTTACATAATAAAAATCAACTACAGGCTTCCCAAATGCTGTAATAAATTAAGCATGATGAGTTGACTTGAAACTGTTTAATGTTGCACTTTTTATGTGTAGAAGAAAAGTTTTGTCATTGTATTTAATCTGAGCAACAACTTGAGGCAGTTTAATGTTGATTAACGTGGGCAGAATTATTATAGTGTTCCCAATGTTAAAAGGATAAAACCATTGTTTACAAATTTGGTAAATAAATAACCCAAAAATGTATATTTTGTTGTTTTCTTACTGTACCGAAAATGAACCGAACCGTGACCTCTAAACCGAGGTACGTACCGAACCGAAATTTTTGTGTACCGTTACACCCCTATATACCGCAGTACAGTATTTATTCAAAACAGTAATACTATCAAAAAACCGTGATTGATACCGTATTTCCTTGAATTGGCGCCGGGAATATAGTATTCGCCTGCCTAGAATTACAGCCGGGTCAAACTCGTTTCGCAAAATAATTAGCGCATGCTTGGCACTTCCGCCGGGTCAAATATGAGTCATTAAATGACTCCCGCCTCCAGGTGGTAGAGGGCGCTAGTGGTCCTTCTTGCGACTACCAGTACTGCAGGAGACAGGTACTGCAGAAGAAGACAACAAGCAGCAAGCATGCAGCAATTGTTTGCTTGCACTTTTAACATGGAGGATTACATATCTAAAATAAAACCGTTTTATAAACTGGACTTTCAATCGAAGCAGGAGGTAATAATTAAAGGAATATCTCCAGAGACTTTTAAAATTGAAGAAAGATGAGAAAGACTGCCTTTGATCAGAAGCAGCTGCACATGGACCCATCTACAAGTAAAGGTAAGATCATAATAACGTTTTTTTTATTAAATGTGTTTTTAATGATAAGGTATGCGCCGGAGTGAGAAGAGGTTTTAAAATAATTAGAGCATGCTTGCTCATTCCGCATGGTTTTGGTAACCGCAGGAGTGAGAAGAGGTTTTAAATTAATTAGCGCCCCTGCGGCTATTCAAGGAAATACGGTAACCGCACTTTGATAAGCTCATGGACTAACTGGCGCCAGCTCGCTAGCTTAAATGCTAACATGAAAACAAGAGACATTAACATCTTCCCATATTAAGAAACGACACACCCCAATCTAAACTTACCTAAACACATTACTGTTTGAAGGACTAAGATATTCAATGGTGCACATTGAAACTACAAGGTGTGCTCTCTCAGAACACAGTGATCGTTCTATACAGGGTTGTTTTTTACAGTGCGTTCAAGAACTGCTGAACACAATAGGGCGCCATAACGCCTGCCCGAAATAATAAATAATAATAGATTTTATTTGTTACGCACTTTTCGTTTAAATAAATCTTAAAGCGCTACAATACAAACCAATATTTAAAACAATTAAATCTTAGCTAGGGATGTCCGATAATATCGGCCGATAAATGCGTTAAAATGTAATATCGGAAATTATCGGTATCGTTTTTTTTATTATCTGTATCGGTTTTTTTTTTTTTTTTTTATTTTTTTATTTTTTATTAAATCAACATAAAAAACACAAGATACACTTACAATTAGTGCACCAACCCAAAAAAACTCCCTCCCCCCATTTCTTTGTTATCAATATTCTGGTTCCTACATTATATATCAATATATATCAATACAATCTGCAAGGGATACAGTCCGTAAGCACACATGATTGTGCGTGCTGCTGGTCCACTAATAGTACTAACCTTTAACAGTTAATTTTACTCATTTTCATTAATTACTAGTTTCTATGTAACTGTTTTTATATTGTTTTACTTTCTTTTTTATTCAAGAAAATGTTTTTAATTTAGTTATCTTATTTTATTATTATTTTTTAAAAGTACCTTATCTTCACCATACCTGGTTGTCCAAATTAGGCATAATAATGTGTTAATTCCACGACTGCATATATCAGTTGATATCGGTATCGGTTGATATCGGTATCGGTAATTAAAGAGTTGGACAATATCGGAATATCGGATATCGGCAAAAAGCCATTATCGGACATCCCTAATCTTAGCCAATAAAAAGATACAATACTAAGACTAAAACTATCAGTGAAGCATAACAAACACAAAACAAGCAACAGATGTTCTGTTTGTCTATTTATTTTAGTTACATACTCATACAAAGCGCTAAAATAATGCATTCTAACTAAACTAATTAAAAAAATCAAACATATGTTTCTTAAAAAAACTGTCAGTAAAATTAAAGTGCAAATGAAACTTCTCTCTGACTTAATGGCGCCAGACTTTTTGTTTGAGATTATCACTACTGCCACAAGTGGTGCAAAAGTGTATTACAACCGAGTACCGCTGAAGCCCGCTGAGTCCACGGCTGAGAAACACTGACGTATACAATAGCAACCACTGCTTTCAACACAACAGGGGGGAATTACTATCACATAAAAGCCCCACTAATACTACCTCCCAAGCCATTTCATTGCCAGGTCTGCACAGGAAAAAGACGCACAGGTTTGATCTCCTCCTAAAATCCAGCCGAAACAGTTCCCGAAGATGTCAAAAAATGCCAATAACGTAACCACTTTGGCAGAGTCACTGATGCATTTTCATCGTGTTTATTCATGGAGCACAATTAGTTTGTGAAGCAATTCAAAGTGCTTTACAGAAGCATACAATTTCAAAACGGCTAACAGCATAAATAAAAATAATGATGAATTAATTGAATTAAAACTAACCAGTGTTGATTAAGTATTCTGCTGTCATTTGCACAGCTAAATAGAAGTGTTTTAGCTTGGATTTGAACATTGCCAAAGTTGAGGCCTGTCTCACATCTTCTGGAAGACTGTTCCTGCTTTCAGCAGCATAAAACTGAAACGCAGCCTCACCGTGTTCAGTTCTGACTCTAGACACCTCTACAGACCACTCCCTGAGGTTCTCAGAGCCCGCGATGGTTCCTATAGCTCTAATATGTCAGATAAGTACTTTGGCGCTAAACCACAAATCGACTTGTACACGAGCAGAGCTGTTTTAAAATCTATTCTCTGAGGTTCTAGAAACCATTGCAGTGACTGGAGTACTGGACTAATATTTTTGCTGGTTTATTTTATTTCTACAAAGTAACATGGCCCCATAAATAAATAAGAAAAACAAGCTGACAACCGCAAATGGTCCCCATGCCGAACTTTGTACAACCCTGGTTTAATTACATATGCAAATTCTGAATGTTGGAATTTAGATTGGCAGATAGGTAAAGAGTCCTTTAAATTAACTTCCAACTTGAGGTTGTTTATTGATAATAAACAACTTCACTTGTTGTTTATTGATAATAAACAACCTCACTGGCGTTACTGTAAAACTAAGCATACAAAGGAAAGAGCATTAATATACACACAAAGTACATGTACATTTCGGAATCATGTTCAATTAACAATACAGCTTGGTATCAACTGAAAAATAGCAATGTAACCACACAGCATAAAGATTGAGACTCAAGCTGCTAGCTTAATGCTAACATACAATGGAAGATCCCATTGAAGGGCTAATAAAAGTTAGCATCACTGTTTGCAATTGTTTTAAACTTGTACGCATGGTTTAACAAATAATTTTTAACAGATCAAAATTGACAAAAAACAAATGTAATTCTACTTACAGGCATATAGTCTAAAACGTTGTGGAGACAAATATTGACTGCTAACTTTGCACTCCTTGGCCATGTGCTGACTAGCTACAAAAGCCTGTTGCTCAAACCTCAAACTCTAACTTCAAAACAAAATCATATTCCACATAACGTGGAATATGATTGCCAGGAGAGGGCAGCACACATCACCTGGAAGGTGATGCCAAGTCTTAAAAAAATCTAATTTATATGCGTAGCGGCCCAAATTTCTATGTTAAATTATTTCCCATACGTAAATAATTAAATGTATGGGAAACACTGGCGTAGGATTAAAAAAACCTCTGTTTCTGCAGATACAAAACTAGTACCACGACCAAAACTAGCTAATTAGTCCATTTTTTTTTATTTATTTTTTTTTTTTTTTAAATGCAAAGCACCTTAGGGAAGCAACCTACATTTCGTTGGACCTGTACCTGTACATGCACAATGACAATAACGATCATTCATTCATTCATTCATTTTAAGCACTAAAACTGGGATTTGTCTTCAACACAGTAAATATCGTCAGTTCTCATGGCAAAGGAAGCGTCTTAATCCCTCTTCTCTCTGAGAGAAAACAAGACCGAATCTTTGTTGAACTGGGAAAGAAAGAAAAGAAGAAAAAAAAAGTAAAAATCACATCCTTGCTTTGTGTGCGAGGGTCCCATCTTCCCACACACGGGTCAGAAACACAAGGGTGAGAATCCCGCTTCTTCCAGAAGCAACAAAACAAAAAATCTAAAACAATCTATTTTTATTTTAGTGAAAAAAAACAAAGCCAAGGCATGACACATGGTGTGCTCCAATATGCATGCTGTATTCAAAAAAGGGCTGGTAGCAGCAGCAGCAACAGCGGCCTCACTGAAGGCTACAAGGCCAAACAAGTTGGCTCCACACCAAAAACAGCACTTGCGCTATGCAGCCTGCCTGGCATGTCCTATGTAGGTTACATTGGTGCGTTCCAGCTTGCGGCCAGAAATAAACTGGCATCTGCTGCGTAACGTAAAGACGGCGGCTCGCATGTGTTTGTTTACGTGCAATAAAAAGGCCCAGTTATGTTAACACCAGCTAGGATTACCAATGCCAGAGGGGTAGACGCAACAACCTGGCTAGGTTTCACTTTCTGCACAAAAAGGCCGACTTGGCTCGTGCACGCTTGTCGATGCGTGCTTGTTGTCAATGTATGGATCCGTAAAGCCGCTAATCATCAAAACAAGCTTGCGGCAGATAACTTTATCTTACACACGATCCCTTTCCTCCACAAGCGATCTCTGTCAAGTTACCGTACGGGTGCGACTCTGCTTTCATGTGCAGCTGTGGTTATTCTCACACGCGACCACCTGACTTAAAAATGTATGACACAAGTCCAAAGGAGTTGGGGGGGGGGGAATGTATTTCCAAGCAACGCTCATGATTTTCTTCTGACCAGATAAAAGGCCTTCCAAGATTTGGTTAAAACAGGGTTTCTACAATTATTAGCAAATCTTATTTACAGCTTTTTACAGCCATTTTTAATGCCACTTAAAGAAAATGTAATACCCATGCCCGACCCAATACGGTTATTATACAGTAGAGGCCAAAAGTTTGGACACATCTCTTCATTCAATGCGTGTTCTTTATTTTCATGACTATTTATTTACATTGTAGATTGTCACTGAAGGCATCAAAACTATGAATGAACACATGTGGAGTTATGTAGCTAACTGAAAACATGTTTTTTATTTTAGTTTCTTCAAAATAGCCACCCTTTGCTCGGATTACTGCTTTGCACACTCTTGGCATTCTCTCCAAGAGGTAGTCACCTGAAATGGTTTTCACTTCACAGGTGTCATAGTTTTGATGCCTTCAGTGACAATCTACAATGTAAATAATTGCAAATAAAGAAAAGGCATTGAAATGAGAAGGCGTGTCCAAACTTTTGGCCTGTACTGTATATAGTCAAAAGCTAACAATTGTCTGTATACACACATAATTGTAAGCCTTTCGCAATGATAATCTTGAATAGTTGAGGTCGCAGTTTTTTTCATAGTTTGGCCGGGGGTGCGACTTATACTCAGGAGCGACTTATGTGTGAAATTATTAACACATTAGCGTAAAATATCAAATAATATTATTTAGCTCATTCACGTAAGAGACTAGACGTATAAGATTTCATGGGATTTAGCGATTAGGAGTGACAGATTGTTTGGTAAACGTATAGCATGTTCTTTATGTTATAGTTATTTGAATGACTCTTACCATAATATGTTACCTTAACATACCAGGCACCTTCTCAGTTGGTTATTTATGCCTCATATAACGTACACTTATTCAGCCTGTTGTTCACTATTCTTTATTCATTTTAAATTGCCTTTAAAATGTCTATTCTTGGTGTTGGCTTTTATCAAATACATTTCCCCAAAAAATGCGACTTATATATGTTTTTTTCCTTCTTTATTATGCATTTTCGGCCGGTGTGACTTATACTCCGGAGCGACTTATACTGCGGTACATTAAATGTAAACTGGCTATGGTAAATTGGCTCGCAAGACTGTTTCATCTGAGAATTTATTTTTATTCTTTTTTTTTTTTTTCCTGACTTTGCATATCCTCCGAAAGTGTCTTATAATAACAACAAACAAGAGGACACGTTTTTAATCAAGATACTTTTTTTTTTTTAATAGTCAAAAGGTTTTATGGAATAATAAATGAACATCATACTAAGAATGCAAATGATGCATGTGTTAGGAAATGGAAGATTCATTTAAACATTTGGAATTATATTGGAAAAAAGCAAATAAGCCATTTATATGCATACAAAATAAACTGAGTCAATAGAATATTTGGAATTAATTGTATTTTACAACATCTCAGTAGTTTAACATGGGTGCTGTATATAGCAAGTTATGTATAAAGTGTCAGGCAGCTGAAGGAAATAGTATTCATTTACTGTGGGAATGTCAGATAAGAGTTGTGGACAGTTGTGAGAATTGCCTTGTTTGACCATTCTAGGCCACCGTAGGTCACGTGAGGTGCCTCCATCACGAGGGTTGCTAACATGTGTGTTGAACTGAACAAGACTGAAATAAAGGAGTCCTGTATAAAACAAGTTCAGCTTCCTCATTGGTGTCACAGTTAAAGACTACACGCCTACAGTGACCAACGAATGGCAGAGCCATTTTATTTTGCCGTCCAGCGGATTTAACACTTACGGACCTTATACCAGACTGCAGTTTGAAAGCTAGAGTCAAAGAAAAGAAACACACAGACAGACGGAGCACTTAAGTTCATTGTCATACCTTGTTTGATTGATTGACATATTGACTATCGACCAGGTCCTACAATTGTATTACATTGCCTTATAATGCCTTTAGTCATCCCATTTAATGTTTTTTATTGCCAATCAAGGCCTTCACTTTCACACAATGTTTTCAATGACTTATAATGCTTTTTAATGCCATGTGGAAACACTGTAAAAAAGCAGTACTTAGCTGCAACATAAATAGCTAGTGTCAATGTAATAGCATAGCAGTATAGTTTTTCGATTGTGGTAAAACATTTGCGTTATCGTAGAGTTTCAAAATTTATTTTTTTCGAATCTTCCACATTTAGCTTTGAACCTTCTTTAGAAAAAGTCATGGGGGTATCTTTGCAACCAGCACCCGAATGAATGGGTGCCAAAAAATGTTTGCAAAAATGTTTCATACGAACAGCTACCGTGGAAACGCAACAGAAAGTGCATCCAATTGAACCGCACGGTACCATTTGGTGGAACCTTGGCTGTAATCTCCTGAAAACCAGCGTTTCAGGCAGTGGACGTGTGTTTTGGGTGAAAAGGCTGTTTTTCCTGAAATGTGTAAAACTAACAAAAGAAATTAATTAATTAATCGATTGAATTTATGAATTTGATTAGAAAAAAAGCTTCATTTATCTTCTGTTGCATTGATTAATCGGTTAATGAGTGTAACTAATAAAAAAATATTTTAAAAGGCAGTGAAAAAGACTGGCAGGGGAAAAAACATTCTTCATCAGGTTTTCGGTAGCCGAGTAAAACTGCACTACAGTGGAGTTAATATTGAAAAATCCCTCTTAACCAAAACAATGTCATGCACAAAGTCACAGAAAAACTACTTGTCTTTCTACATGAGTGGAGGATAAATATACACTGAAACTATCGTAATGTTAGATAAGTGCAAGTTAAACGTGTGATAAAAAATTATTAAAAAGGATATCTCAACTCACCTGGACCATTAGTCATTTAGGTGATTCAATATTTTTACGAGCAAGAAGCATAACAAATTAACTGAGGGTTAAGAAGTGATCGATTGTGTTGATTTCTTTAATCAATTTATCGAACCTTAAAGCAACTGATAAAATGCACCTGAACCAATAAAGCGTGCATTTTTACATGGATTAGTTTGTAAGACCTTTTAACCTTGATTTTTATGATACCGTATTTTTCGGACTATAAGTCGCAGTTTTTTTCATAGTTTGGCCGGGGGTGCGACTTATACTCAGGAGCGACTTATGTGTGAAATTATTAACACATTAGCGTAAAATATCAAATAATATTATTCAGCTCATTCCCGTAAGAGACTAGACGTATAAGATTTCATGGGATTTAGCGATTAGGAGTGACAGATTGTTTGGTAAACGTATAGCATGTTCTATATGTTATAGTTATTTGAATGACTCTTACCATAATATGTTACGTTAACATACCAGGCACCTTCTCAGTTGGTTATTTATGCCTCATATAACGTACACTTATTCAGCCTGTTGTTCACTATTCTTTATTAATTTTAAATTGCCTTTCAAATGTCTATTCTTGGTGTTGGGTTTTTATCAAATACATTTCCCCAAAAAATGCGACTTATACTCCAGTGCGACTTATATATGTTTTTTTCCTTCTTTGTTATGCATTTTCGGCCGGTGCGACTTATACTCCGAAAAATACGGTACTTAGGTATTCTTTCTGAGACGTACATACAGGAGCTTTGTGAGAATCCACACATTGAAGGAATCATAAAAGAATAACCACTGATTGAAAATGTTGTGTTAATTGTGTGGTAATAATTAGGCGTTCTCCTTTGACACAATTCTTAACAAAAAATATCCTTGATCGTGAAGGGTAAGCAATTGCGGACGGAGTACTCTTACATTCACCACTATATACATGAATACCTTGCAAAAAATTGGTCACAAAAATCAGAGATGCTTACCAAAGTCCAGGAGCAAATGCCGAACTACATCGTCAAGAAATAGCCCGGCTTCAAGTATGATCACTGTGCAGTTAATCTCATGGCTTCAACAGTCAACTGGAGCTTGTTCTTGAAGGGGGCGGAGGATAGTAGGCTTTCACCCATGCAATCATTCCATATCATTCATTAGATTGGCCACAGACTGAGAGGGGCGGGAGGCGAGCAGGAAGGGAAACGGAGAACTGTGGCAAGAGGAAGTTAAGGACAAATCAGTAAATGTGGTTACCTGTTGTTTATATTCAAAAGCTTAAGTCTGTTTCTTGTTCCATGATCTGCCACCTCAAACAGCAGCGACTTGCCTAAAAGCCCGTTCAAGAAGAGGTTAGAAATAAGGGTAAAGTATTAACTCCGAAAAAGGAAGGAGTTTAAACATTAACACGTATGACTGAGAGGGAGCGCGGCAGTTACATTCAAGTCACCCTGAAGCGCTAACGGTATTTAGCCTTTTCTACCACAAGGGAAACAACCAGCCTAGACCAAAACATGTTGTGAAAGAGCCACATTAAAAAAAATACACACAAGGCAAAAAAACATCCCCTTTGTGGAAGTTTCCACGTTGTTAGCGCTTTTTATCTTCCTGGTCATCTGGTTCCGACACGAAATTTCCTGTTTTGCCTCCTTTTGTCACTTTTTGCAGGATAGTGAGGGTGCTATATTTAGCAGAAACATATTAATAATGGCACAATTAATGCCTAATTACTTGTAACTCAGTTCAAAATTCAGAGGTGCTACATTTAAATAGGAAACATTTTTGTGAACTCTTATATCAAAAAATGTCATTAAAAAGGTCTTCTGTTTTATGGTCCGGTTGCTAAGGAGCCAACGTACCAACACAATGACCATGATAAACAACATAAAACATGCGTTGGTTACGGATCTGCAAGACAAGTATTAGTAACACCACAAGAGCTGATGACGGGCAACTGTTTTGCACCCCTGTCAGAGGATATTAAGGGCACTCACGTGGCAAGATAACCATGAGACTTGCCACGCGAGTCAAAGATAAGCAAGGCATCTGAACTGATGACCTGGTTTTTCAAATTTAGGTCGATTTTCATCCGAAAGTTGGGTTTCTGAGGTCATTCCTTCTCTATTTTGGGTACAATTGGACAACTGGACAAAAGTCTTTAAAACATCTTGAAACACACTCTTAATGATGGCAAAACTCTAAAATCTTTCAGTATTTTGATGGAAGTTTACAAGCTTACAGATTACAGACTGAAGACCACCTTCAGAGACCTGTCTTCTAATGTACATTTCTGGTCAACTCCAGGGTCTAACACATAACTTAAAAGTGCTGTTAAAGAATAACCGTCCAACTAGCAAGACAAAACACTGAATGACTTACTGGTTATCTCACCAAACATCCCAACTGGGTTTTGAAGCTTAGTCCAACAAGAGTGCTGTCTCTGCTGCGGCCGCCCAGCCCCACACTTGTCGAGTGCGGCCACTTTTCCTGCCGACCGCTCCGACTTCCCTCCCCGCAAGTCTGCAACACCCCGCTCCAATAACCCCTGGCTCACAGGAAGTAGACACAATGGACTGAAAATAAAACACCGCCTCCCCCCTGGCAAAAAACTGCCCACCCTAACCCAACCGCCCCCTATTGCTATGCACACTTCTGCACAACAGCACACCTACGAGAGAGGTGACCAAAAATATCAGGCACTACTCCCACGTGCCAAATACTAAATTCTCCTGCCTTCAAGCATAACTTTCTGAACCCCTCTAAAAAAAAAAAAAAAACGCATTGTATGCTGTTATTGTGTATAATTTCAGGTATTTCTACAACAATGGCAACAACAGAACTAAAATCTCTATTCCGTCTCTTGACTGAAAGGTCTTTTAGAAAGAAAAGAAAATCATGATATATGATTATATTTCATCCTGCAAATTTGCCGCATTGGACACCTAACCGTGGCTCTGACAAATATCCACGTACACCTTTTATGCAGAATCTATTGTAGCAACTGTGTACGCTTTCACACAACGACATGGTTAATAAGGAACCACAATTGGCTTTTTGTGACATCCATTTGCCTTTTTAAAGCATTACATGGATTCAATTCTTTAAGATGTCAATAAACTTCTCAATCAATCAATCAATTGTGATTGGATAACTATGGCGCACTCACACCAGGCTATTCGTAACCCACCAAATGTCCGAAACGCTTGGCCAGTGTGAGCACTCTTACCTGTGTTTAAGTACGCCACACTTCCCCTTTGTATTAGTTACACTAAAACAATCAACCGAAACAAAATAGAAATCAAAGCTTGTTTGTAATTAAATTAATCGTTGCAGCTCTACTTAAACACTCGAGTTACGAACAATCAGATGTACGAACAGATTCTTGCATTAGTTAACAGTTTGTTTGCAATATTTCCCCAAGTCCGAATTTTGAGTTGGGTCCCCTTCGGTGTCTGAACCCATGCCAGAAATCTACTCCGCCAAATCCAGGCCACACGATCCCTAGAGTGTCGGTTTGGTTTTCGGTTTCAATGTACAACGGTGCACAAGAATGTTGATAGAAAAATGATAATCGAAAAAGGCTAAAACAACCGCTTAAAGACAAATCAATATACAAGTAAGTAAATTAGTAAGTAAGTACATTTTATTTATATAGGGCTTTTCACAGATAACATCGCAAAGCGCTGTACAAAACATAGGCGAAGTAAAACAACAATTCAATTAAAACAACAGGGGCAAGATCATAAAAAGGATACATAGTGGATTAAAAATGATAGTTAAAAGCTGCATTAACTAGAAGGTTTACTAAAAGGGAAAGTTTTCAAAGGTTTCTTAAAAATTTCAACAGAGTCAAGATCACGAAGGGACTGGTGCAAATTGTTCCAGAGTCTGGGAGCTATAGCCTAGAATGCCAGGTCTCCACGGGTTTTAAAACAAGTTTTTGGGATCTTTAGAAGACCCTGGCCTGAAGCCCTGAAGAGTAGGGGCATAACAAGTCAGTCATGTACTGAGCGGCTCCACCATGCAACGCACAAAATGTCAGGACTAAACTCAATGCGGAATTTAACTGGAAGCCAAGGAAGACTGGATAAAATGGGGGTGATATGGGCTGTTCTGGGTGCACTGGTCAAAAGTCTGGCACTGGTCTGTACCGTATGAAGTCTCTCTAGTGTTGACTTGTTGAAAAGAGTAAAAAGAGAATTGCAATAGTCAATGCGAGACGAAATGAACGCGTGAATGATCATTTCCAGATCCAATTTTGACAACAAATTTCTAACTTTACAAATATTTCTGAGATGATAAAAACAGTTTTTGGCCACAAAAAGCTTTCCGGAACGCAAGTACTTCGTAAATGGTTGACTCTGTAGAAGTCAAATTAAAAAAAAGTCAAAACAATCCAAAAATCAAACTCCTGGCACACTCGCTTGCCGGCAATTAGGTTGGCGTGGTTAAAAAATACAATTAATTATTGCGATTGCTCGTCTTGTTAGTAAGCTGCAAGTCACTAGGGCTGGGCGATTAATCGAAAAATGAGATGTGTTAAAGAGGTTCATTTAGCCTACTAATGTGTATTTATAAATGGTTGATTTATATAGGCTAGTAAGGTATCTTACTAGCCT
Organism: Entelurus aequoreus; assembly: GCF_033978785.1. Taxonomy (NCBI): domain Eukaryota; kingdom Metazoa; phylum Chordata; class Actinopteri; order Syngnathiformes; family Syngnathidae; genus Entelurus; species Entelurus aequoreus. The sequence goes on from NC_084752.1 coordinate 5,412,577, forward strand.
ATATAAATAAACCATTTATAAAGAAAAATGAGATGTGTCGGTTATTTTGGAAAGTGGGATAATCTTACATTAACTGAAACCGACTTAGGGGGTTCAATGTGACACAGCAAGCAAATGAGGGGAAGCTTGAATGTCGGGTTGATTAAAGGAATCACGGCCACAGTACAACTGACTAAGTGCATGTACCCCCTGAGTTCAATAGATGTTTCTCCAAGCACATTAGTTGTGGTTGACACTTCAAAAAATGTATACCCTCCTCTAGGGCTGGGCGATATATTGATATACTCGATATATCGTCGGGTTTGACTCTGTGCGATATAGAAAATGACTATATCGTGATATTCGAGTATGCGTTCTCATGCAGTTTCTTTTAGCTGCGGGCATTACACTACACTCTTTGTTGTCTCTGCTTCTCACAGAGACTTAAAACATGCGCACCTTCTTACATACACTACCGTTCAAAAGTTTGGGGTCACCCAAACAATTTTGTGGAATAGCCTTCATTTCTAAGAACAAGAATAGACTGTCGAGTTTCAGGTGAAAGTTCTCTTTTTCTGGCCATTTTGAGCGTTTAATTGACCCCACAAATGTGATGCTCCAGAAACTCAATCTGCTCAAAGGAAGGTCCGTTTTGTAGCTTCTGTAACGAGCTAAACTGTTTTCAGATGTGTGAACATGATTGCACAAGGGTTTTCTAATCATCAATTAGCCTTCTGAGCCAATGAGCAAACACATTGTACCATTAGAACACTGGAGTGATAGTTGCTGGAAATGGGCCTCTATACACCTATGTAGATATTGCACCAAAAACCAGACATTTGCAGCTAGAATAGTCATTTACCACATTAGCAATGTATAGAGTGTATTTCTTTCAAGTTAAGACTAGTTTAATGTTATCTTCATTGAAAAGTACAGTGCTTTTCCTTCAAAAATAAGGACATTTCAATGTGACCCCAAACGTTTGAACGGTAGTGTACATCACATACTGTCGCGCGTGCAACGTCATACGCTCTCGCGGAGCAGACAGGTAGCAGCATGGGTAACGTTAGCCGTGATGCTAGCGAAGAGGTGCGAGTGGTAATACGAGAGAGAGAAGGTGCCAATCTGGTAACAAATGAAGGAAGAATTAATTCCCAAGAAAAACAGCACGGGGTCCATCGTCTGGCAGTGGTTTGGCTTCAAGCGCGAAGATGTTGAAGAAGTATGCGGCAAACGCGTTAGCAACTTAGCACCACTGCTAATTTGTAGCATCATTTGAAAAGTCACCCGCTAGAGAATGAAGAGTGCTTGAAACTCCGCATGTCAACATCTCCGGCCGGTGCCACACCAACAAAATGCTCTGACCCAATGGAGCGTGGCGTCTTCCATTTCCACACCAACACTGTATGAAACAAATAGTCAACAACTGAAGGAGATAACGTCCGCAGTAAACTACCACATAGCGAAGGACATACACTATTTGATTTCCTATTATGCAGCTCATTTTTATTTGACAGTTATTGAAATATCTTGTGTGACATCATGCACAAAAGTGCACTTTATTTGTTTTAAACTATTGTAGTGGCGTTCTGTACAAAAAGTGCACTTTAATTTAGTGTTGTTTTGATATGTCATCTTAGTGACATCATGCACAAAAGTGCACTCGTAGCTTGTTTTAAAATGTCTCTGACAATCTTGCACTTTCTGTTTTGAATGTTTGTGCCACTGCTTAATAACTGTTTAATAAATACACTTTTGGTAAATTTACTTAGTTGTGGTTTCCCTCTCTGCATGAAAGTTTAAAATGAGCATATATTAATGCAGTATGAACAAGAATGTTTTAATGTAGACACATAGAATCATCATACTGCTGTGATTATATGCATCAAGTGTTCATTCAAGGCTAAGGCAAAATATGGAGATATATATCGTGTATCGTGACACGGCCAAAAAATATCGAGATATTAATAAAAGGCCATATCGCCCAGCCCTACCCTCCTCAGAACCAGCTTCCTGTGTTTTGCATAATAGGGATATTTTTCCCAAAATGTGCAACTCCAAAAAATAGAGCAAAAACAAAAGCCAACTGCAGAAGACGCTGGTTCTCAAGACTAATGACTGTGCCCACTTTTTCCTACAGGTGACAAATTAACGTGCTTATTTAAATGCTTCATTGAAGAAAATGTCATGTCACCACGTGGCTACACAGTGCTTTTTTTGCATTGCATGGTCGAGAAAAACCAGTGACCATGTCCTTCCACGCTGTGATCCCAGCTCCAGAAGTCTAATCCAATCAGTCCAATGAAAAGGATTTCAAATCACATTTGGCAGTCAGTGAGAGGTTTGGCCTCGAACGTGATCTAATTAGCCGCTCTCTCTTTGCTGGCGTTATGGCCACTCGGAACTGGCTGGAGATGTGGCGCTTCGTGTCAAGATAAGCCTGGATGGACTCTGACATGCGCTAAAAAAAAAACAACTGCAACAAGAAAAGGTATCACTCCCCAAATATGAGCTGAAAGCAAAGAGGCTTGTGTCACAAGATTAAAATACACTGCATACTAGGGTTGGACGGTATACCGATACTAGTATAGTACTGCGATACTAATGAATCATATTTGGTACTATACTGCCTCTAAAAAGTACCGGTCCCCGACCCCCCTTTTTTTAACGAGCATGACGGCGCATAGTCGTCACGTCATGACATTGCTGGTTTTACGAGCGGATGAGCATGTTCGGCAGCGTACAATAACGGAGTACTTACAAGCAGACACAGTGTGTAGACAGAAAAGGGAGAACGAACGCATTTTGACTTAAAAAGTAACGATAAAGGTGAAGCTATAAAACTGAAACGCCCTCAGGAAGAGGTGCTTTAAGACATGGCTAGCTAGTTAGCGGCTAACGTCCATCCGCCATCTGCAGTGTTGTAGCTACTTCTAAATCACTAATCCTTGTCTCCATGGCGACAATTAAAGTACGTTTCTTACAAGTATCATTATCACTGCAGGACGAGGAATAGCTAAACATGCTTCACTACACACCATAGGAGGATACAATAGCTCACCGGCGTCACAATGTGAACAAACGCCATGGGTGGATCTACACCTGACATCCACTGTAATGATACCAAGTACAGGAGCATATCTAGTCGATACTACATCGGTATTTTTTAGCATCACAAAATCTTTTTTCAGTTTTTTTAAATGTATATGATGTTCATAAATTCAGGAAATACATCCCTGCACTGCAAAAAGTCAGTGTTCAAAAACAATAAAAAAAAATTTAAAAAATGAGGGGTATTTTATTTGAGCTAAGCAAAATGATCTGTGGGCTCTGTACCGAGGATGTCGTTGTGGCTTGTACAGCCCTTTGAGACACTTGTTATTTAGGGCTATATAAATAAACATTGATTGATTGATTGATTGAATAGAACAATAAATTTCGGCTTGTCAAGACTTTCCAAAACAAGTCAAATTAGCTAACCTCACTGAACCCAAAAATACCTTAAAATAAGTATATTCTCACTAATAACAAGTGCACTTTTCTTGATAGAAAAAAAAAAAAAACCTTTTTGCTCAATATGTTGAAAAATATTCTTAAATTAACTAAATGCTAGTGCCATTATCTTGACATATTGATATGCGCTCGGCATCATGATTTTTTTTTCATGCTTGAAGTAAGAAATTATTACTTTAAAAAAGTAGTTTATACTTGTGAGTGTTAATGACACAGCTTTGCAACAGTTGATATTCTAGTTTCAAGCATGTTTTACTCAATATAGCTCATCCAATCTCAGCAACAAGCTGTAATATCTTACTGAGATCATTTAGGACCAAAACCCTTAAAACAAGTAAAACACTAACATAAAATCTGCTTAGTGAGAAGAATTATTTTATCAGACAGAAAATAAGCAAATATCACCCTTATTTGAGATATTTAATCTTACTTAGATTTCAGTTTTTGCAGTGTGGACACATGAGGACTTTGAATATGACCAATGTATGATCCTGTAACTACTTGGTATCGGATCGATACCTAAATTTAAGGTATCATCCAAAACTAATGTAAAGCATCCAAACAACAGAAGAATAAGTGATTATTACATTTTAACAGAAGTGTAGATAAAACATGTTAAAAGAGAAAGTAAGCAGATAAACAGTAAATGAACAAGTGGATTAATAATCAATTTTCTACCACTAGTCCTTCATAATTTTGACAAAATAGAATGGAAAATGACAATATCTTGTTGCATACATCAGCAGCTAAAGTAGGAGCCTTTGTTTGCTTACTTACTACTAAAAGAAAAGTTGTGTGGTATGTTCACTATTTTATTTGAGGACAAAATTGCTATAAGAAACATATGTTTAATCTACCGTAAGATTTTTTGTTAAAATAAAGACAATAATGCCATTTTTTGTGGTCCCCTTTATTTAGATAAGTATCGAAATACATTTTGGCACCAGTACCAAAATATTGTTATTGGGACAACCCTACTGCGTACTGCAATATATCAGACATTGTCAATAGAAGGGGTTGTGTTAACCGTGCTTCCTAGTGTCCTGTTCGACGAGTGAAGGTGCTGAACATGCACAGGCTCGTTTCTCAGTTAAACGTGTCGGACACACCTCCACTATTATAATTTTTTTCCCCAGCCAGTCCCCTGAAACTGCTCCACACCTCCTGCCGCTCTCTGTTGTGACATTCTGATGATACCGCTTCACTTTCAGTTGAAAGGGAATGTGTGTGAACGCATGCCTCCTAGCTTGTACGCTGGTGTTCATGTGGTTCTCAGATTATTGTGTGGAATCCCTCGCAGGCTAATACGACAAGCACTCAAAAGTATGCAACAATGCCATTATGCAAATAATAAAGAGTTTTCCTATGTGTGTGTGTGTGTGCTTACAGTATGTGCTATAAGTGGCTGACAATACTGACAGTGACAGATAATGATTCAAATAAATTTATCTTAAAGGACATTTTAATTATCAAGAGACTACCGGGGCTCAAAACTGACAGCCAGGTTTAGGTTCTCATATATATATTTAGTTGTTTTTTTTAATTACAGAAAAACTAGCAACAGATTGGACAAATTCATAAATAAAAGTGGAACACTCACAGAGAATCATTACGGAAACCGAGCCAACATTTCATCATTATTGGCATTAATCAAAATAACAGAAGCGATTAGCAATGCGGTAGATGGTAAACAGTGTGCTGCTGCCGTGTTCAAAAGCATTTGACACAATTTATCATAATATCTTAATGAACAAATTAGTACGGTATGGCATCAGAGGGTTGGTCTAGAGCTGGGTAAGAAGGAGGGCTGTCCCAGTATCAATATTAAGGTACCAATACCAATAGAGATGGGAATTGATAAGATTTTTCCGGTTCCAGTTCCACTTTCGATTCGGCTTAAAGATTTGGTTCCTTAACGGTTCTCTTATCGATTCTTATTTGGGGGAAAAAGAGAGAGAGAAGAGGGTGGATTAGCATCAATTTTGTTTAGTTTGTATTAAGGATGTAAAAGTTTGTGTATTCGTATTGAACCGTTTCGGTACGGGGGATTCGGTTCGGTTCGGAGGTGTACCGAACGAGTTTCCACACGGACATATTAAAGGCCTACTGAAACCCACTACTACCGACCACGCAGTCTGATAGTTTATATATCAATGATGAAATCTTAACATTATAACACATGCCAATACGGCCGGGTTAACTTATAAAGTGACATTTTAAATTTGCCGCTAAACTTCCGGTTCGAAACGCCTCTGAGGATGACGTATGCGCGTGACGTAGCCCGACGAACACGGGTATGCCTTCCACATTGAAGCCGGTACGAAAAAGCTCTGTTTTCATTTCATAATTCCACAGTATTCTGGACATCTGTGTTCGTGAATCTGTTTCAATCATGTTCATTGCATTATGGAGAAGGAAGCCAAGCAAGCAAAGAAGAAAGTTGTCGGTGCGAAATGGACGTATTTTTCGAACGTAGTCAGCCACAACAGTACACAGCCGGCGCTTCTTTGTTTACATTCCCGAAAGATGCAGTCAAGATGGAAGAACTCGGATAACAGAGACTCTAACCAGGAGGACTTTTGATTTGGATACACAGACGCCTGTAGAGAACTGGGACAACACAGACTCTTACCAGGATTACTTTGATTTGGATGACAAAGACGCAGACGTGCTACTGTGAGTATGCAGCTTTGGCTTTTTTTTGCGTATGTACGTAACTTTTTTAAAATATATAAGCTTTATGAACCTTGGGTTAGGTGAACGGTCTTTTGGGCTGAGTGATTGTGTGTGTTGATCATGTGTTTGAATTGTATTGGCGTGTTCTATGGAGCTAGGAGCTAGCAGAGGAGCTAGGAGCTAGCATAACACGTACCGTACCGTAAGTGCGCGTCACGTACGTAACTTTTTAAAAATATATAAGCTTTATGAACCTTGGGTTAGGTGAACGGTCTTTTGGGCTGAGTGATTGTGTGTGTTGATCGGGTGTTTGAATTGTATTGGCGTGTTCTATGGAGCTAGGAGCTAGCAGAGGAGCTAGGAGCTAGCATAACAAACACGCAGGTGTTATTATGCAGGATTAATTTGTGGCATATTAAATATAAGCCTGGTTGTGTTGTGGCTAATAGAGTATATATATGTCTTGTGTTTATTTACTGTTGTAGTCATTCCCAGCTGAATATCAGGTACCGTGAGTATGCAGCCTTGGCTGCTAAACATTCGATAACTTGACCGTATGTGCGCGTCACGTACGTAACTTTTTAAAAATATATAAGCTTTATGAACCTTGGGTTAGGTAAACGGTCTTTTGGGCTGAGTGATTGTGTGTGTTGATCAGGTGTTTGAATTGTATTGGCGTGTTCTATGGAGCTAGGAGCTAGCAGAGGAGCTAGGAGCTAGCATAACAAACACGCAGGTGTTTTTATGCAGGATTAATTTGTGGCATATTAAATATAAGCCTGGTTGTGTTGTGGCTAATAGAGTATATATATGTCTTGTGTTTATTTACTGTTGTAGTCATTCCCAGCTGAATATCAGGTCCCACCCGGCTCTCACAGCATCTTCCCTATCTGAATAGCTTCAACTCCCCACTAGTCCTTCACTTGCACTTTACTCATCCACAAATCTTTCATCCTCGCTCAAATTAATGGGGAAATTGTCGCTTTCTCGGTCCGAATCTCTCTCACTTCATGCGGCCATCATTGTAAACAATAGGGAACTTTGCGTATATGTTCAACTGACTACGTCACGCTACTTCCGGTAGGTGCAAGCCTTTTTTTTATCAGATACCAAAAGTTGCAATCTTTATCGTCGTTGTTCTATACTAAATCCTTTCAGCAAAAATATGGCAATATCGCGAAATGATCAAGTATGACACATAGAATAGATCTGCTATCCCCGTTTAAATAAAAAAAATTCATTTCAGTAGGCCTTTAAGTAGCGTACCGCACGTTGTGTAAACAATGCACACTGAGGCACAACACACGGCATGCTAGCAGCGACCGGGCTACTACAAAATGCAAAAAGCCAGAGCTGGAAGACCCTCCTGCCTCGTTAAGATCTCCCGTTTGGGAACATTTGGGTTTCGCGGTGCGATACAACAATGGATAACATCGCTTCAACGAAGAAAAAGACGAACAAACACAGCTCCCACCGCATTCAAGCAGCCTCTCCTCGGCGGGTCAGGCAGGGCTAAAGCAATAACAAATGTTTTTATAGCAGCAGATTTAAGACCATATTGCATTAAAAACTAGATTTTGACCCACTTCTATGGTGGAAGAACAATGAGCCCATATATCCTCTTACTGCCAAGTTAGCCAGACACTACCTTGCCATACCTGCTACCTCCGTGCCCAGCGAAAGGGTATTTTCCACAGCTGGAGACATTTTAACTGCAAGCAGGTCTGCTCTTTCTGCAGACAATGTGGATAAACTGATTTTTCAGGCAAAAAACATGATAATTGAGTGAAAGTCACCAGGGTTAAAGGCTGGGGGGAAAAGAAAAGTTAATCTGAGGCTGAGTTGACTTGAAACTGTTTAATGTTGCACTTTTTCTATGTAGAAGAAAAGTTTTGTAATTTTATTTAATCTGAGCAACAACTTGAAGCAGTTTAATGTTGCGCTTTATATGTAGAAAGGTTTTGTTAAGAAACCAATTCTGAACCTTATCTTATTTAGTTTTTATTTTATATATGTTGACTGCAATAACCCTGGCAATCGACCCTGTGTGTATATGTATGTTATTGTTATGTTAAAAGGATTAAGCGATTGTTTACAAATTTTGGTAAATAAATAAGCAGAAAATGTATATTTTGTTTTTTTCTTACTGTACCGAAAATGAACCGAACCGTGACCTCTAAACCGAGGTACGTACCGAACCAAAATGTTTTAGTTTGTAGGTAACATGACCTTACAAAGCCTACAGTGAGGTCTCAGAAGAAAATAAATGTTTTGGTAAATAAATATAACAAATTAATATTCTTCTTAATCATATGTATATTACAAAAGAATGTAACATTTAGTAACATGTAATATTAACTTATTACATGCAAAGTGAGATATGTCAAGCCTTTATTAGTTATAACTTTGATAATTATGGCCTACAGTTTGATTTGAAAATCTCAGAAAATGTAAGGTTTCAAAAACTGTAAGCCATGATCATCAAAATTATAACAAATAAAGTCTTGGCATATCTCACTTTGCATGTAATACGTTAATATCACAGATTAGTTTCACATTTGAAGTTTATTGCTGACAGGAATGGACTTTTACACCATATTCTAATGTTATGAGTTTCACCTGTATAAGATAACAGTGTTTCCCATAAACTGCCAAGATACCTGTGGCGGTGGGGGCGTGGCTATGGGCGTGGTCACCATGCCATCATCGAGTAATTTGCGTAATTTACTACAATGATATGATTTTCTCTAAAAAGGCTCAAAAAATGTATACTTACTAATTAATAATCACAGTTTTGTTTAAAACATCCATCCATCCATCCATTCATTTTACAATATAATTACAACACTTTATGTACATATTTATATACAGATTTGAACAATAAGTTATTCACTGAAATATATTTATTAATTGTGGTTCTTACAAAAAATATATCTTATAAAATATAAAAGCTAAAATGTCTCTAAAAGCTCTGCCCCTTTAATTAGTGCATACTAAATAATTTAACTTTAGCCTACTACTACAACCATATTATTTACCAGCAACATAAAGTGAAACAGAGGCAGAGGTGTCCTGCCACAGTCAGTAACAAATAAACAGAAAACAGTAGTGGTCAAATACAAATAAGGCAACAAGAGAAGTATCCTACACTTCTCTTTTGTAAAGTAAATCTGAACAGCCTATATGGGCATCTACATCAACTATATGATTTGCCTGAGAAGCTGGACAGGACAAAAAAAATAAAAAATTGTGGCGGACGTAATTCTTTCGTGGCGGGCCGCCACAAATAAATGAATGTGTGGGAAACACTGTATAATGACAGAGAAAATCTGGTTGCAGGAAAACATGCAACTTTTCTCTAGCTACAACTGAACATTCACCTACCAAAAATGCAAACTTTTGATCACAAACTAAGTCGATGCTCGGTGACATTTGTTTAGCGGCAGACGTGAACTGAGGAGAGTACTGCCAGTCAGAATCGGTTACTCGTCATGCTCATCTAAATGAGAAGGTATTCATTTCAACGTATTAGTTAGAACCTGTTGTATTCAGATGACATGCTGCAGCGAGCGTTACACAAAACGATTAAAAAAACACAGGAAAAACATCCATAATGATGACATCCCCAGGGTCATTTTTTGGGCCACTTCCTTCGTATCTATACAAGCAGTGTCAGCAGTTTTTGTCCTTTTTTTTTTGCCGGATGCAAATAAGTTGCAGACATCCGAATTCCTCAAAAGAAGTCATTTTGGATGAAATCAAATTATTTAACCCAATTGACGATCTGCATCCAAAGACACTAGATCCTATTTTTGGGTGCAATGTGAGCAGTGGGAATATCCTGGCCACTGAAGGCACAAAGGCTGTCAGCACATTTTCTACGACTGGAGTATAACCCTGGCCGCCACCTTCTTCATGCAAGTTTCAATTTATTGCTCCTGCTGTGTGGTAAAAAAAAAAATGCACTCATGCTGCGGCTTGTGGCTGAACAGGGTAAAATAAAATCAGGCCACCAATCAATCAATCAACAATAGCTTTTAGGAAAAACAACATGAGCCATTAGGAGAACTGTGCCCTAGAAGCACACTGGCCCAGGGAACCGTCAAAAAGGCCTCAAACACAAACCTTCGATAGAATCTTCATCACGTGCCACGTAAGCAAGTCTCGTGACAACTTAGTTCAGTAAGCATCGCATGACTGACACAGTGGAGTGTGTAGCTAAGGCTAGCTACTAGCACTAGCCGCATTTTGGCAAACTACTATAAGCGTTTTCACTTCTTTGATTTTGTTAAAATAATCATTAACCCTACTACGGGTTTTTATGCTGGTGACTGTTTCACCCTGGAATGGCGTAAATGAATTGAACATATAGCCAAATTACCACAGTATGAGTTAGGAACAACAACAATCACAAGAACCAAAGATCTACTACGCTCTTTGAAAAATACTTCCATGGTTTAAAAAACTGTTTTTACCATGGAAAAGTGTAAAAAAAAAAAACATCTATTAGGAATGTAACAGTCTAGGTTTTATTCATCTGACGTCATGTCCGGCTCATTAACTATCATCAGGACTCCTCTTCCTCCTATGCAGGAGATCGCAAAAAGCCGCTGCCTGACCAGGGCTCAGAAAATCTGCAGAGACTCCACCCACCCCCACCAAGGACTGTTTTCACTGCTGGACTCTAGAAAGAGGTTCCGCAGTCTCCGTAGCAGAACCTCCAGGTTCTGTAAAAGCTTCTTCTCTCAGGCCGTAAGACTCTTGAACGCATCATAAAAATCCCCTCAGTTTCCCCCCAAAAATGGATTAACTCGCTGGACTATAAAGACAATATAACATACATCCATAAACGTGGATGCATATGCAAAAGTGCAATATATTTACAGTGTTTCCCATAAACTGCAAAGATACCTGTGGCGGTGGGGGCGTGGTCACCATGACATCATCGAGTAATTTGCATAATTTACTACAATATGATTTTCTCTAAAAAGGCTCAAAAAAATTATACTTACTAATTAATAATAACAGTTTTGTTTTAAACATCCATCCATCCATCCATCCATTTTACAATATAATTACAACACTTTATGTACATATTTATATACAGATTTGAACAATAAGTTATTCACTGAAATATATTTATTAATTGTGGTTCTTAAAAAAATATATCTTATAAAATATAAAAGCTAAAATGTCTCTTAAAGCTCTGCCCCTTTAATTAGTGCATACTAAATAATTTAACTTTAGCCTACTACTACAACCATATTATTTACCAGCAACATAAAGTGAAACAGAGGCAGAGGTGTCCTGCCACAGTCAGTAACAAATAAACAGAAAACAGTCGTGGTAAAATACAAATAAGGCAACAAGAGAAGTATCCTACACTTCTCTTTTGTAAAGTACATCTGAACAGCCTACATGGGCATCTACATCACCTATATGATTTACCTGAGAAGCTGGACAGGACAAAAAAATAAAAAAATAAAAAATAAAATAAAAAAATAAAAATAAAAAATATATTTGTGGCGGACGTGATTCTTTCGTGGCGTGCCGCCACAAATAAATGAATGTGTGGGAAACACTGATTTATCTGTACAGTAATTTATTTATTTATATCTGCACCTTATTGTTCTTTTATCCTGCACTACCATGAGCTAATGCAACGAAATGTTGTTGTTATCTGTGCTGCAAAGTTCAAATTTGAATGACAATAAAAGGAAGTCTAAGTCTAAGTTAACTATGTTAGGATTGAAGTGGTGGGCTAGCCAATGTCTGTTCTCAGTGGGTACTAGGCGTCATTTTCTCGAAGAAATATGCCCTATGCTTGCGTTGTTTCAGGCTGTTGGAAGCTTTCATATCGCAACCCCGTTGGGGGAGTTTCTTCAGAGTTCCTGGAGTTATTCAAAAATGGCGAAAAAGTGCAAGATTTTACGAAAAACGAGGGGAAAATGACATGTACTCCAGTCCAAAAGAGCAGAGTCGAAGACCAGTTTCAACGCATTTACAGTAAATGCGGTGTGCCCAAACTTTTGGCCTGTATATACATATGTATATACAGTATATATATTTTTATATGATAAATAGAGGGGTCCTTAACTTTTAGGAACTATCTTATGACTTTATTACTTGCTGTTTTCATAAAGACACCTCCTACACTAGGATTGCCAAAAGCATCCATTTACAGACTATAGTTCCTTTGTCTAACCAATGGGAATCACTGCTGAAAATCATTCCCAGACTGTATGTGCTTAATTACCCTTGCTCGCTTACACAGCGGCCCATTCAATCTGTATATACTCTTGAGGACAGCCAGTGTGAGAGGCAGATGGCAGCCCACTTTCAGCCAAGATAAAGATGGGACCATCACCCCGCAGCATTGTGCTTCTCTTTGTTGTGTCTTTCCGCTGCTCCTTTCTCCCAGGCAGCACCTTGCTCGTCCACAACCTTGGCACTTACGTTCACTTATGTTTTCTCGCCAATCAAAAGTGCAGCAGTCACAAGCATTTGTCAAAGGTGCATAGTTAGAATTCAACACATTCCTTTGACATGGCGCACACGCTTTAAATTGCAAGATCACGCTTTGGACTTGACCACTGACGGAATGGTGGACTCAAAACAAAACAGGACAGATTTTGCTGCAAAAACAAAGACAGTCTGGAATTACACTACTTTGAACCACTAAATTCGAATTAAACTGTTATTTTTCTAGTCACAATTTTGGTGACTTTTCACTTTACTTGACAATATACTGTATTCAAAGACTAGCAACTCGACTTGGACTTCAGTGTTTCCCATAAACTGCCAAGATACCTGTGGCGGTGGGGGCGTGGCTATGGGCGTGGTCACCATGACATCGAGTAATTTGCATACTTTACTACAATGATATGTTTTTCTCTAAAAAGGCTCAAAAAATGTATACTTACTAATTAATAATAATAGTTTTGTTTTAAACGTCCATCCATCCATCCATTTTACAATATAATTACAACACTTTATGTACATATTTATATACAGATTTAAACAATAAGTTATTCACTGAAATATATTTATTAATTGTGGTTCTTACAAAAAATATATCTTATAAAATATAAAAGCTAAAATGTCTCTTAAAGCTCTGCCCCTTTAATTAGTGCATACTAAATAATTTAACTTTAGCCTACTACTACAACCATATTATTTACCAGCAACATAAAGTGAAACAGAGGCAGAGGTGTCCTGCCACAGTCAGTAACAAATAAACAGAAAACAGTAGTGGTCAAATACAAATAAGGCAACAAGAGAAGTATCCTACACTTCTCTTTTGTAATGTAAATCTGAACAGCCTATATGGGCATCTACATCAACTTTATGATTTGCCTGAGAAGCTGGACAGGACAAAAAATAAAAAATAAAAAAGTTTTTTTTTTTTTTTTTTAATTTGTGGCGGACGTAATTCTTTCGTGGCGGGCCGCCACAAATAAATGAATGTGTGGGAAACACTGGACTTTGACATCACTGACTACGTTTCCATGCACTAAATTAGTCTGATTTTGCAAACAATTTGGTTCAAATTAAGCATGATTTAACTTGAGTGTAGGGGTGTAACGGTATGTGTATTTGTATCGAACCGTTTCGGTACGGGGGTTTCGCTTCGGTTCGTAGGTGTACCGAACAAGTTTCCACACGGACATATTAAGTAGCGTACCGCACGTTGTGTAAACAATGCACACCGAGGCACAACACACGGCATGCTAGCAACGACCGGGCTAGGACAACATGTAAAAGCCAGAGCTGGAAGACCCTCCTGCCTCGCTAAGATCTCCCGTTTGGGAACACTTTGGCTGCGCGATACAACAATGGAGGACGGAGGTTTGCCGACATTGTTCACCAGCTGCTTCTGACAACACGTCAAACATGCTAACCCATTTGAAGCGTCACCACCGCATTCAAGCAGCCTCTCCTCAGCGAGTCAGGCAGGGCTAATGCAATAACAAATGTTTTTATAGCAGCAGATTTAAGTCCATATTCCGTTAAAAACTAGATTTTGATCCACTTCTATGGTGGAAAAACAATAAGCCCATATATCCTTTTACTGCCAAGTTAGCCAGGCTGGGGGGGGGGGGGAGTTAATCTGAGGCTGAGTTGACTTGAAACTGTTTAATGTTGCACTTTTTATATGTAGAAGAAAAGTTTTGTCATTTTATTTAATCTGAGCAACAATTTAAGGCAGTTTAATGTTGATTAACGTGGACCCCGACTTAAACAAGTTGAAAAACTTATTGGGGTGCTACCATTTAGTGGTCAATTGTACGGAATATGTACTGTACTGTGCAATCTACTAATAAAAGTCTCAATCAATCAATAAAAAAAAGCCCTTTATATGTAGAAAGGTTTTGTTAAGAAACCATTCTGAGCCTTATCTTATTTAGTTCTTATTTCATATATGTTGACCACATTAACCCTGGCAATGGACCCTGTGTGTATATGTATGTCATGCCATTGTTTACAAATTTGGTAAATAAATAACCAAAGAATTTATATTTTGTTGTTTTCTTACTGTACCGAAAATGAACCGAACCGTGACCTCTAAACCGAGGTACGTACCGAACCGAGAAAAAATACTTTTAGTTGTGATTTTATTCAAGTGCAAACTTTTGCTAACAGAGTATATTTTATTTTTTATTATTTGTTTGTTTAATTTAACTTGGATATTCAAATGTTATATTCCAATTATAATGTTAAAATACACGAAAAATACAAGTGTGTTGCATTTGATATACTCGCATAGTCCGTATTTTTCGGACTATAAGTCGCAGTTTTTTTTCATAGTTTGGCCGGGGGTGCGACTTATACTCAGGAGCAACTTATGTGTGAAATTATTAACACATTACCGTAAAATATCAAATAATATTATTTAGCTCATTCCTGTAAGAGACTAGACGTATAAGATTTCATGGGATTTAGCGATTAGGAGTGACAGATTGTTTGGTAAACGTATAGCATGTTCTATATGTTATAGTTATTTGAATGACTCTTACCATAATATGTTACGTTAACATACCAGGCACCTTCTCAGTTGGTTATTTATGCGTCATATAACGTACACTTATTCAGCCTGTTGTTCACTATTCTTTATTTATTTTAAATTGCCTTTCAAATGTCTATTCTTGGTGTTGGCTTTTATCAAATAAATTTCCCCAAAAAATGCAACTTACACTCCAGTGCGACTTATATGTTTTTTCCCTTCTTTATTATGCATTTTCGGCCGGTGCGACTTATACTCCGGAGAAACTTATACTCCGAAAATACGGTATGTATTATCATTTCATCAGTTGTTAATTTGATCTAAAAAAATGTTGACAATAATATCTTTTAACGTCAAACGAGCAAAATTCGTTATCGGCCCAGCCCTAGATGACGAACATAATCAAAATATATCAGAATATTTCAAATTAATTAATGTACACTACCGTTCAAAAGTTTGGGGTCACCCAAACAATTTTGTGGAATAGCCTTCATTTCTAAGAACAAGAATAGACTGTCGAGTTTCAGATGAAAGTTCTCTTTTTCTGACCATTTTGAGCGTTTAATTGACCCCACAAATGTGATGCTCCAGAAACTCAATCTGCTCAAAGGAAGGTCAGTTTTGTAGCTTCTGTAACGAGCTAAACTGTTTTCAGATGTGTGAACATGATTGCACAAGGGTTTTCTAATCATCAATTAGCCTTCTGAGCCAATGAGCAAACACATTGTACCATTAGAACACTGGAGCGATAGTTGCTGGAAATGGGCCTCTATACACCTATGTAGATATTGCACCAAAAACCAGACATTTGCAGCTAGAATAGTCATTTACCACATTAGCAATGTATAGAGTGTATTTCTTTAAAGTTAAGACTAGTTTAAAGTTATCTTCATTGAAAAGTACAGTGCTTTTCCTTCAAAAATAAGGACATTTCAATGTGACCCCAAACTTTTGAACGGTAGTGTATTTGCTGTTTAAAAATATAATTACGTGTATTTTAAAATATAAAATATTTAATATGCTGTAATGTTTATGTATCAATACAGTGCTTGTGTTAAACACTAATAATAAAGGCTAGTGTAAGATTGTGCAGGTGTGCCTACAGAAGCGGAATTACAATTTCATCTTTCTGCATGTGTAATGTGTAAAAAAACATCATCATTTTGTGTTCATCAAGCAACACCAATGACCAACCTTAAGCTGCGCTTGGTTGTAAAAACGCTCGGAATGCCAATTATCCAAATAATCCGAGCAGAGTCCTTGGGTTGGTAATACAAAAGAAATAAAATGAACAAAAAAAAGTTCCAGCGAAAGTTGTACGCTGAGAAAGCGTATGTGTGGACAAAAAAAAAAAAAAAAAGCAGGTTGACCAACGTCTCAGCTTCCAATCAGGTTGGAAATGAATACGAGTCCTGCATGTGCGGCTGCAACGCTGTGTGTCTTTCCCAGCCTGCGTGTGTTTGCGCGTGTGTGTGTGTGTGTGTGTGTGTGTGTGTGTGTGTTAAACATGTCCTCTGGCTTGAGGCCAGGCCAAAGATATCATGGAGCACCATAGTAACTCACGCAATAAAAGGGACAGTAGCCACAACAGCAGCACCAGCAGACATTCCTAACACAAAACAAAAACAGAATATCACCTGACTGGATTAGACATTACAACACTAAACAATGCGGGGGGTGGGGGGGGGGGTTCCATTTTAACGTGGGCCAGTCTGAGTCGCAGCAACTTGGGAAATTACACAAGTTGCGGGCAGTATTTCACACGGACTTTCCAGGCTGCAAACGCAAGACGGGACCAACACGCACGCACGCATGACCAGATGACGGGGGCTGGAGGGGGCGTGCGCTAATCCTGACAGCAGTGGGCTATATTAGGGGCTGCAGACACGGCGGCAAGGGTCAGATCTCACAGTCACCGCATAACTAAAAGAGCCAGTTGCTTTTGTGCCCATGTGCTTGTGTAAACGACAGCTGAACGCACGCAACTCTAAATGTGAACGTTACCATGTGAATGGAACCCAACGCTTCAATCCATCATCCAAGGGATCATTAATTTGCACACTTTTTGAGACAATTTTTATTTATTTACTTTGCTAAATATTTTATTGCTGTTTCTTAAGGTCACTAATCCAGTGTTTTTCAACCACTGCGCCCCAGCACACTAGTGTGCCGTGAGATATTGTCTGGGGTGCCGTGGGAAATTATGCAACTTCACCTAATTGGTCCAGAAAATATTATTTGCAAATCAATAGGGGTGTAACGGTACACAAAAATTTCCGTTCGGTACGTACCTCGGTTTAGAGGTCACGGTTCGGTTCATTTTCGGTATAGTAATAAAACAACAAAATATAAATTTTTGGGTTATTTATTTACCAAATTTGCAAAATCTTCCACCAAAAATATTTTTCTTAGTGGAATATTTAATGTGAAGTAATCGGAACCTTGGATAGGTCAATAATTCTTAATAACATTGATTTTGATTCAATATTATGTTTTGAGCAATGACAGTTTGAAAGAAAAAACACAGCTTTGTTTTATTAGTCAACATTGCAACTTTAAGCTTTTTTATTTCACTTTTGTTATGTTTTTGTTTATTTTAATAGTATTTTTAGAAAGTGCCGTGGGCCTTTAAAACATTAGCTGTGGGCCGCAAATGGCCTCCGGGGCACACTTTTGGCACCCCTCCTATAGATAATAAAAAATTAAATCTGATAAATCTAAGGATAAAAAGCAGAGACTGACCACAGTGTTTCCCATAGACTGCCAAGATACCTGTAGCGGTGGGGGCGTGGCTATGGGCGTG
Source organism: Entelurus aequoreus (assembly GCF_033978785.1). Classification (NCBI taxonomy): domain Eukaryota; kingdom Metazoa; phylum Chordata; class Actinopteri; order Syngnathiformes; family Syngnathidae; genus Entelurus; species Entelurus aequoreus. Next base: position 5,430,552 of record NC_084752.1, read on the forward strand.
GTCACCATGACATAATCGAGTAATTTGCATAATTTACTACAATATGATTTTCTCTAAAAAGGCTAAAAAAAATGTATATTTACTAATTAATAATAACAGTTTTGTTTTAAACGTCCATCCATCCATCCATTTTACAATATAATTACAACACTTTATGTACATATTTATATACAGATTTAAACAGTAAGTTATTCACTGAAATATATGTATTAATTGTGGTTCTTACAAAAAATATATCTTATAAAATATAAAAGCTAAAATGTCTCTTAAAGCTCTGCCCCTTTAATTAGTGCATACTAAATAATTTAACTTTAGCCTACTACTACAACCATATTATTTACCAGCAACATAAAGTGAAACAGAGGCCGAGGTGTCCTGCCACAGTCAGTAACAAATAAACAGAAAACAGTAGTGGTCAAATACAAATAAGGCAACAAGAGAAGTATCCTACACTTGTCTTTTGTAAAGTAAATCTGAACAGCCTATATGGGCATCTACATCAACTATATGATTTGCCTGAGAAGCTGGACAGGACAAAAAATAAAAATAAAAAATAAAAAATTAAATTAAATTTAAAAAATAAAATTAAAATAAAATTAAAAAAAATTATTTTTTATTTGTGGCGGACGTAATTATTTCGTGGCGGGCCGCCACAAATAAATGAATGTGTGGGAAACACTGGACCATACGTCCTCTTTTCACCGGACATGTCCTCTTTTGCGGAGCTGTCAGGGCGGAGTTTCTTAAATGCCTCAAATGTCCAGCATTTTGAGTTAGGGTTGCGTGTATTTTCAATGTACGTTCAGGGTTAAGAAGGGGTTAAAAACAAAACAAATGGTGCGCGCAGCAGCATTGGTGAGGGAGGGGCAGAGACAGAGAGAGTTATGATAAACGCGCATGCGTCGCCATCCATAGATTTATTAGATTTTATTTTTTATTATCTATAGCAGGGGTGTCAAAAGTGTGCCCCGGAGGCCATTTGCGGCCCACAGCTAATGTTTTAAAGGCCCACGGCACATTCTAAAAATACTATTAAAATAAACAAAAACATAATAAAAGTGAAATAAAAAAGCTTAAAGGTTAAATGTAATTTAGAAAAAATTGCAATGTTGACTAATAAAACAAAGCTGTTATTTTTTTTTTTCAATCTGTCATTGCTCCAAACATAATATTGAATCAAAATCAATGTTACTATGAATTATTGACCTATCCAAGGTTCCCATTACTTCACATCAAATATTCCACTAAGAAAAATATTTTTGGTGGAAGATTTTGCAAATTTGGTAAATAAATAACTAGAGATGTCCGATAATATCGGTCTGCCGATATTATCGGCCGATAAATGCGTTAAAATGTAATATCGGAAATTATCGGTATCGGTTTTTTATTATCAGTATCGTTTTTTTGGGGGGGTTTTTTGTTTTTGTTTTTTTTTATTAAATCCACATAAAAAACACAAGATACACTTACAATTAGTGCACCAACCCAAAAAACCTCCCTCCCCCATTTACACTCATTCACACAGAATGGTTGTTTCTTTCTGTTATTAATATTCTGGTTCCTACATTATATATCAATATATATCAATACAGTCTGCAAGGGATATAGTCCGTAAGCACACATGATTGTGCGTGCTGCTGCTCCACTAATAGTACTAACCTTTAACAGTTAATTTTACAAATTTTCATTAATTACTAGTTTCTATGTAACTGTTTTTATATTGTTTTACTTTCTTTTTTATTCAAGAAAATGTTTTTAATTGATTTATCTTATTTTATTTTATTCATTTTTTAAAAAAGTACCTTATCTTCACCATACCTGGTTGTCCAAATTAGGCATAATAATGTGTTAATTCCACGACTGTATATATCGGTTGATATCGGTATCGGTTGATATCGGTATCGGTAATTAAAGAGTTGGACAATATCGGCATATCGGATATCGGCAAAAAGCCATTATCGGACATCCCTATAAATAACCCAAAAATGTACATTTTGTTATTTTCTTACTGTACCGAAAATGAACCGAACCGTGACCTCTAAACTGAGGTACGTACCGAACCGAAATGTTTGTGTACCGCTACACCCCTAGTGTCAAAGCACTTTGAGTACCTTGAAGGTAGAAAAGCGCTATACAAGTACAACCCATTTACCATTTACATTCTTAGGCATCCGTTTAGGGCTGCTTTTGTCATTCAATGAGGAACGATCTACTGTATGGATTAAACTAATTTGACTTCTGAAACTAACGCAGCGATCCAGGAAAATAACTGGTCCTTCAGAAGTGAAAGTCGGATAAAAAGTGGGTATTAGAGGACCCCCTCCTCCTCTCACTTCGGCCGCCATCTGGTAGCCATCAGCGTCTCACACAGGAAGGGGCGGCCGTGCCTTGTCGAGGGCGCCAGGGAGCGGCTCCTCTTCCCTTTCTCTGAGCTGCAGAAACAACAATCACCCACGGCACTGCACTGCACTTCATTCGGTCACGTTGCATTGCTTCGCAGCCCGTCCTAGCGGGACGTCGGGCCCTCACACCCGAAAGCAGAGGGGAGCACAGAGCAGCCTCACATTCCTGCTGCCGGCGCCTGCCAAGAGGCGCTGGGAACGGAAAAGAAAGACAGAAAGAGAGAGAACAGAGAGCTAATGGTGTCGTCCTTTTCTCTCATGCCATCTCTCCATCCTCCCTCCACGAGAAATGACAAAGTTATTCATAGTCTGTGCTGCGCGCTTTGCTGCAAGCACTTCTATTGTGTTGCATGCGGTGCTGCTCCCTCTTCAAGGAGTTTCCCCTGCTTTTACAAGCACTCGGGGAATGCACATCATCATATACTTGGCACGGCTTCACTTACTCGTTTTTTTTTTTTTTTTTCCCACACTGGCCAATCTGATGGGATTACACACAAAAAGAAAAAGCCTTTTTGTCTGTTTAACGTTCCCACTTCCGAGCTCCCAGAGGTTTCCGTGTCCAACTCCGGCAAAGGAAAGCCACCTTGTGAACTATTTTTACCGCCCTGGAGCCGCAAGCTGCCCAGTAGAGACATGGGAAACAAACTGCAGCGTGTACACAACGCAGGTCCTGACTCATCACGGCAGTGACGGCGAACTCGCGATGACGCGCTCCACAAATTAGTCTGGCTAAACGGCCGAGATGTTACAGACATCTGCGTCTAATTTTAGCTGCAGGAAGTGCAGCTCTGAAACGGCAGAGACAACCAAGTTCCCACACGGTCATCCCCCCGAATTTGACTGGAACAGCTGCAAAACACAAAGAAAAGCACATGTCTAAAATGTGCAGAGTCAGCCTTGACCTTAGTCCCACCACATTGGTCCAAACAGCAGCAGCAACATACAGACCGGAACAGGAAGTTACATTAAAAGTATTAAAGGCCTACTGAAATGATTTTTTTTTAATTTAAAACGGGAATAGCAGATCCATTCTATGTGTCATACTTGACCATTTCGCGATATTGCCGTATTTTTGCTGAAAGGATTTAGTAGAGAAAATCGACGATAAAGTTCGCAACTTTTGCTCGCTGATAAAAAAAGCCTTGCCTGTACCGGAAGTAGCGTGACGTCACAGGAGCTAGTATTCCTCACAATTCCCCGTTGTTTACAATGGAGCGAGACATTCGGAGCGACAAAGCGATGATTACCCCATTAATTTGAGCGAGGATGAAAGATTCGTGGATGAGGAACGTTACAGTGAAGGACTGGAGAGGCAGTGATGGACGTATCTTTTTTCGCTCTGACCGTAACTTAGGTACAAGCTGGCTCATTGGATTCCACACTCTCTCCTTTTTCTATTGTGGATCACGGATTTGTATTTTAAACCACCTCGGATACTATATCCTCTTGAAAATGAGAGTCGAGAACGCGAAATGGACATTTAAAGTGACTTTTATCTACACGACAATACATCGGTGACACACTTAGCTACTGAGCTAACGTGATAGCATCGTTCTCAAATGAAGATAGAAACAAAAGAAATAAACCCCTGACTGGAAGGATAGACAGAAGATCAACAATACTATTAAACCATGGACATGTAACTAAACGGTTAAAAATTCTCAGCCTGGTAAGGCTTAACAATGCTGTTGCTAACGACGCTAAGGCTAATTTAGCAACTTAGCAACCGGACCTCACAGAACTATGATAAAAACATTAGCGCTCCACCTACGCCAGCCAGCCCTCATCTTCCCATCAACAGCCGTGCTCACCTGCGTTCCAGCGATCGACGACACGACGAAGGACTTCATCCGTGGGTTTGGCGGAAAGCATCGGCTAGGCGTAGTAAGTAGTCCTTGTTGTGTTGCTGTAAGTATTGTACTTAGTCGCTAATACACCGATCGATCCCACCTACAACGTTCTTCTTTGCAGCCTCCATTGTTCATTAAACAAATTGCAAAAGATTCACCAACACAGATGTCCAGAATACTGTGGAATTATGTCGAAGAAAACAAGAGGTTTCTGTATCGGGTTCGATGGGGTCCAACCACTTCCGTGGATTTTGTGACGTCACGCGCATAAATCATATCCAAAGGAGTTTTTCAACCGGAAGTGTGGCAGGAATTTTAAAAATGCACTTTATAAGTTAAGCGGCCGTATTGGCATGTGTTGCAATGTTAAGATTTCATCATTGATATATAAACTATCAGACTGCGTGGTCGGTAGTAGTGGCTTTCAGTAGGCCTTTAAGATAGGACAGATCTTCTGTGCCAGTGCATTGAGCAAGTCAAACACTGGATGTGCCAAAATGTCCTACAACTAAATGAAGATAAAACTGAGATAATTGTTTTTGGTGCTAAAAAAGAAAGGTTTAAAGTCGTCCAACACCTTCAATCACTGTCCCTGAAAACCTCAAATAAAGCCAGAAATCTTGAGGTTATTTTAGATTCTGATTTACATTTCGACAGTCACATGAAATCAGTAACAAAATCGGCCTACTATCACCTCAAAAATGCAAAAAAAACTTAGAGGGCTCATGTCAGCTCAAGACTTTGAAAAACTTGTACAGGCTAGACTATTGTAATGGTCTCCTTGCAGGTCTTCCCAAAAAAACTGTCAGGCAGCTACAGCTTGTTCAGAACGCTGCTGCTAGAGTTCTAACAAAGACCAAACAATGTGAGCACATTACACCAATTCTTAAATCCTTACATTGGCTCCCTGTACATCAGAGAATTGATTTCAAAATCCTCCTGCTCACATATAAATCACTACATGGTCTAGGGCCCAAGTATATTACTGATATGCTCCCACTATATACGCCCTCTAGATCACTAAGATCTTCTGAGACCAATCTGTTAGCGGTTCCAAGAGTAAACTCAAATCAAGGGAGATCATCATTCAGTCACTATGCAACACATAGCTGGAATAAACTTCCTGAAGATGTCAGACTTTCCCCAACTCTGACTACTTTTAAAACTAGACTGAAGACTTTTATGTTCACCTTAGCTTTCAGCTAAATCTTTTAATTTTTTAACTTTTAACATCCGCACTGTTTTTATTTTTATTGTCTGCATTTTAATTTTGCTTTTATTTTCTTTAATTTCACTTTGTTGTCTGTGAAGCACTTTGAGTCTGCCTTGTGTATGAAAAGCGCTATACGAATAAAGTTGCCTTGCCTTGCCTTGCCTTGATTCATCCCACGATGGGGACGTTACGTGGTCGCAGTGCGGATTCAAAAAGTCCACTAAAAAGTAATCAAAATAGAGTTTAAGTCTCGACCAGGGACTATACCGATTATTAGTAGCCAAGGAGGCCGATAACTGATATTTGGAGCCATGATTCATTTGCAATAAAAGTTATTTAAACATGACTAGTATACAGTACAGGCCAAAAGTTTGGACACACTTTCTCGTTCAATGCATTTTATTTATTTTCCTGACTATTTACATTGTAGATTGTCACTGAAGGCATCACAACTATGAATGAACACGTGGAGTTATGTACTTAACAAAAAAAGATGAAATAACTGATAACATGTTTTTTATGTTCTATCCATCAATCGTCTTCCGCTTATCCAAGGTGGGATCGCGGGGGCAGCAGCCTAAGCAGGGAAGTCTGGGCTTCCCTCTCCCCAGCCACTTCGTCCAGCTCCTCCCGGGGGATCCCGAGGCGTTCCCAGGCCAGCCGGGAGACATAGTCTTCCCAACGTGTCCTGGGTCTTCCCCGTGGCCTCCTACCGGTCGGACGTGCCCTAAACACCTCCCTAGGGAGGCGTTCGGGTGGCATCCTGACCAGATGCCCGAACCACCTCATCTGGCTCCTCTCAAAGTGGAGGAGCAGCGGCTTTACTTTGACCTCCTCCCGGATGACAGAGCTTCTCACCCTATCTCTAAGGGAGAGCCCCGCCACCCGGCGGAGGAAACTCATTTCGGCCGCTTGTACCCGTGATCTTGTCCTTACGGTCATAACCCAAAGATCATGACCATAGGTGAGGATGGGAACGTAGATCGACCGATAAATTGAGAGCTTTGCCTTCCGGCTCAGCTCCTTCTTCACCACAACGGATCGATACGGCATCCGCATTACTGAAGACGCCGCATCGATCTGTTTTATTTTCTAGTTTCTTCAAAATAGCCGCCCTTTGCTCTGATTACCGCTTTGCACACACTTGGCATTCTCTCGATGAGCTTCAAGAGGTAGTCACCTGAAATGGTTTTCGCTTCACAGGTGTGCCTTATCAGGGTTGATTAGTGGAATGTCTTGCTTTATCAATGGAGTTGTTGGGACCATCAGTTGTGTTGTGAATGAGAAGGTGTGTCCAAACTTTTGGCCTGTACTGTATGCCGATAATTAGAGATGTCCGATAATATCGGGCTGCCGATATCATCGGCCGATAAATGCTTTAAAATGTAATACCGGAAATTATCGGTATCTGTTTCAAAAAGTACCATTTATTACTTTTTAAAACGCCGCTGTGTACACGGACGTAGGGAGAAGTAGAGAGCGCCAATAAACCTTAAAGGCACTCTCAGTCACATAATATCTACGGCTTTTCACACACACACACAAGTGAATGCATCGCATACTTGGTCAACAGCCATACAGGTCACACTGAGGGTTGCCGTATAAACAACTTTAACACTGTTACAAATATGCGCCACACTGTGAACCCACACCAAACAAGAATGACAAACACATTTCGGGAGAACCTCCGCACCGTAACACAACATAAATACAACAGAACAAATACTGCATTTTTCGGACTATAAGTCGCAGTTTTTTTCATAGTTTGGCCGACTTATGTGTGAACTGATTAACACATTAGCGTAAAATATCAAATAATATTATTGATCTCATTCACGTAAGAGACTAGACGTATAAGATTTCATGGGATTTAGCGATTAGGAGTGACAGATTGTTTGGTAAACGTAGAGCATGTTCTATATGTTAAAGTTATTTGAATGACTCTTACCATAATATGTTACGTTAACATACCAGGCACCTTCTCAGTTGGTTATTTATGCCTCATATAACGTACACTTATTCAGCCTGTTGTTCACTATTCTTTATTTATTTTAAATTACCTTTCAAGTGTCTATTTTTGGTGTTGGGTTTATCAAATAAATTTCCCCCAAAAATGCGACTTATACTCCAGTGCGACTTATTTATGTTTTTTCCCTTCTTTATTATGCATTTTCGGCCGCTGCGACGTATACTCCGGAGCGACTTATACTCCGAAAAATACGGTACCCAGAACCCCTTGCAACACTAACTCTTCCGGGACGCTACAATATGCACCCCCCGCAACCTCTTATCCCCCCCCAACAACCTCCTCATGCTCTCTCAGGGAGAGCATGTCCCAAATTCCAAGCTGCTGTTTTGAGACATGTTAAAAAAAATAATACACTTTGTGACTTCAATAATAATTTTTCCATAACTTGAGTTGATTTATTTTGGAAAACCTTGTTACATTGTTTAATGCATCCAGCGGGGCATCACAACAAAAATAGGAATAATACTGTGTTCATTCCACGACTGTATATATTGGTATCGGTTGATATCGGAATCGGTAATTAAGAGTTGGACAATATCGGAATATCGGATATCGGCAAATAACCCATTATCGGACATCTCTACCGATAATCAGCCGATCTCTAATTAAAACTAGCGCAAAAATCACGAAAGTGCCACCCCTTGTTGCACAGTCCCAAATGGGTTTAAACCAAAAAGTTTTAAAAAAAAACAAACCACAAGAAACAGGGGGGAAACATTAAAGAACACAAAGAAGGATAATATGAGCACAGAGCTCCATTTTTATACGCAGCAATAAAAGCAAAACACAATGAAAAACTAAAAAATTAGTAATATATACACTACCGTTCAAAAGTTTGGGGTCACGTTGAAATCTCCTTATTTTTGAAGGAAAAGCACTGTACTTTTCAATGAAGATAACTATAAACTAGTCTTAACTTGAAAAAAATACACTCTATACATTGCTAATGTGGTAAATGTCTGGTTTTTGGTGCAATATCTACATAGGTGTATAGAGGCCCATTTCCAGCAACTATCACTCCAGTGTTCTAATGGTACAATGTGTTTGCTCATTGGCTCAGAAGGCTAATTGATGATTAGAAAACCCTTGTGCAATCATGTTCACACATCTGAAAACAGTTTAGCTCGTTACAGAAGCTACAAAACTGACCTTCCTTTGAGCAGATTGAGTTTCTGGAGCATCACATTTGTGGGGTCAATTAAACGCTCAAAATGGCCAGAAAAAGAGAACTTTCATCTGAAACTCGACAGTCTATTCTTGTTCTTAGAAATGAAGGCTATTCCACAAAATTGTTTGGGTGACCCCAAACTTTTGAACGGTAGTGTACATATTGCGCACATACGTCTGCACCATGCGTGGGTAAGTAATAAAACAAACACACCATCTTAACACTCATGTACACTGGTGTGGTGGGGTGGGGGCAACACGGTCAGACAGGAACAGACTCAATAAAGAGACATGGGTGTTGTTTCCCCGAATTAGAAAATAACTTCATAAATTGATGTGGGGTGCACAACAAAGTAGAAAGCAAACCCTCTCTCTCTCTTTGACCACATGGTCATTTACCAACAAAGCATATTGTGCAACACAACAGCAACAAAAGTGCACAGCCAGCATTAATAGTGCTGATGAGTCGATTGTAAACATCAGTAGTTTAACACGCACCACTTTCACACCAACAGATGAGGACGGACATTTTAAAAAGTGATAAAGCGAATCGGTGCTAACCAAAGGCGCCTACTGCCATTTTGCGGAGCTATTAAAAAATGACACAGAGGTTGCCTACAGCCACACATGTTTTTCCCCCCCGACTATTGAAAACTCAGCATTTAAGTGAATAGTTGCACCACTGTTGTTTCAATTGTTAGCAAAGTAGGCAAAACTTTAATTTTCATTTGTTTGTTTTTTGGTTGTTAGCTAGCAGGATTACGACACTTTGCTTAGCCAATCCCTAAGAAACAATTGTTGTATGTTTCCTCACTTCTGTGAACAGAAGATTTTCAAAAACATTGATTAGCAAGGCAGATTTTGGCTCGACTCTCCCATTACAAACGGTACCACAGAAACTTTGTAGAATAAAACATGCCAATCTGCCAAAGCGCCCATCGTAGTGAGACACGCTAACAAAGCACATTTTATCCAAGAGGAGACTACGGGCTCGGAAAAAGACGTCTTACTCTGTGCATTTAACATAACTTACTGGGTTTTTTTTAACAGTAGAACCCACCAGTGCCTCCATGGAAATGCCCACCTCTACCTCAAAGAACTGCTCACCCCCAAATCCTCCACATGACACCTCCGCTCCGGACAGGCTAACCTCCTCCAACCTCCGAGGACAAAGCTACGAACAATGGGAGACCGGGCTTTCTGCTCCGCTGCTCCCGGTCTGTGGAACGCTCTCCCTGACCACTTGAGGGCACCACAGACTGTGGATGCTTTTAAAAAAGGCTTAAAAACCCTTCTTTTTTTTAAAAAGCCTTTTTTTAGATTTATGCGTGCTAGTTCTAGCTATTAGGCTGTTCTAGTTTGTTTTTTTTTAAATCTTTTTATTTGTTTAATACATTGTAGCACTTTGAGGTTGTTTGCTCAATGTAAAGTGCTTTTTTACAAATAAAATCTATTATTATTATTATTATTATTATTATTAGAATTATTGGAACACAGTGAGCCTTCTTTTCCATCATTCACAATCAGAGAGCGGGGCGCCAGCTTTACACACACACACACACACACACACACACATACACACACATACATGTCTTGCCTACTTTGTGTGGACCCACGTTTGGTTAGTGGGTTGTGAGGGCCCCCCTTTCCACTATAGCTAGAATGATGAAAAAATATACATCTAGCCCTAGATGGGAGTAGAGAGTTGCAACTAGGGATGTCAGATAATGGCTTCTTGCCGATTTTCAATATTCCGATATTGTCCAACTCTTTAATTACAGATACCGATATCAACCAATACCGATATCAACCGATATATGCAGTCGTGGAATTAACACATTATTATGCCTAATTTGGACAACCAGGTATGGTGAAGATAAGGTACTTTTTAAAAAAATTAATAAAATAAGATAAATAAATTAAAAAAAATTTCTTGAATAAAAAAGAAAGTAAAACAATATAAAAACAGTTACATAGAAACTAGTAATTAATGAAAATGAGTAAAATTAACTGTTAAAGGTTAGTACTATTAGTGGACCAGCAGCACGCACAATCATGTGTGCTTACGGACTGTATCCCTTGCAGACTTTATTGATATACTTTGATATATAATGTAGGAACCAGAATATTAATAACAAAAAAGATACAACCCTTTTGTGTGAATGAGTGTAAATGGGGGAGGGAGGTTTTTTGGGTTGGTGCAATAATTGTATGTGTATCTTGTGTTTTTTATGTTGATTTAATAAAAACCAAAAAAAACAAAACAACAACAACAACAAAAAACGATACCGATAATTAAAAAAACGATACCGATAATTTCCGATATTACATTTTAAAGCATTTATCGGACATCCCTAGTTGCAACCTCACTTCAGAATGCAAAACGCACAAAGTAAAAAAAATATTTTACTTTTGTAGTTGTGAGGACCAGGCAAATGTCCTCACAAGTTAAAAGATCCTCACAGAAAGGGTGGTTTATCAAGGATGGTGAGACAAGTGCACACACACACACACACACACACACACACACACACACACACACACACACACACACACACACACACACACACACACACACACACACACACACACACACACACACACGACGCACGACGCACGACGCACGACGCACGACGCACGGCGCACGACGCACGTACAGCCGCCTCCTTACTCGCCAGTGAGAAGTGTTGCAAAGTAACAAACATAATTTTTTTTTTTCTTTAATGATTGTCACACACACACGAGGTGTGGCGTAATTATTCTCTGCATTTGACCTATCACCCTTTATCACCCCCTGGGAGGTGAGGAGAGCAGTGAGCAGCAGCAGTGGCCGCGCCCGGGAATAATTTTTGGTGATTTAACCCCCAATTCCAACCCTTGAAGAGGAAAAAAATATGATTACATCGCCAAATGTGTCCCGTTGTGGTAAAATGTTCGCTTCAAATTGGATGGGCAATATGAGCCCATCAACACAAACGAACGAGCGAGAATGCTGTGAACACGTGATGGTAATAAACAAAAAGACATCCCAACATTGTTTCACCAACTGGGGAAAAAAAACTTTAAGATGATCAATATTCATTTAAATTAAATTTTTGCTGACATGAGTCCATAATTTGTATTTATTTATTTATTTAGGATAAAGTTATGTACCTTCCAATTACAGTACAATGCGGAACAATTCTACAGTAATGAAAAATAAAAGTTGATATCCTTTTAAGTGGTTACTTGCGTTATTATTATATATTGTGATTACATTACATTATAAGCGCTGTATAGTTTTTATCGATGATGTCTTCAGTTTAAGAGCATTATGTACACAAGAGCTCTGTGTCTGTCTGCATAAAGCCGAATATTTTGTAATGAGTGACACCTTGAGACAAGAATATGTTGACTGATAGTCTAAAAGTAACATGTCCTCCTTCACTTGCTATTTGTGCAGTTTTATACATTTTTATGAATTTCTAAAGGGCCACAAGAAAAACTGAGCTTTGCCGCAAAGTGGAAACTATGGCAAGGCATAGGGTTCAGGCAACAGGGCAACATTAGCACGGGCGCTTATTTTCGTCTCTTATTCCCGTGTATTTCCTAAATAAAACAACAACGCCGTATGGTATCGACCCGTTTGGAACCATAGCTGTCCAAGTATTAGAAATAGTGCCTCGTAGTACTACATAAATTATGCCATTGGAAAACGTCAATAGAGAGTAGAGCAAGCATGAGCATTACTAACATAAGTCAGGCATATATTGGAGAGGGGTACCTATAAATGCTTTCAAATTAGAGTTATAGATAAGCTTCCGTGCTGTTGAAATGCATAATAAATACTGCTTAAAAGGTATTCATATAAGGTTTCCACCAGTGTAACTGATACATCTGTGTCCATCACTCCGGGTGCTACTCTGCAAAAGTGAACCGTCTGCTGGAGGATAACAATTGTAGCAGCGCCGCCATTAATATTTCATGGCTATTTGTTTGTAATGGACATTCAATTATTAATGGCTTGTGCAATCCATTTCCAAGCCGGTGGCGGATCATCACAAACTCAAACCGGTGGCGTCTCAGCCACTGGAGCTCTCCGTTGCTAGCCTACAGAAGCTAATGCTACCTCTCTCTATCCCAGGGGTCACCAACCTTTTTGAAACCAAGAGCTACTTCTTGGGTAATGATTAATGCGAAGGGCTACCAGTTTGATACACACTTAAATAAATTGCCAGAAATAGCCAATTTGCTCAATTTACCTTTAACTCTGTTATTATTAATAATTAATAATATTTACACTTAATTGAACGGTTTAAAAGAGGAGAAAACACGAAAAAAATGACTCTTAAATTTTGAAACATAGTTTATCTTCAATTTCGACTCTTTAAAATTCAAAATTCAACCGAAAAAAAGAAGAGAAAAACTAGCTAATTCGAATCTTTTTGAAAAAATAAAAAAAATAATTTATGGAACATCATTAGTAATTTTTCCTGATTAAGATTAATTTTAGAATTTTGATGACATGTTTTAAATAGGTTAAAATCCAATCTACACTTTGTTAGAATATATAACAAATTGGACCAAGCGATGAGGTGGCGACTTGTCCAGGGTGTACCCCGCCTTCCGCCCGATTGTAGCTGAGATAGGCTCCATCGCCCCCGCGACCCCAAAGGGAATAAGCGGTAGAAAATGGATGGATGGATGGATGGATGGACCAAGCTATATTTCTAACAAAGACAAATCATTATTTCTTCTAGATTTTCCAGAACAAAAATTTTAAAAGAAATTCAAAATACTTTGAAATAAGATTTAAATTTGATTCTACAGATTTTCTAGATTAGCCAGAATAATTTTTTTGAATTTTAATCATAATAAGTTTGAAGAAATATTTGACAAATATTCTTCGTCGAAAAAACAAAAGCTAAAATGAAGAATTAAATTAAAATTTATTTATTATTCTTTACAATAAAAAAAATTGATTTACTTGAACATTGATTTAAATTGTCAGGAAAGAAGAGGAAGGAATTTAAAAGGTAAAAAGGTATATGTGTTTAAAAATCCTAAAATCATTTTTAAGGTTGTATTTTTTCTCTAAAATTGTCTTTCTGAAAGTTATAAGAAGCAAAGTAAAATAATTAATGAATTTATTTAAACAAGTGAAGACCAAGTCTTTAAAATATTTTCTTGGATTTTTTAATTCTATTTTAGTTTTGTCTCTCTTAGAATTAAAAATGTCGAGCAAAGCAAGACCAGCTGCTAGTAAATAAATAAAAATTAAAAAAATAGAGACAGCTCACTAGTAAGTGCTGCTATTTGAGCTATTTTTAGAACAGGCCAGCGGGCTACTCATCTGGTCCTTACGGGCTACCTGGTGCCCGCGGGCACCGCGTTGGTGACCCCTGCTCTATCCTGTACGCACGGCTTCTTTGTTCCGACTAAAAAGTGGCCGTTTGTCCTCTGTTCCGGCTCGCTAAGCAGATTTAATGAATCGGCTACTTAATCTGAACCTTTGTTTTCGTTGCGCTGCAAAATTTCTCATCAATGGACAACTGTTTCAAAACAGGACACATATGTGACGGATAAACTCATAATAATCGTCAGTCTTCAATATTTTAGCTAAGTAGCCATTATTTCAGCCAAGTGTGCATTAAATCCCTAATAAGCACTGTGCAATGTGAGCAGTAAATTCTTAATCTGATTACAGTGGGTACACGTCAACATACTACAAGCATTGCCATGCAGCTTTGACTGGACACAACAAGGCAAAACTTGTTCCGATAGGAAGATAAACAATCTCAACGACAACAATGCATCCTCCAATTGTTTATGATACTGTATATATACTGTATGTATGTAAACAGCTCAAATCAAACTGTCTTTAGAGTGATCCATAACTTCAGCAAAACTTCAAAGACACCATAATGGTCCACGGTGTGATACGGAATGGAGTACTGACCCCCTGAAAATTATTAATAACTAGGGCTGGGCGATATATCGAATATACTCGATATATGGCGGGTTTGTCTCTGTGCGATATAGAAAATGACTATATCGTGATATTCGAGTACACGTTCTCACGCAGTTGCTTTTAGCTGTGGGCATTACACTACAGGCTTTTCTCCCTCTTTCTTGTCTCTCCTTCTCACAGAGACATAAAATAAGCACACCTTCTTACATACGTCACATACTGTCGCACGTGCAACGTCATATGCTCTCGCGGAGCAGACAGGGTAACTTTAGCTGTGATGCTAGCGGAGAGGTTAAAGTTAAAGTACCAATGATTGTGGCGAAATTATTCTCGAGACAAAGAAGGTGCGAATCTGGTAACAAATGAAGGAAGAATTAATTCCCAAGAAAAACAGCACGGGGCCCATCGTCTGGCGGTGGTTTGGCTTCAAGCGGGAAGATGTCGAACAGACAACCGTAATATGTCAAGCATGCGGCAAAAGCGTTGCTACAAAAAGTAGCATTACTGCTAATGTGTAGCATCATTTGAAAAGTCACCCGCTAGAGCAGGGGTGGGCAATTAATTTTTACCGGGGGCCGCATGAGCAACCCGAGCACTGCTGGAGGGCCACACTGACAATATTTCAATTAAATTTTGCTCAAATTATTTTTGATATACCGTAAGATAGATAATAATAATAATATTTTCATTTAACCTAACTTATCTTTATACAAAAGCAGATGGCTTTTGATGGTTTTATTTTTAACACTTTCTTACACAACACTTCCTGATGTATATTACAATACAAAAATTTCAATTTCTGTCACTTTATCCTGCATCCTCTTTGTTGTAAAACCTTTATTTAACCAGATAAGAAAACGTTGTGAACGTAGCACGCCTGTAAGGTGATTGGCGAAGAAGGAGGAAGCGTTGCTGTTGCGGAAATGAGGAGTGAGGATTGGTTTTCCTTTTGGAAAGAACGAGATAAGTTGAGCTGTGTTAGTATAGCTTGCTCAATAAAAGTTTAAAAAGTGCATCAGACTTGGTGTGCACTTCTTCTGGACGCTACAATTGATGTCACAAGTGGGATGAAATGCCTCCCAGTTCGCCTTGCCATCAAACCTGGGAGTCTTCATTGAGGGCGGAATTCCCCCCGTGGCAAGCAGCGTGGCTGCACCTGTAAACGCTCTCTCTCTCTCTCTCTCTCTTTGCGGCGAGCTCCTCACGTGGCACGTACCTCCCGATGACGTAGCACACAAACAGTGCAGTATGCGCAAAGTTTTACTTCTGCCACCAATTGTAGCGTCCAGAAGAAGTGCACATCAAGTCTGACGCTCTTTTTAAACTTTTATTGAGCAAGCTATACTAACACAGCTCAACATATCTCGTTCCTTCCACACGCACGTCTCCTCACTCATTTACGCAACTCAAGAAGACAACATCTACTTCAGCAGGTCGTTACACTATATTCTTTAAACACAGCAACGTGTGTACCACAAATAAGCACACAGCTTTACCTTTACTTGTCTTGTTGAAAACACGCCATTCGTCATCAACTTTTCTCTTTTTAGCGGGCATCACTTGTCGCTGTGCGCCTTCCCTCACAGGACATACGCACATATAACACTTTTCAAAATAAAAGCAGCACAGTTGTATTGCACGCACCACAAATATGTTTTTTTAAATTTATTTTGTAATTTGAGATTGCCGCTGCGCGCACGAGCATACGTCCACACGGAAGTAATACAAATAACGCTTTTCAAAACAAAAGCAGCACCGTTGTATTGCACACTCGAAATAGATGCTTTTTAAAATTTATTTTGTAATTTATAATTGGCCTCACGCGGGCCGGACAGGGACGTACAAAGGGCCGGATGCGGCCCGCGGGCCGCACAATGCCCAGGTCTGCGCTAGAGAATGAAATGTGCTTGAAACTCCGCATGTCAACATCTCTGTTCGGTGCCACACCAACAAAATACCCAGATCAACACCGTATGAAGAAACTAGTCAACAACAGGAGGAGATAACGTCCGCAGGAACCTACCACATAGCGAAGTAAATACACTATTTGATTTCCTATTATGCAGCTCATTTTTATGTGACACGTATTGAAATATCTTGTGTGACATCATGCACAAAAGTGCACTTTATTTGTTTTAAACTATTGTAGTGGCATTCTGTACAAAAAGTGCACTTTAATTTAGTGTTGTTTTGATATGTCATCTTAGTGACATCATGCACAAAAGTGCACTAATAGCTTGTTTTAAAATGTCTCTGACAATCTTGCACTTTCTGTTTTGAATGTTTGTGCCACTGCTTAATAACTGTTTAATAAATACACTTTTGCTCAATTGACTTAGTTGTGATTTCCCTCTCTGCATGAAAGTTTAAAATGAGCATATATTAATGCAGTATGAAGAAGAATGTTTTAATGTAGACACATAGAATCATCATACTGCTGTGATTATATGCATCAAGTGTTCATTCAAGGCTAAGGCAACATATGGATATATATATCGTGGCATTTTTATTTTAGGCACATGGCCTAAAAATATCGAGATATTAATAAAAGGCCATATCGCCCAGCCCTATTAATAACCACCACCTTTCATTATAGAACTAAACGGAAGGACTAATCCACATAGTCAAATGCGTGCTGGCAACATGCATATACAATAAATTACATCGCTTCTCCCACTATTTATTAATAATAATAAAAATAACAACCCAACCTTCTTTAAAAAAAACCTAAACAGAAAGACTCGCAATAATTAAAGCCCACGCTACGCAAACGCGCAAAATTCACGTCGTTAAGGTTGTAGAGGATATAAAATTTAAATGATATAAATGTGGTCGGTTTATTACTATCATTATATTGTGAGAATGCATGTTGGTGACACAATTTAGCTCGGCCCCGCAAAATTTACAACGACAAGCGAACAAACACGTCCTCAGCGTAGTGTAGCATTGTTGCTTAGCCGCTAACGGACCTCCACTGTGCAAGTCAACAATCCTCGCTTCCATGGCGGCAAATAAACTACGTTTCTTACAAGTATCATCCCTGAGGACAAGGAATCGCTAAACATTCTTCACTACACACTGTAGGAAAATATGCGAGCCGCTAACCGCACGCTAAAGCTCTTGAATGTAAATTAAGGTGGGCGGCTCGATACAAATGAACAGTAACAATATCAAGTGCGTTTTTTTTCCGAACTACCGCTCCTTTTTTCCTACGCTTTGTGCACTGCGGCTTGCGAAACGGTGCGCACACTTATGGATTTTTCTTTGCACACAGCCATGTTTTGTATTTAACAAATAGTTGTCATACTATGCCGACAGACACTAAAAAGGTGTTGTTTGTGCTAAAGCACCATCTTTTGGATGATACTTACCGTATTTTTCGAATTATAAGTCGCTCCGGAGTATAAGTCGCTCCGGAGTATAAGTCGCACCGGCCGAAAATGCAGAATAAAGAAGGAAAAAAACATATAAGTCTCACTAGAATATAAGTCGCATTTTGGGGGGAAATTTATTTGATAAAACCCAACACCAAGAATAGACATTTGAAAGGCAATTTAAAATAAATAAAGAATAGTGAACAACAGGCTGAATAAGTGTACGTTATATGAGGCATAAATAACCAACTGAGAAGGTGCCTGGTATTTTAACTAACATATTATGGTAAGAGTCATTCAAATAACTATAACATATAGAACATGCTATACGTTTACCAAACAATCTGTCACTCTGATATACGCCTAGTCTCTTACGTGAATGAGATAAATAATATTATTTGATATTTTACGGTAATGTGTTAATAATTTCACACATAAGTCGCTCCAGAGTATAAATCGCACCCCTGGCCAAACTATGAAAAAAACTGTGATTTATAATCCGAAAAATACGGTACTAGATACTTACTAAACCGTCCCATGTGTGAGGTTTGTCGGAATGTTTTCATGCATGTTTGTACATGCTATTGTAATGTAATCAAGCTAGCTCCGTTAACTTTAGCGAATATGCAAACATCTTTACAAGTGTCTGTGTTAGTATTATTGACTTACACTGCCATTCTTTTTGTTTCAGTTTCGGAAATTCACCAAAACGTCACCGTGGAGTTACTGAGTCTGTTTAGCTGATTAGCTGATGGCTTCTGTTTTGTTTGATCATCCGTTTTACTGCCATGTTAGAAACACCGCTTGGAAACAATTAAGGATTGTAAATAAACATTCACAAAATATTTTGTACCGGTACATATCTGCGATGTATAGTCCGGTACAGCTAATATATGTAAAAATATTTTTTTCTTCTAAATTTGGTGGTGCGCTATATAGCCCAAAAAAATACGGTGGTATAGTATCTGGTAAATACCACGGTGTTATTTGCTAATCTTGTCCTTTTTTTGTAGTTTACAAACTGAGGAAAAAAGTCCCTGGATACAGGAGGGTTTTCGGGGCAAAAACTAAAGGATTTAACTCAGAGTAGGAAACTATTTGAACATTTAATAGATATTGTGACACCACCAACCTTAGTTTTTGTCTGATCATAATTGTGATCAAAAATTGCATTATTTATTGATCTTGAAAAGTTTAAGTGCGAGCTAATGCAACAACATTTCGTTCATTATCTGTACTGTAAAGTTCTAATTTGAATGACAATAAAAGGAAGTCTAAGTCTCTAAGTATGACCAATAGTGCCATTCGCAACACTTATCAAACCTTTGTGCCGTATGTAGATATTAATATCTGCTTTTGCTTGGAGAATTCCTCTCCACGCATGAATGTCGGTACATAGCGGGTGACACACACACACACACACACACACACACACACACACACACACACACACACACACACACACACACACACACACACACACACACACACACACACACACACACACACACACACACACACACACACACACACACACACACACACACACACACACACACACATCTTACAACAAAGTCAGTGATGATGATGTGTTAGAGTTTCCCACATTTACACCTATTACAGGCATGCTACTACTGTAACTGTGGACTTGGTCTAGTCTCTACAAAAGGCTGCGAAGACAATAAAAATGTCCACTTGATTCTTCTAATACTTTCACCTTTGAGCTTAGGCAATCGGCAGCAATGCACATCAGGGACAAAGTGTGTCTGATAGCGAGCGTGCCAGTCAGTCGGTGAAGAGATTAAGATTAGGAATTTTACATGTACAAACATTCAAGATATTTGCTGGGTAAATTCAAGTCCACAGCGGGATCCAACTTGAAATATTATGTTTTAAACGCCCTATTTGAAATATTAGCCCCTTTCACGCAGGCATTGTCGCATAACAGTAAATATCCAATTCATAGTCTTTGTGCTTTTTGTTAGATGACTTGATATTAGGGGTGTAACGGTACGTGTATTTGTATTGAACCGTTTCGGTTCGGTTCGGAGGTGTACCGAACGAGTTTCCACACGGACATATTAAGTAGCGTAACGCACGTTGTGTAAACAATGCACACCGAGGCACAACACACGGCATGCTAGCAACGACCGGGCTAGCATACCGTTACACCCCTACTCCAGTGCTGGAAGACCCTCCTGCCTCGTTAAGATCTCTCGTTTGGGAACACTTTGGCTGCGCGATACAACAATGGAGGACGGAGGTTTGCCGACATTGTTCAGCAGCTGCTTCTGACAACACGTCAAACATGCTAACCCATTTGAAGCGTCACCACCGCATTCAAGCAGCCTCTCCTCGGCGAGTCAGGCAGGGCTAAAGCAATAAGAAATGTTTTTATAGCAGCAGATTTAAGACCATATTGCATTAAAAACTAGACTTTGACCCACTTCTATGGTGGAAGAACAATGAGCCCATATATCCTCTTACTGCCAAGTTGGCCAGGCTGGGGGGGGGGAAAGAAAAGTTAATCTGAGGCTGAGTTGACTTGAAACTGTTTAATGTTGCACTTTTTATATGTAGAAGAAAAGTTTTGTCATTGTATTTAATCTGAGCAACAACTTGAGGCAGTTTAATGTTGATTAACGTGGACCCCGACTTAAACAAGTTGAAAAACTTATTGGGGTGTTACCATTTAGTGGTCAATTGTACGGAATATGTACTGCACTGTGCAATCTACTAATAAAAGTCTCAATCAATCAAAAAAAGCACTTTATATGTAGAAAGGTTTTGTTAAGAAACCCTTCTGAGCCTTATCTTATTTAGTTTTTATGTGTGTATATGTACACTACCGTTCAAAAGTTTGGGGTAACCCAAACAATTTTGTGGAATAGCTTTCATTTCTAAGAACAAGAATAGACTGTCGAGTTTCAGATGAAAGTTCTCTTTTTCTGGCTATTTTGAGCGTTTAATTGACCCCACAAATGTGATGCTCCAGAAACTCAATCTGCTCAAAGGAAGGTCAGTTTTGTAGCTTCTGTAATGAGCTAAACTGTTTTCAGATGTGTGAACATGATTGCACAAGGGTTTTCTAATCATCAATTAGCCTTCTGAGCCAATGAGCAAACACATTGTACCATTAGAACACTGGAGTGATAGTTGCTGGAAATGGGCCTCTATACACCTATGTAGATATTGCACCAAAAACCAGGCATTTGCAGTTAGAATAGTCATTTACCACATTAGCAATGTATAGAGTGTATTTCTTTAAAGTTAAGACTAGTTTAAAGTTATCTTCATTGAAAAGTACAGTGCTTTTCCTTCAAAAATAAGGACATTTACATGTGACCCCAAACTTTTGAACGGTAGTGTATGTTATGCCATTGTTTACAAATTTGGTAAATAAATAACCAAAACATTTTTATTTTGTTGTTTTCTTACTGTACCGAAAATGAACCGAACCGTGACCTCTAAACCGAGGTACGTACCGAACCGAAATTTTTGTGTACCGTTACACCCCTACTTATTTTCGATAGGCCATATAAAATATCAATAATCATCGATTATGACCGATATAAAACACTTATATTGTGATACAGTTTTCATTCATATCGCCCAGTCCTCATTAATATAGAGAATAGTATAGTTAGTTTTTTTTGTTATGAAATTTTCAATGAAAAAAAGTTCGCCAAAATGTTGCCCCAGTTATCATAAACGGTCTGTTATCGTAGGCCCAAACATTGTGCGGAACAAACAAGTCCATTTGCCCACGTATCATTCCACAGAAACCAGTGCCTAAACAAAGCACTTGACGGAGGGTGACAATTAGGGATGATACTCGAAACCGGTTTTCCCGGTTGTTCGATAAGAAAAGAACCAAGTCCTCGGACTCAAATCCCTTTTTGAGAACCGGTACCGGTTATCGAGACCACTATAATAAAGAAAAAGAGTTGGTTCTTTATTCGAATCCCTCGGAACGAATCCCGTCCCGACCAGAAATGCTCCGTGTGACATCACAAAAAATGGCGTCACGTAGCTCAGTCATTAGGCGCAGATAGCGAAAGCAGGAAAAAATGGACGGGAAAAAGCGCTCCAAGGTGTAATAAAGTTCAAAACAAAAGGTATAATCCAATGAATAACTTTACTGAGAGATTTGAGCAGGGTACAAACTCATGACGAACACTTTTACGACCAACCGGAAACATAGCAACCAGGCTAGCAACGCACCTCCTTTACGGCAGCTGTCACAACGTTCTTAAAGCAACCGCAGCACATACATATATATATACAACACATCTCCCTTTTTTAACTTTTGTTTTTCTTTCCTTTAAACAAAACAAAATCACACTGTAGATGTGTTGTCTGTCTAATTATAAATAATGCAGACGAGGCGTGTTGGCTGAGTTCTTGACGTTTACTTTCACAGCGTGCTCATAACCTCATTCTTAGCTGCCGGGTGGCGACATGCAACAACACTTTTTGGGGCTACCGCGCATGCTCGTCACTCCCGTTGCATGCTGGGTAGTGTAGTTGATATATTCCCTAGCTCATAACATCTTTCCCCCTATAAAGAAATAATGTTAACTCAATAAAGTGTATTTCCTTTTTAGCTTTAACTTTTCATTTTTTAGCATTGTAACCACTTCTGCAAAGAACTTTTCTCTTCATAGAATTTTCTTTCAATAAAGAAATAAAGTGCAAAAATGTCAAAGCATCATAACAAACAGTTATGTCAAATAGCAGCAGAAGTGCACTTCTTGGAGAGCTGTATTATTTCCAGTTTTGTGCCCAAGGGACTGATTTTATTTAACACTATATTATTATTTATACACCTATAGTGATCACAGAGACAGGTTGTTTTTGTGTTACTGTATATATTTGTTTTTCTGGAAAATCCCACTTAATATACTTTGGGTAACAACAGTCAATATTTATTTATTTTATTTTATTTTTTTAGGGGGGTAACAGTCAATATTTATTTATTTATTAGATTAAATTGTTTTCTTATATAATAAAAGTGAGCTTTTGTTAAACCAAATATTGTGTGTTTTTTTCCATATACAACAACCTATCTGGAATCGATAAGAGAATCGATAAGGAATCGGTTCGACAAGAGAATTCGATAATAGGCTCGAACTCGATAATTTCTTATCAAACATCATCCCTAGTGACAATCGCTTTCAACACAACAGAGCAGGAGAAGTGAGCCTGAGGTTTTCACTGTGGCTCAGTTCCGCCTCTTTTAAGGCTAAGATATTAGAGACTTCACCCGATAGATGCCTGTGCCTTTTATACAGAACTGAGACAGAGGAAAACATGGATTTAAAGGGCAGTGTGAAATGGGCTATAATAGTCTGTTGATACGTTTAGACTGACTTTTTTCCACATTATTCTGTTTAAATAACACTGACAAAGAACGGAGGTCGCATTGGAGTCGTAAAAAAAAGGAGGGATGCCGCCTGTTCGAAATGATCCAGACTGTGTGTTGTCGCTGTCTGACATCATCACCATTCATCTGAATATCTGATGTACAAAAGCAGTGAAGTTGGCACGTTGTGTAAAATGGTAAATAAAAACACAATACAATGATTTGCAAATCCTTTTGAACTTATATTCAATTGAATAGACTGCAAAGACAAGATATTTAATGTTCTAACTGAGAAACTTGTTTTTTTTTTGCAAATAATCATTAACTTAATATTTAATGGCAGCAACACATTGCAAAAAAGTGGGCACAGGGGCATTTTTACCACTGTGTTACATGGCCTTTCCTTTTAACAACACTCAGTAAACGTTTGGGAACTGAGGAGACACATTTTTGAAGCTTTTCAGGTGGAATTCTTTCCCATTCTTGCTTGATGTACAGCTTAAGTTGTTCAACAGTCCGGGGGTCTCCGTTGTCGTATTTTAGGCTTCATAATGCACCACACATTTTCAATGGGAGACAGGTCTGGACTACAGGCAGGCCAGTCTAGTACCCGCACTCTTTTACTATGAAGCCACGCTGTTGTAACATGTGGCTTGGCATTGTCTTACTGAAATAAGCAGGGGCGGCCATGAAAAATATGTTGCTTGGATGGCAACATATGTTGCTCCAAAACCTGTATGTACTTTTCAGCATTAATGGTGCAAGGTAATGAGGGATCAAAGGTCACGGGCATTCAATGTTGGTTTTCGGCCTTACTGCTTACGTGCAGTGATTTCTCCAGATTCTCTGAACCTTTTGTTGATATTACGGAGCGTAGATGGTGAAATCCCTAAATTCCTGGCGATAGCTGGTTGAGAAATGTTGTTCTTAAACTGTTCAACAATTTGCAGACGCATCTGTTGACAAAGTGGTGACCCTCGCCCCATCCTTGTTTGTGAACGACTGAGCATTTCATGGAAGCTGCTTTTATACCCAATCATGGCACCCACCTGTTCCCAATTAGCCTGTTCACATGTGGGATGTTCCAAATAAGTGTTTGATGAGCATTCCTCAACTTTCTCAGTCTTTTTTGCCACTTGTGCCAGCTTTTTTGAAACATGTTGGAGGCATCAAATTTCAAATGAGCTAATATTTGCAAAAAATACCAAAGTTTACCAGTTGGAACGTTAAATATCTTGTCTTTGCAGTCTATTCAATTGAATATAAGTTGAAGAGGATTAGCAAATCATTGTATTCTGTTTTTATTTACCATTTACACAATGTGACAACTTCACTGCTTTTGGGTTTTTGTATGTTGTGTGCAATGGCACCATGTTGAGGCACAATCCCGCTTTGCATTGTTCTGTATGAAAGGCACAGGCGAAGTGAACGCTGGTCTTACGCCTTACGCTCTGTCACTTGGCAAGTTAAGTTGGGCTCTACTACTTATCGTAAGTTTTGTTATTTTTATTTTAAAAAATGTACAATGAGAGTTATTAACTTCTTCTAACACTTGTATGACAGCAGAGAAGAATGCAAAAATGTTCCCCCTGGAACATATTATTGCCATTTACGTTAATTATTTGGGGGTTAGCCAAGTGTCACGCAACAGCTTGTCGTTGGCCGTCCCGACAAACGACCCATCAGGTGGACTTTCAGCAGAACCTTTGACACGCCATTTGGCGAGCTGTTCTCACAAATGGCGAGTGGAGGTGCTATCATTTAGTCACGGCTGTAAAAGCTGGGGGCGCTTCTCACTCGTGACGCAACATGGAAGAAAGGTGCTCGTCTGATTTTTTTTAAATATTTTTTGGCGGAGAGGGTCCTTTCTCAGCTTGATATATGACATGTACACCCCCACAGTCCACGTTAAAACTCAAAAGGGTCATATTATGATTTTTTTCTACATTTAAAACACTTCCTCGTGGTCTACATCAGTGTTTTTCAACCACTGTGCCGCGGCACACTATTGTGCCGTGAGATACAGTCTGGTGTGCCGTGGGAGATTGTCTAATTTCACCTATTTGGGTTAAAAATATTTTTTTCAAACCACTAATTATAGTCTGCAAGAAGGCTATGCAGAACGAAACTAAAACTGAACTGGCTACAAAGTAAACAAAAACAGAATGCTGGACGACAGCAAAGACTTACTGTGGAGCAAAGACGGCGTCCACAATGTACATCCGAATATAATACGACAATCAACAATGTCCCCACAAAGAAGGATAAAAACAACTGAAATATTCTTGATTGCTAAAAAACTAAGTAGATGCGGGAAATATTGCTCAAAGGAAGACATGAAACTGCTCCAGGAAAATACCAAAAAAAAAGAAAAAGCCACCAAAATATGAGAACAAGACAAGAACTAAAACACTACACACAGGAAAACAGCAAACAACTCCAAATAAGTCAGGGCGTGATGTGACAGGTGGTGACAGTACACCTACCTTGAGACAAGAGCTATATTGACGTATGCTTTATGCTTTAAAGTCATACCCAACAATTGTGACAACGACTTTTTACTGTCAACGGAGTTTCATTTTTTAATGATTTCTGCTGGTGGTGTGCCTCCACATTTTTTCCAATTAAAAAAATGTGCCTTGGCTCAAAAAAGGTTGAAAAACACTGGTCTACATAACATGTAATGGTGGTACTTTGGTCTAAATGTTTTGTGGGCGGTCTTATTTACGTGTCGAAGCCCTCAGCCAACCCCTCTTTGACTGCATTTCCACCCCGTCAGCCATGTTGTAAATTAGAACTATATGCTATTTTTTTATTAGATTATATGCAACAGCGCAGGATTTTAGGATGAATGTGCATGTATGAGCCAGTCTGCCCCACAACAATAGGATAGAGAAAAAGATGGAAGTTATTGACTACAACTTTGAACTACAATTGAATAAAAACAGGGAACCTGCGCAAAGCTCTTTGGGTAAACCTTTACCATACATGGACGTATCCACTTATGTACCGTATTTTTCGGACTATAAGTCGCAGTCTTTTTCATAGTTTGGGACTTATACTCAGGAGTGACTTATGTGTGAAATTATTAACACATTAGCGTAAAATATCAAATAATATTATTTAGCTCATTCACGTAAGAGACTAGACGTATAAGATTTCATGGTATTTAGCGATTAGGAGTGACAGATTGTTTGGTAAACGTATAGCATGTTCTATATGTTATAGTTATTTGAATGACTCTTACCATAATATGTTACGTTAACATACCAGGCACCTTCTCAGTTGGTTATTTATGCGTCATATAACGTACACTTATTCAGCCTGTTGTTCACTATTCTTTATTTATTTTAAATTGCCTTTCAAATGTCTATTCTTGGTGTTGGCTTTTATCAAATACATTTCTTATATATGTTTTTTTTCGTTCTTTATTATGCATTTTCGGCCGGAGCGACTTATACTCCGGAGCGACTTGTACTCCGAAAAATACGGTACTTGTATAGCGCTTTTCTACCTTTAAAGTTACTCAACAGCACTTTGACACTATTTCCACGTTCACCCAGTCTCAAATTCCAAAAGCTACAATTGGAGGAAGTATGAAGGAAGGCAAGATTGGTTCATAAATATCGCCGTCATGCCTCCATGGTTTCATTTCACATTCTCCGGACTTATCTGGATCCCCAAAACAGGTACCACCAACAGGTAAGAAACGTTGGTTTTGCATGATAGATCGCCTTTCAGAGACACTTTCGTATTTAATAGCACAAGGCTGTGTATCTAAACTTTTGAACTAAATGAATCAAAAACGGTACTATACTCTGTTTGAAAAGTACCGGTTCGCCATATTTTTTTTTTTTACAAGCATGACGGCACGTCGTCGTCTTGTCGTGACATTGCTGGTTTTACGAGGAGAGGAGCATGTTCGGCAACGCACAATCAGGAAGTACTTACAAGCAGACACAAAAGGGAGAATGGACGCATTTCGGCCTAATAACTAAAGATAAAGGTGAAGTTATAACACTGAAACACCCTCAGGAAGAGGTGCTTTAAAACATAGCTAGCTAGTTAGTGGCTAACTCCCATCCGCAATCGGCAGTGTTTTAGCTACTTCTAAATCACTAATCCCGGTCTCAATGGCGACGAATAAAGTAAGTTTCTTACAAGTAGCATTATCACTGCAGGACGAGGAATAGCTAAATATGCTTCGCTACACACCGTAGGAGGATACAATAGCTCACCGGCGTCACAATGTAAACAAATGCCATGGGTGGATCTACACCTGGCATCCACTGTAATGATACCAAGTACAAGAGCATATCTAGTCGATACTACTATGATTACATCGATATTTTATATCGTCACAAAATCTTTTGTCTTTTTTTTTTTCATATTACAAAATGTTAGTTAAGTATAACAAAAATTGCCCCAAACAAGAAAATATGAATTTATATTTAATTACAAATACATTTGTTTAGTTTTAACAAAATAAAAATGCACCAAACAAAAACATACTGAATGATATTTCAACACAAAAATATTAGTTAAATCCTACAAAATAATTCTGTATAAATCAAGACACTAATTACTTTAATAACAAAATGTTAGTTTAGTACAGGGGTCACCAACCTTTTTGAAACCAAGAGCTACTTATTGGGTACTGATTAATGCGAAGGGCTACCAGTTTGATACACACTTAAATAAATTGCCAGAAATAGCCAATTTGCTCAATTTACCTTTAACTCTATGTTATTATTAATAATTAATGATATTTACACTTAATTGAACGGTTTAAAAGAGGAGAAAACACGAAAAAAATGACAATTACATTTTGAAACATAGTTTATCTTCAATTTCGACTATTTAAAATTCAAAATTCAACCGAAAAAAAGAAGAGAAAAACTAGCTAATTTGAATCTTTTTAAAAAATTTAAAAAATAATTTATGGAACATCATTAGTAATTTTTCCTGATTAAGATTAATTTTAGAATTTTGATGACCCGTTTTAAATAGGTTAAAATCCAATCTACACTTTGTTAGAATATATAACAAATTGGACTAAGCTATATTTCTAACAAAGACAAATCATTATTTCTTCTAGATTTTCCAGAACAAACATTTTAAAAGAAATTCAAAAGACTTTGAAATAAGATTTAAATTTGATTCTACAGATTTTCTAGATCTGCCAGAATATTTTTTTTCAATTTTAATCATAATAAATTTGAAGAAATATTTCACAAATATTCTTCGTCGAAAAAACAGAAGCTAAAATGAAGAATTAAATTAAAATGTCTTTATTATTCTTTACAATGAAAAAAATAAATTTACTTGAACATTGATTTAAATTGTCAGGAAAGAAGAGGAAGGAATTTAAAAGGTAAAAAGGTATATGTGTTTAAAAATCCTAAAATCATTTTTAAGGTTGTATTTTTTCTCTAAAATTGTCTTTCTGAAAGTTCTAAGAAGCAAAGTAAAAAAATTCATGAATGTATTTAACAAGTGAAGACCAAGTCTTTCAAATATTTTCTTGGATTTTCAAATCTTATTTGAGTTTTGTCTTTCTTAGAATTAAAAATGTCGGGCAAAGCGAGACCAGCTTGCTAGTAAATAAATAAAATTTTAAAAATAGAGGCAGCTCACTGGTAAGTGCTGCTATTTGAGCTATTTTTAGAACAGGCCAGCGGGCTACTCATCTGGTCCTTACGGGCTACCTGGTGCCCGCGGGCACCGCGTTGGTGACCCCTGGTTTAGTATAACAAAAATTGCACAAAACAAGAATATATGAATTTGTATTTAATTACAAATATATTATTTTAGTTTAACAAAATAAAACTGCACCAAACAAGAACATACTGAATAAGATTTTAACACAAAAATAATAGTTTATTCCAACAAAATAATCCTGTATTAGTCAATAAAATAATGATTTTAATTAAATAATATTAGTTTAGTATAACAAAACTTGCACACAAAAAATAAATAAATAAATAACAATTATATTTAATTACAAATATATTAGTTTAGTTTAACAAAAAAAACTGCACCAAACAAGAACATACTGAATACAATTTCAAGACAAAAATATAAGTTTATTCCAACCAAATAATCCTGTATAAATGAAGAAAATCTGAATTTTAATTACAAAATGATAGTTAAGTATAACAAAAATTGCCCCAAACAAGAAAATATTAATTTATATTTAATTACAAGGCAGCACGGTGGCACAGGGAACTCCGGCTTCCTCCCACCTCCAAAGACATGCACCTGGGGATAGGTTGATTGGCAACACTAAAATTGGCCCTAGTTTGTGAATGTGAGTGTGAATGTTGTCTGTCTATCTGTGTTGGCTCTGCGATGAGGGGGCGACTTGTCCAGAGTGTACCCCGCCTTCCGCCCCGAATGCAACTGAGATAGGCTCCAGCACCCCCGGTAGAAAATGGATGGATATTTCATATTAATTTGGACAAAATATTAGAATAATAAATGACACAATAAGTTACTGCATACGTCAGCAGACTAATTAGGAGCCTTTGTTTGTTTACTTACTACTAAAAGACAAGTTGTCTAGTATGTTCACTATTTTATTTAAGGACAAAATTGTTCTTTGATTGCAATAATAAACATATGTTTAATGTACCGTAAGATTTTTTGTTCAAATAAAGCCAATAATGCTATCTTTGTGGTGCCGTTTATTTAGAAAAGTATCGAAATACATTTTGGTACCAGTACCAAAATATTGGTATCAAGACAACCCTGGTACTGAGACTATTATCATTTCTTGCCCCCAACCAGCATTTCTGACAATAAATGAACCCTTGGCTTGACGGTGCACAACCTTCATCATGTGACTGCAAAGCTACTGCTACCAAAAAGGTAATTACCACTCTCATTGACGCCGGATAATCAAATCCCCGGGAGGTGAAGCTGCCATGAGCGTACCAACACATGCGCACGCCAGCAATTAGCATTACCAACAAGGCTGAAGCCAACAGCACTCCATTTATCATGATTATTGCAATACTAGGAATAATGGGAGCAGACATTACACTGTTGCATATCGTGATGTACAGTGGAACTAAACTAGTTGAACAAATCTTTTAAAGTGATTACATCCTTCCTGCTTTTTCTTTGACGTTTTACAAGGAGTATCTTCGGAAAACAAGCGATTACTACATGGAACAGGAAAAGTAACATACTGAAACATAGCGACTAAAGTGGTCTGTTTAGTACGGTCCTTCTCAAAAAGTGGGGCCCGTGTGACCTTGGGGAACATGCTTTTTTTTGCCGTACTGGAATATGACCAAGCGTACGTGACTGTGACTACGGTGGGAGACGAGGAAAAAACTGTGTTGATTTTTTTTTAAATGTTAATAGTAGGGGTGTAACGGTACGTGTATTTGTTTTGAAACCGTTTCGGTACGGGGGGTTCGGTTCGGAGGTGTACCGAACGAGTTTCCACACAAACATATTAATTAGCCGCCTCCGCTTCCTTCTGCCTCTGTCTCTGTCAGTACTCTACACAGCACCCAGCATTGTCCCGCCCACACAACCATCTGATTGGTTACAAACAGAGCGGTAACAGCCAATCAGCAGTGCGTATTCAGAGCGCATGTAGTCAGTGCTTAGCGTTTAGCAGGTAACCATCAGGCAGCGGACTCTCCCCAAATGATAATAAACACCTCCCAGTCAACTACTAGTAACATCACTATGAGCCCGTTGACCTTCTAGAAATATAAAAGGCAGCTCAGCTCGCTCGCAGTCCTGGCTTGAGGGGAAGGCTAATTCGCTTTTAGCGTAACGTTAGCTCATTTTGCGGTGTGTGTGTGTGAGTGTGTGCGTGTGTGTGTGTGTCTGCCAACGACGTGGAGGACCACATAAACAACATGGAGGACCACATTGAGCGACGTGGAGGACCACGTTAAACGACGTGGAGGACCACGTTAAAGGACGTCGAAGTCCACGTTAAACGACGTGGAGGACCACGATAAACGACGTGGAGGACCACGTTAAACGACGTGCAGGACCACGTTAAACGACTTGGAGGACCACGTTAAACGACTTGGAGGACCACGTTAAACGACGTGGAGGACCACGTTAAACGACGTGGAGGACCACGTTAAACGACGTGGAGGACCACGTTAAACGACGTGCAGGACCACGTTAAACGACTTGGAGGACCACGTTAAACGACGTGGAGGACCACGTTAAAGGACGTCGAAGTCCACGTTAAACGACGTGGAGGACCACGATAAACGACGTGGAGGATCACGTTAAACGACGTGCAGGACCACGTTAAACGACTTGGAGGACCACGTTAAACGACGTGGAGGACCACGTTAAACGACGTGGAGGACCACGTTAAACGACGTGGAGGACCACGTTAAACGACGTGGAGGACCACGTTAAACGACGTTGAGGACCACATTAAACGACGTGCAGGACCACGTTAAACCACGTGGAGGACCACGTTAAACGACGTGGAGGTCCACTTTAAACGACATGGAGGACCACATTAAACGACATGGAGGACCACATTAAACGACGTGGAGGACCACATTAAACGACGTGGAGGACCACATTAAACGACGTGGAGGACCACATTAAACGACGTGGAAGACCACATTAAACGACGTGGAGGTCCACATTAAACGACGTGGAGGACCACATTAAACGACGTGGAGGACCACATTAAACGAGGTCGCGGACAACATTGAATGACGTGGCAGGCCACTTGAAACGATGTGGAGGACCACATTGAATAATGTTGAAGATGACAGACCACATAAACGATGTGGCGGACCACTGTGGCGGACCACTTTAAATTATGTGGAGGACCACTTTAAATGACGTGGCAAACCACATTAAATGGCGTGGCAAACCACATTAAATGGCGTGGCAGCCCACATTAATGCTGTGGAGGACCACATTGAATGTAGTGGCGGACCACATAAATGATATGGCGGACCACTTTAAATTATGTGGAAGACTATATTGAATGAGGTGGCGGACCACAAAAAAATGACATTGCAAACCACATTAAATAGTGTGGCAGTCCACTTTAAATGAAGAGGCACACCATTTTGACTCTGTGGAAGACCACAATAAATGGCGTGGTGGGCCACTTAAATTATGTGGAAGACCACATTGAATGATGTGGCAGGCCACATTTAATGCTGTGGAGGACCACATTGAATGTAGTGGTGGACCACATAAATCATGTGGCGGACCACTTTAAATTATGTGGAAGACTATATTGAATGAGGTGGCGGACCACATTAAATGACATTGCAAACCATGTTAAATGGTGTGGCAGACCACTTTAAATGAAGAGGCACACCATATTGACTCTGTGGAAGACCACAATAAATGACGTGGTGGGCCACATGAATTATGTGGAAAACCACATTGAATGATGTGGAAAACCACATTTAATAAAATGGCAGACCACAGTAAATGATGTGGAAGACCACATTGAATGACGTGTCGGGCCACAATGAATGACGTGGCAGGCCATATCTGGCCCCTGGGCCTTAAGGGCCACATTCAATAATTATGATGAGACAGATCTGGCCCCCGGGCCTTAAGTTTGACACCGGTGACTTAAAGGTTGGCTTTCTTCAAACATATAAGTAGTGGGTTTTGTTTAAAGGGATCGAATATTACC